>NW_017306498.1:209712-240424 GCF_000935625.1 Nanorana parkeri
TTATTATTACTATGCAATAATATTCTTTTCATTTATTTTATCCTCTCCCCACTCTGCACTCCCCAGATACCCTTTAAGCATCTGAGCCATTTCAAAGTATTTGAACCCAAAAACAAAAATGTAATCGATTTCAGCTTACCAGTCCTTAGATGTGGTGGCTGCATTTGTTTTCTTTTTTTAAAGTGATATTAATGTCAGAAGGTTTTAAATGATTATTATATCACTTACAATGGACGTTGATCCTTGATGTTTAAAAGTTTTAGTTTCCTGCAGAATCAGCTGGTCCCCTGAGCACTGGTCCTGATATCCAGTTTTAGGGTAGTTCCTTTCTCTTGCAGGGTCCTATGGAGTCACCCTTGTGTGTGCTAGTTAGGTGTGGGTGTCTCCACAAACACACAGACACAGCAGGGCAATACACCCCCCTCTCCCTCCAGCTCCCCACAAATCAATTCTACCCACTCCTCCATCCTCCCTTCTCCAAGCAAGACTGCTCTGTCCTTTCTGATCTTGTACTGGACAGGAAGTTCAGGGAAGCGGAGCTGAGATAGATTGGGCCAACCGTTTGGAAACATGATAACTGTAAGATGTAAAGAAATCCTTTGCTGGGCGATGTCTATTTGTTTGATCCGGATTGATTATTGGAAAAAAAGTTTGAGAGTTTAATACTACTTTAAGCTTCTTTTTCTTTATCTTCTGCCAGTAGCACACTTCCTGTCCTAAGATGACAAAGCTTACTCACCCTTCTGTATCAGGACAATAGAAACAATATAGAACTATGAAACCCCAGTCCTTTTCTATCCTCCATAACATAGAGGGGTGAGGTTCTGTTGTCCTCAAAGATAGCTGGGAACAATGTAACTGATAACAGTCGGCACAGGAAGTTTCTTATCAAGATTTGTGTCAGGATCAGCAGGTATATATATATTTTTTAATATCAAACAGATGTAACAAATCCCTTTCAATGGTATATTTACCAAAAAGGGAGCAAATAAAAGAAATTAATTATTAGAGTTGACATTTTTATACACTTTAATGAAAAATCTGATACGTTTGTTGCTGTTTGACTCCTGCTTTCTGCTGAATTATGTTGGGAAAAGCACCTACAATCATTTAAAAGTAAACAATCAATTAGGGCTCCATAGGTGCCCCTTGATGATGAGTATAGTGCAGTGGTGGCGAACCTTGGCACTCCAGCTGTGCCAAAACTACAAATCCCAAGATGCATCTGCCTCTGGGAGTTATGTCTGTGGCTGTCAGAGCCTTGCAATGCCTCATGGGACTTGTAGTTCCAAAACAGCTGGAGTGCCAAGGTTCGCCATCACTGGTATAGTGCCATCAAGGGGCCGTGCAAATGGCATCCACCCAACTATACACCAGGTGTAAGTTTTTTTTTCAATAAAGCCCTTAAAATAATAATATTACACTAGTTCATTGTATTACTTCATTGCTGTGCTGTATGTGTATAGGCCAATGTAGTTGGATCTGTATTTGCGTTATAATTAATCAAAATAAATCTATTAACATTTTTTCCGATTAATCGAACATGAAAATTTTAATCAGTACCAGCCCTAATTTTTATTATTATTATTATTATACAAGATTTATGTAGCACCAACAGTATGCACCATGCTTTCCAAAATATGGGGAGACGGTACAGCTACAATACAAGTCCACATGAGAGGATTAGAAGGGCCTTGCTCATGAGAGCTTACAATCTAAAAGCACAGTAAAATGATATAAAATCTACACACAAACAAATGCGTCATATGTGGAACTATCCAAAGGTACAAAGCTGCCCAAAGTGTCAAACATCAGCTGCTACCCTCTTCCTAATCCCGAATTATCAGACAGCTCATCAGGGTATCCAGCCAAAATGAAAAAGGAGAGAGATCAAAGCAGGAAGTGTCTCCGCCCTCCTGTCTACAGCTAACGAGTTTTGGGGGCATGCCCTCTTTGGCAGGGATCTAAATCTCTGACAAAGAGCACATACCCCTTACAAAATGTGCATTTATGTGCCACTGGAGAGATTCTAAGTTTCAACCTCTTCCCACTCCATCCAAAATGTAAAAAACAAAACACTTACATAGTTACATAGTATTTGAGGTTGAAAAAAGACCACAGGTCCATCAAGTTCAACCTTTGTGTGTCTGTGCATATTTGTGCATGCTGGGTTTCTTTTAAATATTCTGACAGTTGCAAGCCCCATCACACATGTACCATGTCATGATCACAGATGATTAATTATGTATGTTCTATTATAAGGAATCATGTATGTAGCGACCCCCTTCCCTGCCCGATCCATACCTGATTCATACCTGAACATCCCGATTTCTTTTTGGCTCCGCCCCATGACGTCACCACACAACACTACTTCTAATGAATGCCAGAGGCCAATGAGCCCTCTGTAAAGATTGGCGGCCATTTTCCTGTGTACCAGCACTCTCTTAGTCATACCCGGCTTACTCTGGATTGTGTTGTTACTGCTGATAGGGGACGCAAACAGTCCGAACACTGACTGAAAGCAATAATGGATGTGAGAATCAGGTCCGGGAGATCTCATGCTGGGTCCCGAAACAAATATGGCCACACCCCACACCACTTATTGGTCACGTGTGCGGGGTCAGCTGGTCACCGTTTAGCTCTGTGATTGGAGGATCTCTGGAGCAGTGGGGCTCCCTGTGATTGGCCGGACTCTCCCTGAACTTTTTTTTTTTCTCTGACTCACGGCGGCCGGTGTCTTTGATGTCAGGGAAAAAAAACAGAGCTGGGAAAGGTTTACTCTAATAAACCTTTCCGGGAGGAAATGTTGCTTTCCCGGGCGGCCGGGAGCCGCTATCTAATAGCGGGAGACTCCCGGAGCGTCCGGGAGAGTTGGGATGTCTGTGTGTGTGTGTGTACACGAGTCCCTGTGTGACCTTGTTTTTATGTGTACCTAGACCCCCCGTATCGTACAGACTCTGAGGAAGGTATCTAAATGCTTTTTGAATGATTCAATACTCTCCGCTGATACCACTGCTTGTGGCAGTGAGTTCCAGACGTTAACCCCTCTTACTGAAAAAAAGCCCCTCCGCCCCTTGTGGTTAAATCTTTTCTCCACCAACACTTGCTTGGTGCCGTGCTTTGCGGTATCAGGTCCAGGACTTGGCAAGGAAAGGAAATACAACAATAGCTCGTTATATTTCACAGTTTCATCATTTCCTTATTTAAAGTCAGTATCTTCACGTCCACTCTACCGGAGTGATTCACTATAGCCCAATTCCACCTTCTCACCAAAAAAATGCCAGTCCTCTTCCCTCCCCGCACCTAACTTTTTATGCCCATCGCCTGGATAATTTTCACAATCCTCTAACTGATCGCTAGAGGAAGTATGAAAAATAAATGGCCTTTATGCTTATCTAAAGCCATAGTCTTCTCTCTCCCTTTGTATATTGTCTGTGGGGGGCCCTTCCTCGCTTATCCATGTCACTGCCTGCATGACATGGACACTTCTTGTTGGCTGTCCAATGGCAGAGTCCTCTCAGGATCCAAAAGAGGAGTGACGTCATGCAGGTGGATAGTAGTAGACCGGCAGGCTCGGATGCATCGGCAGTGTTGGGTTAGCGGTCCCCCTTGAAGTGGTGAGGGACCCAAATGGGGTACCTAGGTAAGTATAACTTGCTTCAACAGGTAAAAAAATAAAAAAAAGAGGGGAGACACACTTATTAAATTTAAGCACACATGCCATAATTCTGAGAATATTGCAGGTGGTCACATGATGCATGCTGCCCTTCTCCAGTGGGCCGGCATCAATGGCACTGACACTAAGTTGTGACGTGTGAGCGCTGTCTTATGCAGTAGTGCGCCATGAGCCAAGGCAGGGTAATGGCAATGGGTCCTGGGGGCTTTGAGCACAGGCTGCGATGATGCTGAGCCCTGGGGGCATGTCCATGACAGCCTGGGATCAGAGGGAGGTGTTAAATGATGCTGGGTGTCAGTTAATCTAGAAGTGGCCACTATCAGAGAAGGATACGGAGAACAGCGATGGAACATGGAGAGGGTTGCAATGTGTTGAATGATACTGGGTGTCAGTCAATCTGGAAGTGGCCACCATCAGAGAAGGATACGGAGAACAGCGATGGAACATGGAGAGGGTAGGAAGGTGTTGAATGATGCTGGGTGTCAATCAATATGGAAGTTTCCACTATCAGAGAAGGATAGAGAGAAGGATACAGAGAACAGCGATGGAACATGGAGAGGGTAGGAAGGTTTTGAATGATGCTGGGTGTCAATCAATATGGAAGTTTCCACTATCAGAGAAGGATACAGAGAACAGTGATGGAACATGGAGAGGGTAGGAAGGTGTTGAATGATACTAGGTGTCAGTCAATCTGGAAGTGGCCACCATAAGAGAAGGATACAGAGAACAGTGATGGAACATGGAGAGGGTTGCAAGGTGTTGAATGATACTGGGTGTCAGTCAATCTGGAAGTGGCCACCATCAGAGAAGGATACGGAGAACAGCGATGGAACATGGAGAGGGTAGGAAGGTGTTGAATGATGCTGGGTGCCAATCAGTCTGGATGTGCCCACTATCAGAAAAGGATACAGAGAGGAATACAGAGAACAGCCATGGGGGGGTAAGTATTACATTTAACACATTTAAAAAAAAAAGCAAAAAACAAGAGGGGAAGAAATATATAATTTAAAATAAAAAAACACAAGCTGGAGTTGGGCTTTAAACAATAGTATCACACTCTGATATTGTTACAACCATGCTGAGGTTTCCATAAGTCCATTAGAAAAAAAAAAATAATCTTGGGATGACAGCGCTGGAATGAAAGCGAATCCCAGATGGCCGGAGGCGTTGAGTGTTCTAGCCACGGGTCTGGCTGATAATTTTATTCAGCCACAATGAAGGAATGGCAGCGATGGTACACAATCCGCTTCTTGCAGTCCATATGTCACTGCTGCTTTACGCATCTCTTCCAACTGACTCTCTGGCCATGTGCTGTCTGGATGGCAAGGCTCGGCACACGTATACATATGGATATTTTATGACAAATTCTTAAAGCGACATTTAATCAATTAAAGGCAAACAACTCGCCCCGCTTGTCTAAACATTAACGTGCCGCGCTATACGATACGCCGGAACAGATTTGTGCAGCTCGGAGTTATAGACATATGTATTGACAAGCCGACAGAAACATCATTGAGGGATTTCATCTATTCGGAGTTTTATTATCACTTCTCGATCTTATTCGGAAAATCAACATGAGCAGCAATGATGATGCGAAGGGCAGAAACTCACACTACAGTCATTCAATCACTGCAGTATATAAAAACATTATGGAGGACTTAAAAGGATAGTCTACCCAGGAGTCGTATTTTTGTTATAGGTGAGCATGGTGGGCTGAGTGACCCTCTGGCTCCTTATATGTATAAGATGCTCCAAAAGTGAAATGTCCTCCCATAATTCCCAACTCCCAACTGTACCTGTCTGCAGGGCCATCCCTACAATGAGGCAGGTTGAGGCTGTTGCGTCAGGCGGCATCTCTTAGGGTCACATGGGAGGGCGGCAGACAGAGCGTCACGGCAAAATGTTTGCAGTGTGCCTGCGGCACCCTTCCAGCCAGAGCATCCCAGGTTGCTAAGAGCTGGGCAGGGAGATGTGTAAGGTTGATCTCCTGGTTCAGCTCTGAACAACCTTTCATTGCGCATGCACGGCGATCTTATTGATACCTGCTGGCGCCCATCTTGGTGTTGGAGTCCGGCAGAGAGAGGAGGGGACAGTCACCCAGCGGGATAAGGTATGCTGCCGGTTACCCTCCCCTCTCCCGAAACTGTCGGGCGCTCAGTCCATGACCGAGTGCCCGACTTTTCAGAGGGGGGTGACACCAAAATTACTGTCAGTTATTTTGGTGTAAACCTTCCAATGGTGTCACCCGGGTGTGGGCCGCACCCCCTGGACCCCCCTTGTGACGCCACTGTCTCTGCCAGATTTTAGAATCCAGCAGCTAAAACAGCTCCCATATATGTATTTCATCTGTGTAATTATCTGGTTGCCCCGGAGTTCAGGCATCATAGCCTGTGTCATACCATATGAGACAATATGACAATCTGCGCCTTGCAGTAAAGTGATTCTGGAAGAGCAGAGTGGTGAGGATATGGAACTACCGGCTCATGGTTTACCGGTGGAGTTCCACTTTAGTTATGAAATCCTACAGCCTTTTCTTTTGTTCCTCATATTTGCAGAGCCACTAAATTTCCTTTAAGGAGTCTATTTATAATCCCCGGGAAGGCTCTAAACTAGGTTCCTTCCTATATATACATTGGCGGAAAGAGCAGTGCAGGATGAATAATGTATGGAGGCAGCGTTTAGGCTCTAGTAGAAGCTCTTCTCAGGAGAGGACTCCCCTCTTCTCCCAAGTGTATCATTAACTAGCTGTGCAGTGCATGATGCATTGCTCCAGCCAAACTCTTCTATATATAGATACTATATATACAGAAATACACCGAGCACCTTTCCAAACTTGCATACATGTAAATGAAGCCTCTCCCAGGTGCTCGGGGGGATTTGTTGTTTGGGGAAAGCAGAAAACATGGAGATCAATTAAAATGAAATACAAAAAAACAACACGCTTTGTACTATGGCCACGGTTCAATAGAAGCACAAAGGAGTCTAAGGGAACTATATGACGTTAGAACTAAATGAAAGTCATTTTTTGACAAGACTCGCTTTAGTTGCTATTTTATATTTAGAATTGTTTACTGAACTTAATAGAAAAAAATATAAATGAAGGATTGTAAATGGAAGCACCACACTCAGTTTAATAGTCCAGGTACAGTATGTCTTTATTCAATATAGGGTTGAGGGGAGAGTATACAAATAGCCCCATCATACTCAGCCTGATGAAGGGACCCTGTATGACCCCATAACGTTGCTATTCTTGTGACAATATGCGTCAATAAAAGACGTTTGCTTGGACAAATATCTCCAGTGTGCTGGTGACATTCTGCTTCCTAAGTATACAAATAGCCAACGCATTTCGAGGGCTTATATAAATACCCCCTTCATCTAAAGTGAGAACATGTATCAGGACTGTAATGGCTTGAAATTGGATACTGCATTGTCCACTGTGTGAGAATACATAGACGTCTTCAGCAGCTGAACATCTCAATGCATTCTCACACACTGGACAGAACGGTATCCAATTTCAAGCCATCACAGTCCCGATACATGATGAAGGGGGTATCCGTATGAGCCCTCAAAACGCGTTGGGTTATTGTACACAGTCCCCTCAATCCTACATTGAATAAAGATGTTTTAGGACTATTAAACAGCGTGTGGTGCTTTTGAGTGCTTCCATTCACAATTCTGCAATTTGACACTACAAGCGGAGATCTTCTGGATGTAGAAATTGCCGGTTTGGTACTCAGATCACCTATACAGACTCTTTTGCATCCTAATCGGCAAGCCGCACCAATAGGACAACCTTTTGGGTCCAGAGCTTTTATACCACTTCTTTCCAAAATGATAAATGCTTCCTTTAGTGGTCATGTGTATATACGTATGGATGGCTTAGACTGAACCCAGTACGAAGCTGAGCTCCTCCAAACAAGGAATTGCCAGGGGTACACTTCCACCCAATCAGCTGCTGGCTGAGTACCCCACAGCTCCATCTACACCAAGGGGCGGGATGCTTGTGCTGATGACATTAACCTTATACAGTATGGCCACCTATTAGTTAAACGTCATTTACCAAATATAGCCATATAAGGTCAATGATGTCACTGCATCCCGCCCCTTTGTATACATCATGGTGATTGGACAACATTAAAGGAGCTTATTTCCCTGTTCGGGAGGCGCTCCCTTGGGTACGGAGGTGCTCAGGTTTGGACCTAGTTTGTTCTGAACTTGAGCTCATCCCTTTATATCAGGGAATGCCTATACCATTCCTTCTTAAAGCACAACTGAAATTCCAGTTTAAATCAACTAAATATATTCCAGGAGCATCAAAGCAAAACGATTGCAAGGTCTGAAACCTGATTTTCTTTAGAAAGCATCCACAGAGTAGGAAAGCCAGCATGCTGCAGAGGAGCACCCTTGCTCTCTGTAGGGAATCAATGATCTCTCTGCAGAGGTCCGACATGTCCCCTGCTTAATCAGAGCTGGAGCTCTCCAATATGATCCATATTCTGTCTGCGCTGGTCCTAGTAAATTTCCCCCAATGTATCATAAACATTTTTTAAAAAATCCAGCCATGTCCTGTCTGTATGCACTCCGGGGATGGCTACTGCTTTTCCCCACCCCATAGCTGCATGTAAGCAAAGGGGCGGGATGCCGTGACATCATTTACCTAATATGGGCACATAGCCATATTGGTAAATGCAATTTACCAAATATAGGAATGTAGCCATATAAGGTCAATGCCGTCACTGCATCCCGCCCCTTTGCTTACATCAAGCTGTGGGTGGGGAATTACCCACCAGCAGCTGATTGGTTGTCATGGAAGGAGCTTCCGTGTTCAGAAAGGGCTCCTTCTGGTTTCGGAGGAGCTCAGGCTCCAACCGCGTTTGGTCCGAACATGAGCTCATCCCCAATGGCTACATGGCTTTTCCCAGTGTGGGTTTCCTGATGGTGACAACAATGGACCGTGCCTGCGTTAAGTGTGTTGAAAGCGCCACTTGAGGTCCAGGTGACAACCCAGGAGTCCAAATGGAAGAAAGAGACAGAACGTTGTTGCCCTATAACAGGAAGTACCTGAACAAAGACCTTCATGGCAGGATCACCAGGAAATGTTTTAATGAAAATGCAGATTTAAAGATATTGAAAATGACTTGAGCAATGACATTCCCATGTTAAAGCTTCTATGAGATTTTACTGATTAGGTTTACGTATACTGTAAGAAGCAAACAATCTTTTGGAAGCTTTCCAAAACATCTCTAGGGGCGTACACATGCCACTCTGTTTAGAATTATGGTGTTTATTATCATTATTCTATTATTATTATTATTATTTTTATTCATACTACTCCTGCCAAATGTTTGTCCTTATAGGAATCAATGAGCAACTACATATCAGACGAGGGAACCGATTTACATCAACCCATTCCAATCGTAGTAATCCAGGAACTTAGGCACCTGGGTATTCAAGAACTTTCGTACATTTTGCCCATGGGAGTGAAGGAACTTTAAACATTTTAACCCATGAACACCAAAGCACATTATCACTCCGTAATGTATATAATGTATGTACCCGTGCTAATTAAATTTAATGTACTGTATGTACCCTGGTGACTCGGTACTGTTTAGCACATTTTCACCAAGGAGCATCAAAGAACTCTAACACTTGGCTTCATTAATGAGAATCAGTGGGCTTTAAAGTGGAATTTCCGGCCAACAGCTAAATACATATTTCAAAACTGGTGACCTGCCAAAGAATTAACAATTCCGTTCAGCCAGCCTCATGATCCCTGCATAGCAGAAAGATGGAATTAGCAGTGCGTGTTGTCAAGATCTCTGCGCAAGAGAAAGGGCCAGAGCTACTGATAAGGCAGCTGCGGGTTTTTAGGGGATCAGCTATCATTAGGGGGTTGGTTAGGGTGAGGATCAAAGGTAAGGGCTCATATATATATATATATATATACACACACACACACACACACACACACACACACACACACACATTATATATGCTGTGTATATGTTCATGTGGAGTTCTGCTTTACTGCTTTTTTTTTTCTCCAAGGAATCAAGGCACTATCATGTTTTTCACCAGAGGGATTAAAGCACCTTATCTCTGATGGAAATGTAAGTATCTCAGCATCCATGAATATTTATAAACTCATGGGAATCCAGGAACATTAATGTTCACACATAGAAGAATCAAAGCCTTTTAGCATTATGTGTGTCACAAGTTTAGAGAATACCCTCTGTGTCACCAGCAATAGATTTGGGCTCTTCTGAGGTGTAGAGTTTGAGGACCATCTGGTTTCCCCCGGGGAGCTCCTACATGGAGGTATGGGATTTGCTGTGTGATGCTCCTCAGGTTTGACCTATTGGCAATGGATGGGTTTGCAGGCAGGACACTGAGTGTCAAGTCAAGAGGTAAGAGCATGGCCTGTAGACCAAGCTGTGGTCAGAGCAGGCAACATTCACTTGAAACTGAGTTCTTGGTTGAGGTTGAGACAGGCAGCAGGGAAGATAAAGAAGACAAGCTGGTTCCAGCACCATAATGACTATCAGATACGCAGCATACAACAAAGGAACAGTAGCTTGTTAACGTTTATGTATAACCAAAACTTTTTTGTAGTTTTAGTTGGAGTAGGAAAAAGTCTGGGCCTATGTCCAATTTTTTTGGCTATCTGTGTACGCGCTGGGAGGCTCAACCTCTCCAAGACAAAAAGCAATAAAATAAATTGTACAGTTGTCACCAGGACAGGAGGTGAGGGTGAATCTTCCAAGGCAGACACTTGTTTCTGTACCAACTGTCTAAGAAAGTATTCCCCTCACATTGTAGAGGTTTCCTATCACTTCCTGTTGTGTCTCTGAGACAGGTGAAGAGAAATCTCCCCAACAGGACACCAACAGCAAATAAAAATTGGCAAGAGTTTTAACCCTTTCTTACTGTATGCAGAGCAAAAAAAATGGCTATAGATACACTTCAAAGATATGGGATCCATAGTCCACGTCTGGGGCAGACTTTGCTCAGTTTTATGCAGAGCAGTGGTGTCACTTACACTGTGCACCACCTTCAGCTGAGCTAGTTTTGTCAAGGCTGTCGTAGAGGGTGGGAGTGGAGAACCCAGACCTCAAGGATGGTTCTTGTAGGCTGTAGATGTTCACACTCTATCATATTCCTCCCAAAACAGAACAATATATTTTGGGTGGACCTATTCTTTATAGCAGAGCTGTTTGAAGTGGAGCATTCCACTATCGCTCATACCAGGCGTGTAAATTCCTAATGACACTAACCAATATGGTGTGTGCCACAGTTGCTTGAATTCTGGTCTATAATTACTATGGACTGTACTGAGGCACTACACACTGGGGTTGATTTAAAGGCAAATAGGCTGTTCAAAGTGAAGGGAATTTTCACTTTGCAGGAAGCTTCCCTTAGCTTGGCGAATGTGATGAAATTTCAGTTTGCAAAGAATACATAAACACATGCAAAGAAAATGAAAAAGAGTATTTTTGCTGGCGCACGATTGGCTGATGGAAGTCAGCTCATCCACTAAACAAAAGGGAAAGTTCCCCTGCAAAGTTAAAATTCACTTAACAGTGAACAGCCTTTGGTAAGTCAACCTCAATGTTTGTAATAAACAGGGGCGTCCCGAGGCAAGGTGTCAACCAGTCTCTAGACTGGGTGACACACCGCCATGACTTCATGACATCTGATTGACGCCTGCCGGTGGCCATCTTGGTGATAGACGCCGGCAGAGAGAAGAGGGGGCGTTTACCCGGCAGGATAAGGTATGCTGCCGGGTCCCCTCCTCTCTCCTGACAGCGTCGTGCTCTCAGTCCATGACCAAGTGCCCGACTTTTCATAGGGGGTGACACCAAAATGACTGTGAGTCATTTTGGTGTCACCCCTGCAATGGTGTTACCCAGGTGCGGGCTGCAGCCCCCACCCCCCTTGTGACGCCACTGGTAATAAATGCTTTTTTTAACATTTATGTTTAATGCAATGTCCATGTGTAAAGTGCAGTAACCCTCGGTAGCCAATCTCTCATTTTTCTTTGTGTTCCACAGCAAACCGTAAGCGGATCGGTTGCTACGGGTTACTGCACCTATACGCCTCCTTCTTAAATAAGCCTCAAAGTCACTTTCTTCTTTTTTTTTTTTTAAATCTTCTCCAACTCTGAATTTTGTGAACAGGTGCTTGACAATGGCTTTTGTTTTGCTTTAACTATTCAGTTGTGGTAGACTTAATAGCCTGGTGGTGAAATGGAACCTATAAAGCTTATCTTGTATATATTTAGAGAAAAGTTCATTTAGGGATTAGGGAATGTGTCTTGTCTATGCACCATTAAGCATAGCACATCTGCCACTGAGCAGGGAATCGCGGGAACACTCAGGGACCGTACAAAGGAATCTTTTTTTTTTTTGTTCATTCCGAGACGTGGAACATAAAGGAATTTGCATACTGCGAAGAGCATAGCAGAAAAAAAACTTCAAACCAAAGGTTCAATTTTTGAAAAAAATAAAATACCGATCATTTTTTATCAAATGCTTAAAGTGGGTCAGTAACACAACAGACAAAAAAAAATGTCATTCCAAAAAGTAGGTAACATTTTTTTTTTATATATAGCCTCTGTAGTCTTTACCTATATAACTTTTCATGAGATGCAGCTTTAAGTCTACTTTGTAACATCCGAGAGTAATCCACACAAATATGACAAGATTAAACATTCCGCAACATGTCATAAGATGGCACTTTGTAAAAGAAAAAAAAGGAAGGGAGGGGATGTCAACCTAACAGGGCTCTCAAATATACCTTTTCTGTGTTAATATACGTAAGCTTTCCACATAAAAATACAAAATAAATTATTTTTCTTTTAACCGATGGGCATTACCTGTTATGCATACCACAAATATCTCAGTGCTACATTCTCCATCAGAGTCATTCACATGTAGAAATATTCTGCAAGTTCAGGAAGAACCATGTTTTTTTTTTAGATAACGTGTTTTAATACTTTTATGAATGAAAGAATTTGCTACTTTTTCTATTTTAATATGGTTGGTATATTCTCAGGATTGAATCTCACTTTAAAAAAAAAAAAATATATACACATTCTTTGGGACTGATTTAATAAAGGGGTCAGTTTTATTTTATCAGGCTCAGTTCAAGTTCCCAACTTTTTTTTTTTTTTTAAACCTGACTGGGTATTTAAAGTGGATAAAATTCACACTACACGTGAATCGGAGGGCATGGGTCAGCATTGCCAAAACCCATTATTATTTGAAATAAATAGGTACATATTGCTTTGAATAAAGTAAGCCTGGTCTGTCGTGTGATATCAGAGGCTCTCACAAGCATTGTGGATGTTTCATGCCATCAGAGACTTCAGAGTGTCCAAGTAGAAAGATCCTGCCTGCTTGACCTGCACTGAGATAAGACCATCAGAAGGCAGCAGATCCTGCATAAGCAATGATCAGATGTGGCTGCCCCATGTCATACTTCACAACTGTTGGAGATGAGAAGAGGGACACCTTGCAGCACAATGGGGGAAATTTATCAAAACCGGAGCAGACAAAATCTGGAGCAGCTGTGCATGGCAGCCAACCAGCTTCTCTCTTCAGTTTGTTCAGTTTAGATTTGAAAATGAAAGAGAGAAGCTGATTGGTTGCCATGCACAGCTGTTCCAGATTTTGTCTGCTCCAGTTTTGATAAGTTCCCTTCAATGTTCTTAGGATACATACACACCACTGCCATGCCCCCAGTTCTGCGGACCATTACACATTTTTATTCCAAAAATAATTGGTTAAATCCAGAATTATGTTTTTTTATCCATTACTATTCCTTTATACTGACTTTCAGGAGATAAGATGAATGTTTTGGTGCAGAATAACACTTTTGGTAGTTAAATAGAGTATTTTTTTTTATATAGATATCCGCACATCAGACCAAAAAGATGTTCCTGTTTATAGTGAACAGAGGCTTGGGTGAAAATTACTTCTTAATTAAATCAGCCTCATTACGGTTAATTTACTAAAGGTATAGAGCCAGCAAGCCTTAGCAAAGTGTATGCCAGCAAATAAATTAAACCTGCGTTCCTTTTGAATACCCGGTCAAGTGCTTGCAAAAATCCTGCTTTTAGTAGAACTACGGGTTCATCCTTATTTACCAACAGTCATTTTGCCAAGTGGACAGACTTTACTAGAGGGAGAGCAGAGATAAAGGAGAGAGTGAAGAGAAAGGGAGAGAGAGAGAAGAGAGCGAAAAAGAGAGAGGAGAGAGAGAGCGAGAGGAGATAAAGGAGAGAGAGTGAAGAGAAATGGGAAGGATAAAGGAGAGAGTGAAGAGAAAGGGAGAGAGGGAAAAGGGAAAAGGAGAGAGAGAGAGAAGGAAGGAAACAGAGGAGAGATAGATAGAGAGAGAAGAGAGGGGGCAGAGAAGGGAGACAGTGGAGAAAGAAAGAGGGGGAAGAAGAGAGAAGAAGAGGAGAGAGAACAGAGAGAGAGAACAGAGAGAGGGGGCAGAGAGAGGGGGCAGAGAAGAGAAGTGAGTGAGGGAGTAGAGAGAGGCAGGAGAAGAGAGAGAGAAAGGAGAGAGAAGAAAGAGAGGGAGGAGAGAGACAGAGGAGAGAGAGAGAAGAGAGAGAGGGAGGAGAGCAAAGAAAAGAGAGAGGGAAGAGAGAGAGGGAAGAGAGAGAGGGAGGAGAGAGAGATCGGAGAGAGAAGAGAGGTAGCAGAGGAAAAAGCGAGGAGAGAGAAGAGAGAGGAAGGAGAGAGAGAGGCAACAGAAAAGAGAGAGGAGAGAGAAGAGAGAGAGGAAAGAAAGAGAGGCAAGAGAAAAGAGAAGAAAGAGAGGGAGAGAGAAGAGAGAGGGGAGTGAAAAGGAGGACCTGATTTACTAAAACTAAAATTGTTTTTTCATGAAAATAAAAATTGTTAAAGTGTATTTTATATTTGGCATTTCTTTTCTAACTCTTTAAAATATTTCACACATCAGAGTTTTTTAAAATTACATTAAAAACTCATCAATATTCATGACGTCCTACTCTCCATGCACATGAAAATACTGTCACACGCAGTGCCCATTTCATGCACATGCATCTGGCCATCACAAGTAACACTTTGGCATGTGCAGGTTAATGGGCACCCGTCATTGTTCATGGACAGCTTGAAGTAAATTTGAGTGGCTTTCTGATACTAAAAACTCAAAAAGTGTCCATAGAACTCTGGATAGGCCCACAGACTGTAATAACCAATGCAAAGGAGCCAGCTAATAACAACAGTTCACTATGGACTGTATTAAACTGAAAATTATTTTATATGCATTTCACTGTTACAGATTATTATTATCATTATTATTATTATTATTATAAAGATCAGCAATGCATTTAGCATTTAAAGTGGAAGCATTTGGTTTGGACTTATTCACAAACACTTTTTTTTTATACTGCCCTCAGGTTTTAACAATGTATTCCTGTTTTGGGAAATATGACAGACCTAAATGTCTTGTTCCTCAATAAATGAATGAATCATCCAAACAGGCAACACGCAAGAGCTGGATCTCTGAGCATGCAATAAAGTCACATACATGTGAGCGCTGCTTGCCAGTAGAGATGAGAACTAATTCACTCACAGCCAGTCCTAAGACGAGAGAGAGAGAGAGAGAGAGAGAGAGAGAGAGATAGATAGTTAGATAGATCTGAGAAGAGAAAGATAGAAAGAGAAAGAGAAAGAAAGAAAAAAAAGAACAGAGAAAGTTAGGAAAAGTACAATAGATAGATAATAGATTAAGCGATAAATAGAGAGAGAGAGAGAGAGAGAGAGAGAGAGAGAGAGAGAGAGAGAGGGTAAAAAAGGAGAGAGAGAGAAGAGAGGGGGCAGAGAAGGGAGACAGTGGAGAAAGAAAGGGGAAGAAGAGAGGAGAAAAAAAGAAAGAAAGAAAGAAAGAAAGCTTTTTGCTAGTAGAGATGATAACTAATTCTCTAGCAGTCAGTCCTAAGACCAGAGAAAGAGAAGGAAGATGTAGAAAAGAGTGAATGCATAAAATGCATGAAAGAAAAGAAAGACAAAGACAGTGAGGCAATGAATGATAAATAGATAGATAGATAGATAGATAGATAGATCTGAGAGGAGAGAGGGAAAGAAAGAAAACTGTTTGCTAGTAGAATACGAGAACAAATTCTCCAGCAGTCAGTCCTAAGACCAGAGAAAGAAAGAGTGAATGCATAAAATGCAAAAAAGGAAGGAAAGAAAGAAAGAAAAGAAAGACAAAGAAACTGAGGAAATGTGTGATAGATAGATAGATAGATAGATAGATAGATAGATAGATAGATAGATAGATAGATAGATAGATAGCCTATCATTAGATTAATTAGAATAACAGACGTTTAATTTTTGCCATGTTACTTTCTCAGGTACAGTCAGTGGGATCTGACATAACACAGGCAGTAAAACCTACTGGCACCTTTCTGTTCAGACATGTCAGTGCTGAGAGTGACCACGCTGATATTCAGCAGCATAAACTGAGGATTTGTATTTTCTGATTGTAATAAATCATTCCAGGGAAAGTCATTCTGAAGTTAAACAGTTAACAGTCATACAAAGTATTTGCCACAATTGTTGGTTCCTATTTCCTCTCCTGATGTATGTAATCAGCACAGACTGTACTGAAAGGGGAAAGGAACTGAAAAGGGGAATTAGATCAGAGACCTGTGTAGAATGTTTTGTGTTATTGGTCTTTTTTTGGATAAGTTCATATTTCTTTTATTTATTGATAGTTGATATTTGACTTCACATATAAGCAGCGTATTATTCTATGGAAGGGCTATGTGTACAGTAACAGTGTATTGTGCTTTGTTCCAGTCCAGCTACCTCCACAAAGGTCCTGACCACAATGGTGGAACCTGGTCTCGGTGTCAGAGCAAGGTGCGGAATTCCTTTACAGGAAGAAGTAACAGGATGAAATTGGGTTTTGACTTTGTCCTCTTCTGCGGCCAGTAATTTACCGATACTGCAGGTGTCACTGTTCCATCTCAAATAGAGCTTGCAGCGCCAATGGATACAGGATAATCTCCGTAATATTGTACGGCGACAGAACCAAACTGCCAATGATTTCCTTCTCAACTGGTCAGCATTACTCTTACCTCCGGGAGATACTCAGAATGGATTAAATGAGATTTAAGCCCAATCACTAAAATCTCATAGGAGCCTTAACATGCTAAAGTGATATTAAACCCTCACACCTTGCAGATCACACACATATACATCACCCAGATAAGGATTTCTTTACATTTTTGCCCAAACACTTACAGTCATCATGTTTCCGAACAGCTCCAACTCTCTTAGCTCGGCTTCCCTGAACTTCCTGTCCAGAAAACGATCACAAGGGACAGAACAGAGGCCAGCTGCTTTCTACTACCTTGGGAAAAGGGAGGAAGAAGGATCAGGGAGCAGAGCAGTAGATTGCCTTGCTGTGCCTGTGTGTTTGGGGAGAGTCATGCAGGGGATCCCACCACACTCCTGACCGAAAATGCACCAACGTTCCAATGGGCGGGGGGTGTGTGTGCTGAAATGACAGCGGATGGCACCGCTGGATCAGATAAACAGTAAGTAACCAGCACCCCAAAAGGTTCTCCAGGGAACCAGGAGCGTCCTGAGGCCGGGTATCACCCGGAGCAGTTACACCCCGCTGTGACGTCATCGTGCATGCGCATGATGTCACTACGACACGCGTGTGCGATGACGTCATTGCGCATGCGCGGCGATCTTATTGATACCTGCCGGCGGCCAACAGGGAGAGGAGGGTACAGTCACGCGGAATAAGGTATCCCTCCTCTGTCCCGAAACTGTCAGGCGCTGGTTCCATGACCGAGTGACCGACTTTTCAGAGGGGGGTGATTCCAAAATGACTGTCAGTAATTTTGCTGTCACCCCTCCAATGGTGTCACCCGGGTGCAGGCCGCTCCCCCCGCATCCCCCTTGCGACGCCACTGCAGGGAACTTTGCTTGGAGAACCTTTGGAGTGCTGGTGACTTACTGTTTTGTTTGGAGCCACACAAGGGTGGCTCCGTAGGACACTGCAAGAGAAGGGAGCCACACAGGATATCAGGGCCAGTGCTCAGAGGACCAGCTGATTCTGCAAGAAACTAAAACTTTTAAACATGTAGAAGCAGCGTCCATTGTAAGTATGCATCCATCAGCATTTGAAATAACTTAAAAACCCTTTGAATTTATTATGACTTTAATGTCATTTTAAAAGTAATTTTCAATATTTTTTTATATTTTTCTTTTTTAATGAAATGGCTTTCATTAGAATATTACCTTTGATCCTGCCACGAAGGTCCTTGTTCTGGCACTTCCTGATATAGGGTGATAACGCTCTGTCCCTGTCCCCTAATTGGGCTCTGCGCTGTCACTCTGGCACAAAAGACTGTTAGTGGCTATTTTAACACACATTACCATTCACAGTTGTGTGTGTTGTGGCAACGCTTCCTAATTCGCGCACTGCCACAACGTATGCAAGTTCATTTTACAGTAGATTACAACACCCCAAAAGCATATATTGTATGTTGTGAAGCGTTGCATAGATGAGAAAAGGGACATGGATGTTTTTTCATCCCTTGTGGTACGTTGGTAGTCCAGTCATAATGAATAGATTGCCTTAACCCAAGGCTTGTCAATGTGTGCCATAACACACCTAACTAGAGGTAGAAAGTTGCCAGAAATGACCCGACTATACCAGAATTTTAATTCAGTTGCTGGGTCATTACTAGAAAATTACATCTCCGCAAGTTCATCATTCTAGAGCTGTAAACAAAAAACAGTGTGAATGACTCACAAATTATGTGCTCTGATTTCACCTGTGGGAGGAGGAGTGCGTGGGAGGAGGAGAAGGAGTGGGTAGGTGGAGAAGGGGCGGGTGAGAGATGGACAAGGAGTGGGTAAGAGATGGAGGAGTGGGCAGGAGGAGAAGGAGTTGGCAAGAGATGGAGAAGGAGTGGGCAGGAGTAGAAGGAGTTGGCAAGAGAAGGAGTGGGCAGGAGAAGGAGTTGGTAAGAGATGGAGTTGGAGTGGTTGGAAGGAAGAGGAAGAGTGGGTAAGAAAAGAAGGAGTGGGCGGGAGGAGAAGGAGTGGATGGGAGGAGGAGTAGGAGTGGGTGGGAGGAGAAGGAGTGGGTGAGATATGGAGAAGGAGTGGGTGGGAGGAGGAGGAGAAAGAGTGGGTGAGAGATGGAGAAGGAGTGGGTGAGAGATGGAGAAGGAGTGGGTGGGAGGAGGAGATGGAGTGCGTGAAAGATGGAGAAGGATTGGGTGAGAGATGGAGAAGGAGTGGGTGAGAGATGGAGTTGGTGGGTGGAGGAGTGGGCAAGAGATGGAGGAGTGGGTGGGGGAAGGAGTGGATGGGAGGAGGGGTGTACAGGAGATGTAGAAGGAGTGGGTGGGAGGAGGCGAAGGAGTGGGCAAGAGATGGAGAAGGAGTGCGCAGGAGGAGAAGGAGTAGGCAGGAGATGGAGTGGGTGGGAAGAGAAGGAGTGGGCAGGAGATGTAGTGGGTGGGAAGAGAAGGAGTGGGCAGGAGATGGAGTGATTTTGGAGGAGAAGGAGTGGGCGGGAGATGGAGGAGGAGTGGGCAGGAGGTGGAGGAGTGGACAGAAGGAGGAGTGGGCAGGAGGAGAGGAGTGGGCAGGAGAAGGAGTGAGCAGGAGATGGAGGGTCGGGTGAGAGATGGAGGAGTGGACAGGAGGAGAAGGAGTGGGCAGGAGATGGAGGAGTGGGCGGGAGATGAAAAGGAGTGACTAGGAGGAGGAGGACCAAGAGGCACCCTGAGTGTTGTCGGACGCCACTTACAGCTACCAGGAGAACTGAAGAGGTCAGCTATGCCACCGGAGCGGTAAGTGTCTATTTGTTTGTGTGTATGTATGTATGTATGTATGTATGTATGTATGTATCTGTATACAATCAGTGTCATTGAAATGGTGCACCTGGCTCCCACCTATCATTACCACATATGCATTATTGCACCACAACAGAAAGTTTAAATGTGGATCCTAAAAAACCCTAAGAAAACAGAAATGGCCCACATAAAGATTTATTTTTAAATCAGAGATTTTATTTGTTAACTTGATCAATATTTATACAAATGTTTTCATTGACACACATTTTCAGGGATAAATCTGCACAATTGGGATTGAATGGAGGAATATTGGTTAATATTCTGGACATTTCCAGCTTTCCCAAGCCAGATCCAAGGTAAAAAGTGCCTGGCACAGTTAACGTCTCTCTTTATAACATAATTATGTTCAGCCATCGAGAGTACATTTCACAGGAAGTAAAATGGCGATTTTTTTTTTTTACAGCTTTTTTTTTCTTCCCCCCCATTCAAACCCAGGAGCTCGGCGGAGGCCAAGCAGGTGTATAGGAAAAATGCTGATTTGATCCATCAGATGCGAAGCATAAGGGATTATTTGCTGTTATTTGCAATTAGCGAGGATATCATCATGCATAAGCAGGCCTGGCTCTAAGCGTACATGGACAGAAAATCGCTCTTTCACGTCTACGCATATCTATCTATGTTTAAAGGGACATCGCCAATCTAATACGAGAATTGATATGCCATTTTATGTTGACATAGAGCTATAAGCGATTTACTGATCAGCAACTGGACCCAATTAAAATTGAGGTGCATTCATTTACAAATATAAGCATACCCCACTATGTGGTTGCCTCTGCAAGTATGGTATAACACTAATCTGTAGGATTACCAACGTGTGTTGTCAGCCTAAGGCTGGGTTCACACCTAGGCGTATGGAATATGCGCGTTTGTCGCGCAGTTCGCGTCGCGCGTGTTTACCGCGATTCGCGGTAAAAAAAACGCGCTACAAACGCGCGTTTCGGTGGGCTACTTGGTTGTATCCCAATGGAAACGCGAGACCAAAACGCCCCAAAGAAGTACATGTACTTCTTTGGGCGTAGGCCGTTTTGTATCGCGTTCGGACGGGCTGAAATACGGCAAGGTGTGAACCAGACCCATTGAATACAATGGGATTTAGATGTTTGAGCGTTTTGTAGAGCGTTCGTCGAGCGCTGAACGCGCTACAAAACGTTCAGGTGTGAACCAGGCCTAAAGCTGACAACACATGTTACAATCTGATTATACAAACTCATTTAGCTCTACCACCAGCCATGTAGTGCAAGGGCCTGCCTGATTGGATACAAATTGATTGGAAAGACTAGGCAGGCCCTCATATTACATTGTTTTGGTAAATGTATTTATTTATTACAGGTATTTATATAGCGCTCACAATTTACGCAGCACATTCACATCAGTCCCTACCCTCAAGAATCTAAGGTCCCTATCTCACATGCATACATAGTGGGCCAACTTAGAGAGTAGCCAATTAACCTACCAGCATGTCTTTGGAGTGTGGGAGGAAACCGGAGTACCCGGAGGAAACCCACACAAGCACAGGGAGAACATGCAAACTACTTGCAGTTAGATTGTATTGTGTATTGGTGATCCATAAGGTGACCATACACTATGGGGTTCATTTAGAAAAGTTGCCATTCACACGGCACTAGAGCCCCTAGATGGGGCTGACTAGTATAGCAACATTTATGAATGAACCACTATATAATTTAATTGTGCAGTCCCCTTTAAATCTACCATCAACTGTCATGTACCTGGATAGAGATGGAGATGCACAGCCTTGCACCACTTGTCCAAGAGGATAACAGGAGGAGGGAGGACTCAGGGAAGCCAGAGTGCTGTTGTAGTGAAATGAGAAGTCTCTGTACCGGAGCTTGAGCGCGATGACCCGAAGACTGTGGCGGCAGGGGCCAGACAGCAGACCGGAGCAGCGATGAGTAGCTGGAAGCAGGAATCTGGCACTAATGGCATCGGCGTGGTGCCAAGGCTGCAGAATCCAGATGGAGCCGGGTAGAGAACCAAAGTCGGAGTCGAGGTCACAGGCCAGAACTATACGCAGGAGAATCATATATGAAGACAACGTGCCAAATCAATAGGTGCAGGCAGAGTCGAGTTCACAGGCCGAGGTTATACACAGTAGAATCCAGTTCGAAGACAAAGTGCCAGAGTCTAGGTCGTAAGTAGTGATTGGCCGAACATACCCGAGTTTGGGTCGAGTTAGAACTTTAGAACATGAAAAAAGTTTGAACTCGAACTTTGAACTTAATGCAAATCTATGGGACCAGAACTCTGAAAATCAAATGTCCCCATTTTGAAGGCTTATATGCAAGTTATTGGCCATAAAAAGGGTATTCCAGGTACTGCCCTGGGGGGGAAAAATCAAGGAAAAAACACTTTTAAAAAATAAAATTTTCAAAGGAGCAGTGATTCTAACATTGGTTAAAGTGAAACAAGAAAAAACAAAAATTCCTTTAAATATCGTGCCGGGGGGGGGGAGGTCCTCTTAAACTACCTGTGAAGTGGTGCATCTGTACAATGTATAGATTCTAATTCTAGAATTATAGGTTCTAACCTGCTGCAGCAAAAATCACATTTATAAAGAAAAAAAAAAGCGTGTGGTTTCCCTTCCCAAAAATGTTTTTTTTGGCAAAAATTAGGAGGAACCCCATTTAAAAAAAGTGCGTGTGGGTTTCCCCTCAAAGTCATACCAGGCCCGGAAAGTCTGGTAGGAATTAAGGCCACATGCCTTCGGCACTGGGAGGGTGCTTTTCCAGGGTCGCCCCTGGAAAAGTACTTTGTCTCTGTGCTGATGGGGACAAGGGCTTCTTCCCCACAAGCCCTGGGCGTTGGATGTGGGGGGCGGCGGCAGGGGGCTTATTCCCATCAGGGTACCCAGATATGCCCCCCCCTTTGTAAATGAGTAAGGGGTACTTGTACTCCTACCCATTCACTAAAGGGTTAAAAGAAATTGTACATAGAAAACACCGGACTTGAAAAAATGCTTTAACTGAGAAAAAAAAACAAAAGACATGTTTTTGACAAGTCTTTTATTTGAAAAAAAAGAAAAGGCCAAAAAATGGATCCAGCAACGTAATCCAGGGTCAATCATGACGTCCAGCATTGTCCGTGACGACGATGACTCGACGAAATAAAAAAATTACATAAAAAATAAATAGAAATAATAATTAAAAAAACTCAGATGCCTACCGACCCGTCCGCTAGCGACGAACTCCCGCCGCAGAATGGCATTCTGACAGATGCTAGCTACCTCCGCGTAACACTTTATATATTGGTTCATCACCTGACAGGTGTGCCATGATTGGGCAAAGTCATCATTACTTTGCCCAATCATGGCTCTTATAGAGTACTGTGCCACAATTGGGCAAAGTCAGCGGATTCACAGGATCAGGTTGCAGGGACACAGGAAGGAGCTGCTAGTCAACAACTAGCTCAGAACTCACACTGGTTTTTATAGGCCATTTGGTGCCAATGAGTGTGCCAACATGCGCGCACACACCGGTACGCACACATGACCGCTACCACTTGCTTCTAGGATTTCAAATGCACACATATCTGCGTGCACATAAACGCGCATGAACTAGGGTTGCCACCTTTTCTTCAAGCGAAACCCGAACACTCAAGCGAAGCGCGGAAATGTTTTTGGGAGAATGAGTGGTGGCTTATTCATATGTAAATAGCGCTGCCCATTCCTATGTAAATATCACAGTTGAGACTATTTTCAATGGGGGTCGGTAACTCCTATCTTAATTTTGGTTGCCACTGTCTGCCTGACATCTTGTGTCTGGGTTTCTGCTGCCATGAAACCCGGACACAGCATTCAAAACTCGAACTGTCCGAGTGAATCCTGGACTGGTGGCAACCCTAGCATGAACACTAGCACGCGTGCACCTGCCGGTCAATGCATGTACGGTGTGCGTGTGTGCGCATGAGCCCGTGCTGGTTTCTTGGTGAGTATCTTACAACAACTATGTAGTATGAGGGTCTGCCTGTATAGATACAAACATACTATCCGCTCAATTCACAAAGCAACCATATCACATTCAGAATCCTTATTTTGAAAAAAGTGACAGCTGGTTCCTGCACTGAGATTTGACAGTCACATGGCTAAAATGAAGATCCTT
Organism: Nanorana parkeri; assembly: GCF_000935625.1. Classification (NCBI taxonomy): domain Eukaryota; kingdom Metazoa; phylum Chordata; class Amphibia; order Anura; family Dicroglossidae; genus Nanorana; species Nanorana parkeri. The sequence goes on from NW_017306498.1 coordinate 233,435, forward strand.
ATCCTCATGTTAAAGTTTTGTGAATTGAGCCTTTTTGTCTTTATATTATATAGTTTTGGTAAAGCTAAGGGCTCATTCACACTGGCAAGCACGCCCATGCAAAGACCTGCTCCCGGGAGTGACATGTGCTGCGTGTAATTGCGTGCAGCCTCCTGTGTACTGTATTAAGTGAAAAATTCTTGCATCGAGGGGGTATTCCGTTGGGAAGCAGGCTTGTCCTCTTTGCTGCGTTTGGACATTGTTTGGGGTCCAAACCGGTGAGGTATAAGTCGGTATAAGTAGCGTATAAGTAGTAAAACCCACGGAGCTCACTGAGGTTGCTGCTTACTCCGCCATGAGCAGGACACGCCCCCGTACTGTATTACTTAAGTTCCTCATGCCTATGAAATACTGATCATCTTGACATGTTGCCATTAAAGGTCACCTTCTGCTTATTCCTTTTTTCATCAAATGTTGTCTGTGCATGCTTAAAGACTAACCTTTTTATTTTTTTTAGACCTGTGCCTTAGCTCTGTACAGGCAGAGCTGAGTAACAGCCACACCCCTCATCACAAGTATTCTCAAGTAGAATTGTATTGCAGAGGAAAACGAGGAGTGTGTCTGACCAGGTCTGTTACTGAGTGCTGATCACTGAGTGCACTGGATCTAACTGAACAATCAGATTTAGACGGCTTGCACATCAGCATTAGGAAATGTAATCTTATATACCGTTGTTTACACAGTATTACAATATTCTAAACCAGGTCAGGGCCATGAAAACATGAGCTGACAGAACTGTGCACATCTCAGAATTGATTAGGCAGAAATACAAATCCTTTGACAGATATTACATCTGTCCGCCGTGTATGGATTCCATTTGTATATTTAGCTGTTTGGCTGGAGCTCAGCTTTACAAAACGGATCCTACAGAAGGGTGTTTTCTTAAATTGACAGTAAACCCCCAATTATTTTTTGTGTCCTTGTCTCTAAAACTATTTTCTCTACCTCCTGTGTTGCCCCGTCCTTCATTACCGCAGTCTTTGCTAGTAAACACTTGGTTGATCCTGCCATTTTCCGGGACTTCCTTATCCCGAGTGACAACATTGTTGAAGATCAAATAAAAGAAACAATTATCATTTCTACACTGGTGGAGGCGGAGTTTCTGCAGATTGACAGCCCATCAAGGACAGCCCCCCTTGTCAGTCACTGCCGGAGCCGCCCAGAAAGCTGGTGTAGAGGGTCACATGGGGCGAATGGCTGGGAAGAGGGAGCCACTGTCAGTCAACCTGCTGGAACCACCCCACAAGTCAATGAAAAGTGTCACATGGGACAGCTTCCAGAGGAGGAAAGTGGAAGTGCAATGCTTCCTCATATGGGAAAACCAAAGCAGGTGCAGAGTGGAAACGCAGATGATGCTCATAGTTCTGCGTTGCCACTCTATGCACATGCTTTAGTTTTCCCCTTTGGGGAAGCATTGCACTTCCTCTTTCCTCCTCTGGAAGCTGCTCCACGTAACACTTTTCCTTGATTTATAGGGGCTACTGGCTCCCCACTAAAAATAGTCTCAAGTGTGATATTTACATATGAATGGGTGGCGCTATTTACATATGTATACGCCGTGACTCATTCTCTCCAAAAAAAGTCTGCGTGTCGCTAGAGTGTTTGGGTTTCACTTGAAGAAAAGGTGGCAACCCTAGATACCGCATCCCTTTTTTTTTAATATGGGCCCCAATAATATACTATTAAAAAAAAATCAGCCCTAATCATTTCCAGTCCAGTAATGATACCGCATCCCTTTTTTTCTTTTCTTTTTCTTTATAAGTACCCCAGTGATATCCCTATTAAAAAAAAGCCCTCCATCCTTTTCCAGTCCAGTAATGATACCGCATCCCTTTTTTTTAACATTTTTTTTTATAAGGGCCCCATTAATATCCCTATTAAAAAATGAGCCTTACTCCTTTTCCAGTCTAGTAATGATACCGCATCCCATTCATTAATTAATAAACAAATTTTTATAAGGGTCCCACTGATATTCCTATTAAAAAAAAATCAACCTTACTCCTTTTCCAGTCCAGAAATGAAACCGCATCCTTTTTTTACATTTTTTTTATAAGGGCCCCATTAATATCCCTATTAAAAAATGAGCCTTACTCCTTTTCCAGTCTAGTAATGATACCGCATCCCATTCATTAATTAATAAACAAATTTTTATAAGGGTCCCACTGATATTCCTATTAAAAAAAAATCAACCTTACTCCTTTTCCAGTCCAGAAATGAAACCGCGTCCTTTTTTTTTCATAGGGCCCCAATGATATCCCTATTAAAAAAAATAAGCCCTACTCCTTTTCCAGTCCAGTAATGATACCGCATCCCTTTTTTTTTTTTCCGGCAAAGCATATTTTTAGCGAGATACGATATTCTCATTATACACCTCGGCTTCCAGATCTTCCCCCACCTGGACAGGCGGACTTCAAAGCTTGCAGCCTGGTAAATGACACTGATTAGCACACTATGTTAACATTTATGATACTCCGTGGAGTTTCTTTTGATGCTTAATGCAAACACCACATTTCCACAATTATAAACTGCCTCTGCATTCCAGAGTGAAATATGCTGATTTATTTATCTAAGTCCTGGCTCCCCTTATCCTTTACCTCTTTGGCGTCTGCAGTCCTTATATCTGCAAATACAAAACAGCGCAAATATGAGCAATATATTCGATCGCTTTTACATTGGCACAATATTGTCATCAAGCAAAATATTCAATTAAAATCCAGGTAAATGTTGTAGGTTAGGATCAGCAAACTGGATGTTCATAATCAGTAATAATCATACCTGCTTATAAAGAAAGTTTTAGTGCATTTTGCAAGGGGAAAAATTAGTCCCTACCTCTCGTATTGGTTAGGTTTAAACTTAAAGGGTAAATATGGTCAAAAACTAAAAATAAATCTGTATTTCTATATAAAATTTGCATAAGTTCTATCCCACTCCTCATAACCATATCCATCTAGAAGATAGTAAACTTACTTATTGAAGATGCTCATAGGATGTACTTTCTCAATGCACTGACATCATTTCATTCAGCTCTGTGAATATGCTCTTGCTTGTGAGTCTGCCTTCTGACCTATAACTTACCATCTGAACGATGTAACGTTATCATTGCTTGCTGTAATGGGATATGTAGTCATGAGAAATGGAGATTGCATCACATCAAGCAGCAGGGAAAGAGACGCAAAGCACACTGGGAATCCAGGAAGTTGCTGGAAGTGATGGGCAGACGGAAGGCAGCGCTCACTACATAAAAGAGATTTTATTAAGTAAGCTTTGATTGTATGATCAAAAACAAGTCCTATCGATGATGTGCAAGACGTCTCAATATGATTGTGCAGTCTAATAGGCACCAGAGTTAGACCCAGTGCACCCAGTGATCAGCACTTAGTAATGGACCTGGTCAGACACGCTACCTGTCTGCTTGAGAAAACTTGTGATGAGAGGTTTTGATGTTACTCAGCCCTGTCTGCACAAAGCTTAATTTCAGTAACATTTACAGGTCTGGTCTCTTCCCCAGCCCGTGAGTGGAGAGTAACAGGAGAAGCAGAAAACTCTCTCTCTGTCACTCTTTTCTGTTATCAGCATGCTCCTTGTAAGCACATGAGCACTGTAGCAGAACTGCTCTAACCTCACCCCACTTTGAAGGGTACTTCCCAATTTTGAATCACCTTGTACAGCTGTTTCAATAGAGCAATAGAGCTACTGCCCAATGGAGCTGTTCGGTTTTCTTTGGTGAAATGCTGTCCACACCTGAAACCCATTGCTTTTCAATGGACTTTAGTAGCCATCTGTACAACATAGGCTTTACTGCGAAATCAAAGAGCAAGCAAAGAGCAGCTAATCGTCAGCAGGAGGGCAATACGTGGATATCTTTTCAACTTTCTTTATGGAACTTGAAAACCTCCATGGGAATCCTATAATGGACAAGTTGTAGGAGGGTTGGGCATAGATGACTGAATTATTCTAATATGGTGAATGATAGTCCAGCATGGTCCTGATATTTTGGCACCTTGACAGTAGCATTTAGCCCTCATTCACACAGCTGAAAGTCGGCCCGTACAGATCCGTGCTGCGTGCACGGCCGTATCGGGCTGCTCCCGGGAAGGACAGGTGCTGCGTGTGATTGTACGCAGCAGCCTGTCCTTCTCTATGGGAGTACGTGGCCGTATGCCCCCCTACACTCACCCAACCTGCACGTCCGTGAGGGTGTCCGTGGATCCTGTCTGCATCCAAGCAGGGGCACCAGGGTGAGCGTAGATCGGGTGAGCGTAGGGGGGTGTACGGCTGCGTACTCCCATAGAGAAGGACAGGGGCTGCGTGTATTCACACGCAGCCCCTGTCCTTCCTGGGTGCAGCCCGATACGGCCGTGCACGGATCTATACGGGCCGGCCGTTTCTTGTGTGAATGAGGGCTTAAGCACTATGGAGACCCCAAAGACAAATGGGGTCCATTAGGAGTTCAGCTGATACATGGCAGAGGAATATCAGTAAGCACACAGGGGACACATGTGGAGATATGTAGCAACACAGTGACTTATAGGCTGGCACTTCAGCCTTGCAACACTGGGGGTCGCTGGTTTAAATCCTGGTCTGGACATTATCTGCAAGGAGTTTGCATGTTCTCCCTGTGCTGTGTGGGTTTCCTCCAGGTAATCCGGTTTTCTCCCACACACCAAAGACATGTTGGAAGGTTAATTGGCTACTGTCTAAATTGGCCCTTTATGTGTGTACAATAGGGACCTCAGATTGTAAGCTCCTTGGGGGCAGGGACTGATGTGAATGTGCAACTATGTACAGCGCTGCGGAAATTGTTGTCGCTATATCAATACCAATATAAATAAATGTAACAGTTTTCTCTAGTCTGTGTCCACCACAAATACTCCAAGCAACCAAGTTATGGAAATGTGATGCTTAATAAATAGTACTTTTGCAGCAAAAACCATGGGGGGAATTTATCATAGCAATTGCGAGTGTTTGAACTTGCACAGAATATATTTGCACCAGATTTATGATGCTAGCTAATGTTGTTCATAAATGAGGTTTGATAGACTCCAGGAAAGAAGACTTGTAACTCCAGGCACAAAGCTTAACTGTTGCATCTGGAAGAAGTGGTCATGGGGACTTCTTAAAGTGACATTAAAGGATAAAATGTATTTCCCTCCCCCCAATGTTAGTGTAAGCACTTACCTTAAATGATGTCTATTAACCCGATCTTCTTTCCTATCCTTTTCAGCTGTCCCTCTAGCGTTGCGGAGCGGTCTCCGATCCAGCGCTGACTCCTCTGTGCTTGCTGGCACTTCCTGTCCCATGGTGTCTGTGTGGGTGCACGCCGTCCATAGACTTACCTTGTGTCTCTCCTGGTCTCCCAGCCGAAAATCTGGCGCATGCGCCCGCCCCAAGGTCCTTTGTGGCCACCCGAGATGTTTCAGATTTTCGGACGGGAGCGCGCGGGGAAGACACAGGTAAGTATTAACCCTTTTTAAAAGCGGTTTAAGAAAACGTTTTTGCATATATCTACTGCTTACTAGCAATAGATTATATGCAAAAATACCCAGAGGGTATAATAACCCTTTAAGTTGTGATTGTTTTCTTAGGTGATGCTCCAGTTTCAGACAGCCCAGAACAAGTGCAGATGAAAACTGGTGCAAAACTGGTGCAGAAAACATGCAACTGAAAAAGTAGTGCAAGCTCTAGTCAAAACAGGGGCACATGTTGAAAGACAGATTTGCACATTAAAAAAAAAAGATCTAAGAGGCTAAAACTGTTGCAATTGCTTTGATAAATTCCCCCCAATATACATTAGAAGTGGCAGCAAATTAGATCACGCCTTATTTCTTGGCTGCAGGATGGCCAGCATTATTTAGCTCTTTCATCCCCAGCCTTAATAGCCCGCCCCTTTCATTCATTGGGTTTCAGATCTGTCAGTTATGGACGTTCACAATCACATGTGGGCATTACCTAGAGTGGTCTGCATTGCCAATACAGCCTGTCTAGAAAAGCCCACTCCTCCAGACTGATATTGTCAGAAACCACGTACCTCAGAGGAGTCTGAGTTGACGAGGAAGGCCTCTCTTGCAGCTCATGTCCAAGAACCCCTGGAGGTAGAACAGGTGTAAAAGGACAGGTGTAAAAGGGCACGAGTGACAGTAGCAGCGAAGTCCAAGACAAGCTGGATCTGTAACAGTCGAGCAGCGAAGTACCAGGACAGTAGACAAGGCGTAGTCAGGGACAGGCAAGATCATCAACTTGCGGGCAGCGAGGTACAGAGCAGCAGACAGGAGCGTAGTCAGGAAACAAACCGAGGTCAAGGGGATCCAGAAGAGCAGCAGAGTATATAGCCAAGCGGGGTCAAACAACAGGAGATCAGAGTCAGGATGCAGGGTTCAGGTTGCAGGAACAGGAAACAGCTGAAGACCAGTCAGCACTGGGAGGTTAGAATGTCACAGCCTTAAATAGCACCAACGTGCACACGCCTGCGCAGAGGCGCCTGGCGGTGCACAATTTTGTGAGCAAAACTATGCATGCGCAGGTGCCCATGCAGAACTCCGAGAGCCACGGCCAAGCCTGGCTTCCTGACAGACATCCATCAACCAAGGTGTTTTGATATTACACCTCCCAAGAGCCAGCCCAATGCTTGCATCAGGGCTGAGGGATTTTGTGGGAAGTACTGAGACAGGTGCTCCCTGTCCACCCCTCCCACCAGCCATGATCTGCTTGCATGGCATAGAGTGGCATAGAGATCCAGTGATGACACCACTGTGTATAAAATAAGGTATTCCATGAAAATGGAAAGCTTTTATTTAAAAATGTCATTAGCATGTTGATACTTAAGGGGAAAAAAAAGGATCAAGGGAAGGCAAAATTATAAGCAGAATAAACGTCAGCATTAAGTTGCTTTCCCAGCATGCCAGGCTAAGTTGTTGCATTCCACCTCCTATATTGCCAATTCTGCACCAAATA
>NW_017306498.1:240471-249454 GCF_000935625.1 Nanorana parkeri
AAGAAAGTGAAACAGAGGGATATAGGTCCAAAAGAATGACACTTGGGACCTCTGATTCCTCTCTCATTAATATTTATAGATTTAGTTTCTACTCAAATAAAACCAAGGTGAGAAGTAAAAGACGTTTTAGCGGTAAAGAAGGACGAAAGGATGAGCGCTTGGTGACAGGTGCACTTTAAGACAGAATTAGCTTGCCCTGTGTACAATGACCCGCGGGCAAATGCAAATTCTTGTTTTTTTAAACTCTCAGGCGAGGGCTGGCGGCGGAGGCTCTGAGTGCGCGGCGTGAATATTCATAGGTGAGAACGGCGGCAGCAGGCTGAAGGTTCAGGTGCGCCGGGCTCCCTCTGTCTCAGATCACAAAGTGTTAAGGGAATTTTGAAGGATGAAAGTGGGGAACTGAGCCGACGAGGCTTCCTCCACAAAGACCACTTTAGTGTTAAGTCAAACTCGCACGCGAGCAACAGACGATGATGGCGCTCATTGGCCCAGCGTTTACCCAGTTACATCAGCACGCTGCCTAAACCTCGGAGACTTCTTCTTCAGGTGTTCATTTGAATAGAATTCGCTGAGCGGGTGTTTTTATAATTGCTCCCCTGGGTGCTTGTGTCTACTGCTGCACTCTATCATTTTACCCATGACGACTTTTTATTTTTCATATCTTGCATCGTGGTTATAAAAAAATTCTAATTTTGGGGGGGATTTTGCTGCCTTCCATTAACTCTTCAAATGCCAAAGGTCTATAGCAGCAACGTAGGGGGACTGGTATATAGATAGCCGCACTCCGTGGGTCCTCCCATAACATATTTAAACTTTATTGTAATTCAGAAACCCATATCCACCACGTAAAGCTCCCCATCAGAAGAGAACCCCTCTCACGCATTTCACCCAAAGGGCTTAATTAGAGAAAATTGGGGGGGGGGGGGGTTTTTGCGCCCTTACAAAAAAAAGTGTGGGGGGGGGGGGGATTTTGCTGCCTTCCATTAACTCTTCAAATGCCAAAGGTCTTCAGCAGCAACGTAGGGGTACCAGATCATCCTATAAATCAGGGACATGAATAATTGACACAGGTTGGGGACGATTAATTGTGATCTGGTGAGATCATCAGCAGAGGGTGACTCCGGTTACATGGGGGTAAAGATACCAGATCTCCATGCCCGCACTTGTGTGATAACATTCGGCAAACCACAGCTGATGAGCAGAGGGGACTGCATGACACACGACATGGCGGCGAGGGTATGCATTAGGTTAGGGCAGGAGTAGGCAACCTTGGCACTCCAGCTGCTGTTAAACTACAAGTCCCATTAGGAATTGCAGACTCAGACAGCCACGGTCATGTTTCCCAAAGGCAGAGGCATGTTGGTATTTGTAGTTTTAGCACAGCTGGAGTGCAGAAGTTGCCTACCCCTGGGCAGGGGCTACAATGGTGATTAAATCTCTTTGCCACTGAGAGATTTATTAGCATCACACAAGTGAGGTGACTCTCAACAAGCAGCTAAATCTTTAATTACTGAAGCTATTTAATCACTTGTGTTGCTAGTCTAAGGGCTCATGTACATGGGTGCCTGGGGTCATACAATCTAAAATTCAGGCGTGTTTCCCCACCCAGGAACCATAGGTGCTGCATACAGTCCCTCAGAGAATTGCCCATTGCCATTTCCAATGAAGGCAGGAGTGGTAAGGGTGCACTAGTATGGTGAGTTTAACTGGTGTGGAAGGGAGGATGAATGGTGCACTTAACAAACACATTGTCACCTTGCCCTAAATGGGTAGTGGGTGTAAAGTCAGTGTAACCCCAGTCACTAAAATTTCCTATAACTTTTTAACATGTTACTGTAATTTTAATTTTTAAATATCTGCAGCCCGCAAGTAGAGTGCAGGAGATCAGCAGCACTCAGAATGTAGAGATGAAAAAGTGAAAACAGTATTTAATTTAACAGAAGAGGAACTTCACCTTCCTCCCCCATTTATTTTTTAACAATCCCTCTTTCCCAATGCCGGGTTGTCCTCAAGTCACATGCTCACCTGGCCAGCGAATCCAGAGTTGTCCTGCTGTGATCCACGTTCCGCTGACACACACCAGGTCATCAAGTCATTGGGAGTCAACTTTCTCTTCTATGTTCAGACAGCCAACCCATGATGACGCACAACCAAGCTTCGCCCTTCCTCCTCATCCACTGTATGGAAGCCGATGCCTCCTGAGATGTGCAGGTGAATAGATGTAAATGAAAGAAAAGAGTGGCTTATGTGGAGTGTTTTTTCACAGTGAAAGTCCATTTTAAACTGCCATATCCTTGGGATTCTGGTCATACGATCCCACTGACTGTTCTGAAGGTCGTATAGAATTCTACAAGAGTACCACATTTTATTATCTGCTTAGGTCTAAATAAATATTTTGTATTCATTCAGTTACTCATTCATACAACCTCAGAATTGGATGGGATCACATCTGACCCCCATAGCTAACAATCTTTTGGCACAACTCGACCTACATTAGTATATTGTAAGTTGTGTGGCCAGCTTTACTAGGTCACGGTGCCAAAACAACTGTCATTTCCATATTCAGTCAGGCCTACATCCTGCGTAAATCAAATGTGCCACTGACTAAAGGGATTATCTAGTCACTGTAGAGTCAAAGCCAAGGCCAATCCACAAGAGTATAGTAGTTTCCAACTGCCCTTGTTTTGGATCCCCTATTTCCTGCACACCTGTACTGTTCATACTGACCTCATTCACATGAATAAGCGGACTCTTCAAATGCCACAAGCATTTATGTTCTTAAAGGTGAAAGCCAACCGAAAAGCTGAAGTCATACTTAAAAGACATCTACGTGAACTGTTTTACATGCCATGGTTTTTAAATGTGTCCAGCCAGTCTTGAGATTCATAGAAACATAGAAGAATGATGGAAGAAGAAGAATGAGTGGTCCACTGACACTGCCCCTTTTTTGATTTGTCTTTTTGTTGGAGATTCACCCCCTCTATGTATCCTGGTGACCATCATCATCACGAGAACTGAAACTAAAGGTGGATTGTGAAATGACACTAAACTCAGGAGTTAAATCTTAAAAATGCATTCAAGTCCCTTAACTTATACCAAAAATTTATCTTATTCGTGTATCACTCGGCTGTAGATCCTCAAATCATCTCTGAATTGGTGCTGACACTGTGCTTCCTTCTGGAGGGGGGCTACTTGTGTTCCTGATGGTCCCTGTGTGTGTTGTAAAGTAGTCACCACTCCAAGCTCGCTCCCGTGATGGATGTGATGGCTGCATGCGTATTCTGTATTCAGTCTTTTATTTACTGATTGTACGGGTAACACACTTCCTGTCCTAGGGTCACAACGCTCACTTACTGCACTGTATCTAAGGAGGAGCAGCGTTATCACCCTAGGACAGGAAGTGTGTTAGGACTACATAAGGAACTTACTTGTGGTGTCAGGGATCCGGGCACAGTGGTGATTCTGGCGCTGCAAGGACTGTTGGATAAAATTTGCTCAATTTCCAGTGGTCTCCAAGTGGCAGAGTAGGGGTGAAATAGGACTTTCTTTAGGGGTTGTTCATGGCGGCTGGGAATGGTGTCATCAGTTATAGTAGTGAGCTCGGGGGTCAAGGACTAAGGTAGAGAGCAGATTGGATGCAGATTGGATGCTATGTGTGCCGAGGGGCTGATGTGGGAGCTGCCTCTGGTCTTCGTTTGGCATATGTTCTAGATGTGGTGGAGTGGAAGTGATGGTCGGTTAGGAAGGGGAGTGCACGGGGCCGTGTACAGTGAGCAACGCGTTTCGAGGAGATCCTCTTTTTTAAGCTCGGGGATAGAAGGTGAGTCTCTTTCAAATTTTATCCAACACTCCTTGCAGCACCAGAATCACCACTGTGCCCAGATCCCTGACACCACAAGTAAGTTCCTCATTTAAAAAAAAAACATTTTTTACATATATCCAAAATCACACCATTTGCAATTCCGGATTTGCGCTCTTAGTGTCTCATCATTACGTTCACAGGGTTCTCCTCCTGTTTTTTGAGCAGCAATCCACACCATTTGCATCCACGCACGCCCTGCATCCCTGAGAGAGCGCTGTGTATTTGTCTTTTTGTTGTTAGGACTACAGAATTCCTTCACCTCCCCTCCTCTCCATAACATAGGCCTTCTATAGCTTCAAAGGTGCAATAGGCAGGATCAGCTGAAATTGATTTGCGCTAATTGAACAGATATAGCAAATACTTAAAATATATTTAACAGTAGAGAAGGAACAAATAGGTGCATTGTTAGGGTGAACATACACATTAAAGGGTGTCTATGGTCAAAAGCAAAAAATAAATATACAATTCTACAGTGAATTTCTATAAGTTCTCTCCCACTCCTAATATTCATATCCATCTAGAGGTTTGTAAACTTCCTGGTGCCAATACTCTCTCAGAGCCTGCCTTCTGAACTACAACTCAATGACTGAACAATGTAACATTATCATTGCTTGCTGGACACAATGCATGATGGGATATGTACTCTTGAGAAATGGAGTTTACATCAAGTCAAGCAGCAGGGAAACAGATGCAAAGCACACTGGGAATCCAGGAAGTTGATGGAAGTGATGATCTACTGAGCTGACCTGTGACAGTCTCATTGTCACAGGTCGGCTAGAACTATGAGGTGAGTGAAAAGCACTCACCTCATAGTTCTCCTTTAAGAAAATATACTGTAAATACTTGGTGTATTGTGCATACAGATCTATATACAGACATCCCAACTCTCCCGGACGCTCCGGGAGTCTCCCGCTATTGGATAGCGGCTCCCGGCTGCCCGGGAGAGAAACACTTCCTCCCGGAAAGGTTTATCTGCTCGATCGAGCAGATAAACCTTTCCCTGCGATCATTTTTTTTTTTTTCCTTTTCTGACATCGGGAGCCGCAGCCCGACCGTCAGTCAGAAAAGAAACACAAAGGCATACGAATCCATAGCTAGATTGGCTATTGCACTCTGAGTGAAAGCAGCAGAGGGCGGGTGCAATAGCTAGTTTGCTATTGGCTATTGCAAAGTGCAATAGCCAATAGGAGAAATGAGAAGGACACCTCCCTGAAATGGCTTCTTTCAGGTTGGGATCCCTGTATATATAAAAGACAGACATTGTGCAGGAAAGGAGGACTTAGGTTCTAAAGAGACTTGGCGTTGGGGCTATCTGTGATGTAAGATAGATAACTAGTTCATCTGCTTATCTACATACAAATATAAAATGCATATCTGGGGAATTACATTGTCTATTCTTGTGCCTTATTTATTATGAATTTTGTGCATGGACTGGATCCTCTTATAAATGACATCGTAGACGGCCGCATGCAAAGGGTTAAGGCATCCGTATTAATGCAGCCTGTCTCTGCTCCGGCATGTTTCATATTTCACACTGATTGAGCTGTCCAGTTGACTGGAAAGGGCTGACAGCCGTGAGGGTCTTGGTCAGAGAAGAGGAGGTCCCCGGCCAGCTGGTAAGGGAACGTCTGTATGCCAGGTAATTATTGCTCAGCGCTCAGGACCAAAGCCTGGGAGAAAACGCTATACTAATGAAACACAAATGGGACATCTGTGTTCAGGAGTTCATTTAAGCATTGAAAACGCAACTTTGCCAAGAGTTTATGTACTTGTGTAAGCAAAGCGAAGACTTTAAAGGATCCCGGCCGCACCGCACACAGTGATCGGGGATGGATTCCATCTAGACCTCCCAACTCACTTTGAAGCCCGACTTCTACAGCCATAAACCTTTGTGGTCACACAGCTACAGGCACCTGTAGCTCTATTAAAAATCAAAGTGGCTTTAAAGCTGTACCCTGGGCCTTGCCTTCAGTCTTGCACAGTTGTACCGGCTCCTCTCCTGGACTGAAATTGCTTATTCTGATTTCACTGCACACTGTAAGCTTCTCACAATGTGCATTACAAGCTGCAGCAAGTCAGATAGAGCCCATCTCATTTAATGGCTGGAGAATGTCCAACATCATCTAATCTTTCCTCCACAATCTGACTTTCCTCGGCTCACCCTGTTCATTCATGGGATTTGAGTCTTTCAATTACAGAGGCTCAGCATCACATGTGGGTGTTACGTAGAGTGGTCTGCATGCAAATAAAGCCTACCTAGGAACGCCCACTCCTCCAGACTGACATCCACCCATAAAGGCAAGGAGTCATGCAAACACAATTCCCTGCCCACAATGATTGGGCGGCACGGAAGGAGCTTCCTCCTGTGTTCAGGAAGAGTTCCTCCTGGGTTCAGAGGAGCTCAGGTTAGGACTGAGTTTGGTCAAAATCTGAGCTCATCTCTGCCCACAAAGAAAGAGCTCAGCCTCTGCTAATGGGTAAGTGGGCGGAGTCCTGCAAATCCTGCCTGTGTCCCCCTTTTAGCCATAGATGCATTAAGAGCCACTGAGGGGTAGCACAGATTTAGCCATAACTGGTCAAAGCCAGTATTGCCGACTTACATACAGCTGCTTCAGGTTTCTTAACCCAGATATGGTTTTATTGGCTCTATGATGTGAGCAAAAAGGATTGATTTGCATGATTTTGTCTATTTACCCATAAGCAGAAACTGACTTTTTCTGTTTTTTTGTGCTTGAAGTTCATGTAAATACATTATTCTATAAGATGGCAATACTGTATCTGACAGTACTTTAGAGGTGGGCTTTTCTGTTCCCACCAGGTAACGAGAGAGCATGGAGCCGGCTTCTCGTCCAATCAGGAAGCTGGGTGGTGTGTAATGACTTGCCGCCTGGCTTCCTGATAACGGAAGTTCTGGTATTGGGAGAAGCATCAGGAATATTTGGGTGAGTGTAAATACTTGATACTAGTATTGCTATCGGCACAGCCCTAAACCCCAATAGAGGTTTAACCCTTCACTGCTTTGTCTAAAACAAAAACAAAAAAGCTTTATGTCATTGGGGAGGACAGAATGAGATGCAGCTTGATCCATACTACATTAGTGCCAACATGGTAATTTATCTGTATGGTAAATTCAGGCTTAAATACAGACAAATGGCAATGTCATGTATAGCTCAGTGTCATCTCTTGACTGCTCTCACTATAGTAAACTAAAACCTGATTAGTTTTCTATGTGTTACTTGCTTTGCACACCATCATTGCTCTTTGTACTGCTGGTCTCTAAGGTCTTCACAGACGCAGCTTGATGCTTGCTAATGCTGTAGCGGAGAAGCACTCCAGCTATGCATCGCAGTCCGCAGTCATCTCAATGGAGAGCGCAGCCTGCAGTGTGCAACTAGTGCATCTCGATAGGCACATTCTATCAGAAGGTTGTGTACCTCTGGAGCTTGCAGTGCTGCCCTGCTCACTTGGGCCAATGGAGTGTGCAAGCTTTCATTTACCATACAGGTGGACTAGGGCCAACCTGCATGAACCCACAATCTGCTCCAGGATCCAGAACCAAGCTGTGTCTATTCAGATGCACTTATTCACTCCTGCGGAAGAACTGTCCTGCTACTTTATTATAGCTAACATGACAGCTAAGACAGAGAAATGCACAGCATGGCTAAGTAAGGGCTTGTGTAGATGGGCAATGTTGTTTGTTTCAAATGCAGGTCAGCAGATGCACATTAGTGGGTCCATATGGTGCATGAGAGTTCAAAGGCTGCGTTTGACCTGCTTTGCATTGTGTTTTTTTTTTTAGACACAGCAGATCCTCATAAAATGCATTTGCATTGGAGGCAACACAGGTCAACTCATAAATGCCACTAGCTACGTATTGGGTTCAAATGGATGCGCTTAAGCAGCAAAAAAGCACACACGCTCTAACAAAACTTTAAATATCTAATTTGCAGAGCAAGTATGGCTAGTTTTCCATGCCTACAGTTTTGTATAAGTAGTTTTTTTTCACATATTGTAGTCTTTTTCATTTTAGGTTTGCTGGTCCTCAGAGCTTCTGGTCTTAGTCACGCCCTAGTGTAGTATACAAACTGAAAACAGAAGAGTCCCAGTTTATTATCAGATGCAGGACTGGATAATATTCTACTGCAATGTATTTAAAAAAAATATTTTTGACTTAGTAGATTCCATTGTTATATATTTTTTTAGTCCTTTCCATTTTAGGTTTTCTGGTCCTTAGAGCTCCTGGTCTCAGTCACACCCTAGCTTAGTATACAAACTATACTGGAAGCAGAGTCCCAGTTTATTATCAGATGCAGGACTGGATAATATTCTACTGCAGTGTATTTTACAATATTTTTGATTTAGTAGATTCCATTTTTAGATATTTTTACAGCCCTTTCCATTTTAGGTTTACTGGTCCTCAGTGCTGCTTGTCTCAATCACACCTCAGCTTAGTATACTAAGAAGACTCCCCTTTTATCATCAGGTAGAGGGCCAGATCATTTTCTGCTGCTTCTGTATTTTTTTACACTATTTTTGGCTTATTAGATCCCCTTCATATATTTGTTTTAGTCTTTTTAATGTCAGGTTTACTGGTCCTCAGTGCTTCTGGTCTCAATCACACCCTAGCTTAGTATACAACCTATACTGGAAAAAGAAAAGATCCTATTTATTATCAGGCTCAGGACCGGAAAATTATCTACTGCAACATATTTTTACAATATTTTTGGTTTAGTAGATTCCATTTGTTATATATTTTGAGTCTTTTTCAGATTAGGTTTACTGGTCCTCAGAGCTTTTGGTCTCAATCACACCCTAGCTTAGTATGCAAACTTTACTTGAAAAAGCAGAGACCCAATTTCTTTTCAGGTGCAGGACCAGATAATGATCTGCCGCAACTTATTTTTTACAGTATTTTTGGCTTAGCAGATTCCATTATTATATTTGTTTTAGTCATTCCCATTTTAGGTTTACTGGTACTCAGTCTTGCTTGTATCAATCACATCCTAGATCAGTATACAAACTATAATGGAAAAAGACACCCTATTTATCTATCAGGTGCAGGGCGCTATGATTTTCTACTGCAATTTATGGTGTTTTTTTACAAAATGTTGGGGGTTTGGG
>NW_017306498.1:249523-292023 GCF_000935625.1 Nanorana parkeri
ATGTTTAAGTCGGGCGGGTTGAAGAGGTGGTGTCTACTGTCACCAAAATGTCTCTTATGGGTACAATTATCCTTTAAACCTCACAATTCAAGTAGCTACTGACAAACTTGGCCTACCAGACATCTCAGCTACTAAATAACTGTTTAAAAAAATCCAGACATGACATAAGCAAGCAGGTGAAAATGCAATATATATTTTTTCTCAACATACGTATACATTTTTATTAGTGCATTGCTGTTTATTTTAATTTGAGCTGCGAGGCCTGCCCTGTGATGGCCACCATATGTCCCGATATTTTGAATGCTGGGGAGATCCCTGCCTTTTTCTTTAATATGAAGAGAGATGAGGACGCTCGGTGAAGAAGCTTCACAGTAATTAGACCGCACTCCCAGAGCAAAAGGTCTGTTTATGTCACCCGCCATCGGGTTGGGAGAATAATTAGCTGTTGAATTTACGCCAGACAAACTGCGATGTTTCATGATTAAGAATTAATTTTTCATTTTAATAAAAAAAAAATGCCTAAAGATTGTCTCTGGTGTAAAGTTCATCATTTAAGTTTTTTATGGCTCCCGAAAATAAAAAAAATAAAAAAAGAATGATTAACTTGTCCAAAGGCGCTAAGAGTAATTACATTTAAAGAGGCACTACAGTCAAAGGAAGAAAAAAAAAGACAAAAATAATAAATAAAAGTGGTTTTCAACCCGTTATAATGGACATAATTGCCCATCTTGAAAACCTTTTTTTCTGTGTAGTATGTCCTTGGATCTACCACTGTTCCCAATGCTATATGACTACTGTGCCGTTAATAGTAAGACTCTAATTCTTTGAGACTTCAGTTGTTATCTATCAGATTGTGAATACCCAAAGGTTCTTCTACTGTACCTTTCCATATACATGCATGCTTTGAGAGGTCAGTTATACATATTTATACCTATGGAGTGGGGAAGAAGGAGAAAAGAGAGACATCTCCACCTTCAGCTTATCTGGGGATAGAGCAAACCCAACCTACTGATTCTCCCCCACAACCATGAAGTTTAGGGAACAGAGGATCGCTTCAGGAACCAGCGGTCGTGACAAGTCTTCATAGGCAAGTGTGGGGGGGGGACACAAAAAGGTACTGGGAGTTTTTTACCTTAATGCAGAGAATGCACCCAGTCTTTAGTACTACTTTAAGTCCTCTGCCAAACCAGTCTGATTGCTGCCTGAAGCAATCAGATACTCACCTTGTTCTGTTCTGCTCCCATGTTTTGTCTGATCCCTCAGGAAATAAATGGTGCTTCTCGGTATGGAAAGCATGTGACCTCTTTCTAAGATATAGGAAGTGGCCAATGGTTAGGCACAAACATTACGTTATGTGAGTAGGAGAAATATGATGTCATCAAATCTGTGTATGCTCCCACAGCATGTAACATGAACCTAACACAAGGTTTGGACTACTCCAAAAGAGCAGCAGGATAGCATGGCGAGGTGGGTATGGGGCTTGGGGGGATAAGATGTGACCTAAGTGGGCAGAGTCTCTATAAGCTGGGTTCTATTTAAAATAAAACTCCACTTTCATAAAAGTAAAATTAAAGTATTTTTTCTTTTTTAGATATATCGACGGCTAGTAAGCAGTAGATATATGCAAAAACATTTTAAAAAAATAAAAAAGTTACCAAATAGGTAAAAGCTTTTCTGTGTCTCCGCCGCTCGCTCCGGGCTGTAACATCCAGCTTCCCCGAATGGCTATGCAGGAGGAAGTGAGCGGGCGCATGCGCAGTGGAGATCACCGGCGGGGAGCGGAGGAGAGCTACACTCAAAGTGAATGAACACAGCCGGAAGCGTGCAAGCTGGACAGACACAATGGGACAGAGAAGACACAGCAGCCAGTGCTGGATCAGAGACCTGCACCAGCACTAGAGGGACAGCTCCACACTAAGGGAGGTCTGAATTGGACACACCTTAACTGAAAAGGCAAACAGCTGTCCTCATACCTGGGACTGATCGGCTTTGGTTTCACTGCAGTCGATGCAGGTCCATGCTGATGTGGATCTGAATGGAGCACAATATAACTAAAGAGGTACACACCTCTCCTCATCCGTGGGGCCCTGACCTGGGGACCAGTTAGCTAAATTGTCACTGCATTCAGTTGCAGGTCCGTGCTATCTGAATGGAGATCATTCTATTCATGTACAAAAAAATATCTTCTAGTACACTCCAAATGCCATGCTGTATGTTCCCTATTTCACCCTGCCTCATTCTTTAAGCCATGCTGTATGTTCCCTATTCCACACCCCCTCATTCGGTATGCCATTCTGTACTTTCCCTAGTCCATGCTGCCTCATCTATACACCTTGTTTTACATGTTATGTTCCACACTGCCTCATTCTGTACACTGTGCTATACATTCCTTATTCTGCACCAACCATACAGGCCCAGCAGCTCTAGTCTATATGTGTGTGTCTGGGTGTGCCAGAATTGGGGTGTCAGATATTTGGACAAGGGCACAATTTCAGTGTTTGCCATAAGCACTATTTACCATATATATGCCCCTGGATGTCTCCATTCCAAAAGAGCTGACATCAGATGCATGGGATCATGGTTTTGGATCATGCTATACACAGATCTTCTTTGCGAGCCCCCTAGATGTATTCCCTTGAGAGCTTCTGGTCACATTCTGATATTAACCCTTTATGCCTTACACAGTATTCATGAGGCTGAAAGATCCCAGCGTGTCGTTCCATCTAAAAAGTGAGGAACCTGACCTTGGGGCAGCAGAGAGAGCAAATCTGGTCCCAATTGACATTACCATGTGCCACCCAGAGAGGATGCTGTGGCGTCCCATCAAAATGATGCTATGGGGCCCCACGAAAGGTAGCAATTATAGTATATAACTATATAAAATAATTTTCCTTTAAGTCCTTAAAAAACGTCTAGTGCATTTGTAAATGAAAGAAGGTTCATTCATTCAACCTGCAAAGTTGAAAAAGTTCCCAGTGCCTTGAAACTTTATCTGGCAACTTTCCAAAGCAAACAACGCTCTAAAATTACACATTGTGTTCGGAGTCAAGGATAATCCTCCTAGTCTAAGACATATATCATAGAGCGTAGACTCCCAATCAAAAAACAAAAAACACAGTCTTTGCAGACATCACACCATCTGATGCGCAGTCCGCGGAAGTGGGTCAGGGGTAATGGCAACACAGACACTTGAAGACCTAAACAAACTTTGACAAACTATTAAAAGTTCCGTTGGAAAGAAAAGTTCCTTTTGTCTTTTTATTTTCTTGTTACTTCCTAA
This sequence comes from Nanorana parkeri, assembly GCF_000935625.1. Classification (NCBI taxonomy): domain Eukaryota; kingdom Metazoa; phylum Chordata; class Amphibia; order Anura; family Dicroglossidae; genus Nanorana; species Nanorana parkeri. The sequence continues at coordinate 252,804 of NW_017306498.1, forward strand.
GTTCAAGCATGCGAGTGCAAAAAAGGAAAAAAAATCTCACAAGTTGCTGTTTCTAATTGAGAACAATTTGTGGATTTAAACGAGGATGTAAGTCGGATATGTAGATGTATTTAACAAGTCGATTGCTTTTTCAATAATGACGGCAGAATAATAAAACAATTAAAAAGGAAGGAGTTGAATACCCGATGATTACCAGTAGATGTAAAAGAAAGGAAAAAAAAATTGGAGTAAAGAATTAATTTCCTTACCAGCTCGCATTACATTTAAACACCTTTTTAACCACTAAGGCAATTTTAAAACTAATAGGATTCATCTATAATTACATAGTTAAGTAAAATTTATGTAAAAAGGAATTAAGTATTTCCCCTCTGGGTGAAATGAGAAAGGGGAACCTATGTAAGCATTTAACTCCTACCAAACACACTCTTGTGGTGCTATTAATGTATAAAATCTTTATTAACCCAGGCCAAGCGTTAAATCATTAGCCCATTTAATCAAGTGTAGTGTACATTTCATCGTGTCAAGAAAATGTATCCTCAGCAATGATTAGGCTAAACGGAAGCAATATGTATAAGACTAACTCCAGCCAAAACTTTTTATTCCCATTTGGAGGGAGCAGGGAAGGGTTAGAGCAGCCTTGCTCAACCTTTTTACCCAGGAGGCACCTTTAAAATCATTTTCAAGCCACAGGGAACTCCTGTTAAAAATGGTTACATCTACAGCTCATGGTACATTCGTGTGATCAGTAAGTAGTACATATAATATAATTATAAATACAAATATAAAGAATGTGGTGTACCTGGTGTATTTGAAAGTTGAATCATTTATTTTGATCTGCAGGACATTTTTTTTTTTTTTGCTGCAATAGTTATGAAAAAAAATAATGAAGTACTAATAATGGATAGAAAAGAAATCCAAACAGTAAAAATGTTACATTGATGGTAATTGGAGAAGGGCCTACTTATATTTATGGACAGTGGGAGAAGGTCCCTCTTATGATAGTTTCAAGAGGAAAGAATGTTTCACATTATTGAAAGACAGCATTGCATTAGTGGTCATTAAGAAAAATGCTCTGGTGCTTTGGGGGCTTTTGGGAAGAATGCCCAGTTACCATATACAGGGTGTTGATGGGAATCCACTTACATGTACTAAAAAGATCACTGGTGCCTGTGGTTGCTTAACTGAAAGAACAAAAGGAAAGGCTCTACTAGTCTCACACCTCTGGCTCTGTCAACCTCTGTCAGGTTGACCATGGAGCTATGAAGGCACCATGAGGTCAATTCATTAGGGTGTTTTACATATTTGCCCGGAGTTGTTCTTCAAGTAGATGTAAATGCTAACTGGACAACATTTATTTGGTCTCCTTTGCAGCCATTTTTTCTCCATGCACTCCAGCCATGGCTGCATGGCATTCATCGGGGTGGGTTTTCTGATGGTGACAGTGGAGCAAGCCTGTTTAATGTGTGTTGGTAAGACCACTCGAAGTCCCCAGTGGGAGAGTGTGTGGCAGCGTGACAAAGCAGGAGAACAATTAGGAGGAACTGAGTACACAAAACACAAATAAAAGGACCCTCGGGGCAGGATCACTAGGTATTAGGGATGTTCAGATACCAAGTACCGTACTCAGTACAAGTACAAATACTTTTCCAGTTCCAAGACTAGACTAGAGAAAAATTCAAAAGTTAGGAGACAGCTGTCATTTCTAAGGAGCACACGGAGCTCCTGGGATTTGTACATCTCTGTTTTAATATATGATTTGTTTTTTATAAATATATATAAGTAAGGCACCAACACCATTTTTTCAAGTACAAGTACTGATACATTTTTGTTTATTGTCATGTGACAGTTTTTCTAAAACAATACAGACTAATGATTTCAGGACAGTGGTGGAGCACCAGTGCCGGGTCTCAGCTGCAACCGCTCCAACCCTGGTACCCTGGTAGTTCTCCTGAAAATGCCAACTATCGGCACTGGTATCTTAACATCCCTACTAGGTATTATTTTCATGGAAGCAGCACATTCATGTTAAAGTATATTTACTACATCTATTCCCTAAATCCTTCAGCTGGCCATAGGGCTACCTATCTGATAGACTCGATCGACAGCCCATGGTGAACACACAACAGACTGACAACACTGCTGCTAATTGCGAGGCAATAGCTTAACGTTTTCATTGTGCAACAGGAAGTGCTTTCAGTGGCAGGATCTCCAGGTAAGGAACAGATTTACAAAAATGAGATAAATTTGGGTTCACATAAACATTTAAACCTTTCTGAGATTTTTTTTTTAATCAATAAGTCTTTATTGGGTTACAATGCAGAATTACCAGGCAAGGGCATAGGAGCAATAACAGTGCATGCCATCTGGTTACAAAGGTTAGATATGTAGATAAGCCTATATGAGATTTTTGATTGATTTTACATATACTTTAAATTAATTCAATGCCAAATTCTTGTGGCGCAGGGAACGGGTCTTTCTGCAAACCAGGCAGGGTGGGACATTGTTGCGGATCCTGTTAGTGAAGGTTCAAGTCACAGAACTTTATTTACTGATCCACAAAGTCCCCCATGGCACCTCCCTGCTTTGTTTGGAATGGAAAACTGGAACAGCTTGCCCGCACCTCTCCACTCGGACATTAAATCAACATGGCTTTATTAGTGGCCCTAGAATGCCAGCTGAGCCATCCCTAAGCCTGTCACCGTGATGTCTTTATCTGTAACCAAACCAGACGTGAGCTCCTGGCAGCTTCAGGAGGTGACAACAAATCCAATTAGCTCCTTTCCATGGTGCCATAATACTAGTGAGAATCGTCCTGACAGGGAGGGTGACTCGAATACCCAGCACAGTAGGGCACATCCTTCGAAATATAAAAAAAAAAAAAAACAAATAAAAAAAAAAACAAGAATTACAGCTCCTAATTGCCAGGGCTCCGCTTTGAACGAATGTTTAAACCCCAGGACGGGCATTGACGGATCTGATTAAAGGGTGACGCGGGAAGGCCTCATCTAGCCATCCAAACGATCACATTTATACACAAACAAAAGAAAGTGCTTTAAACGATAGCAAGCTACTCTTTAATAAAATGCCATTAATGACGGGTCTTTGGTGCCCGTAGGTGGTAAACGCAGCATGTTGCTTTTGGCAGCCAGCAAAGCCAAAACAGCCTTGAAACAGACTTTTTCACTTGGATGGCGGAACAAGAAAAGTTGTTGGATCCAAGTAGACTACAGACATGATTCACATTACGCAGATTATCTGAGAATTCTGCAGAGTGTGTTGTTTCGCATTTGCATTTTTACCCATGTATAATATATCAAAACGAATATAATGCCACACATAGCTGAGTTCTGCTATGCCAGTCTGTTCATTTAAAAAAAACATTTTAATGTGATTTTTACGTTTATTACTGCAAACTTTGAGTTTTAGATGGATGCCAAGGTTGAAAAATAAGACAATAGTCTCATTTGTTTGAAAAAAAAAAAACAACTGTTCATGTAAGCTTTAACATGTTAAAGTCATTTTCAAAGTCTTTTTTTTATTAATTCTGCAGCGTCCATTAAAATAACAGCTGGTGATCCTGCCATGAAGGTGTTGGAAATGCAACAGCATATTGAGATGTAAAATGTCTTTTGAGCTGTAGGTGGGGCTGTAGTGCAATGCTAGTCTATGTTCGTTTTCTATATGCATACTTATTATGATATACAGGAAGTTCTCTCTGTATGCTGTATCATGCTGTATTCTGATATAATGTACTTTCTGTATGATGCAAATGCTGTATTCTGATGTAATGTTCTTCTAAGAAAGTAAAACTCAATTCACCATTCCTCAAGATCTCAGTGCTTCATCTAAACACATAACCAGTAAAAGGCACTTTCTGTTACAGGGTGACAATGCTCTGCACCTGTCTCCCAATTGTGTTTCTGCTTTATCACATATTCCTCCATTTCAGACTACAAGAAGGCGTGCTGGCACATTTTGCCCAGGCATGGTCTATTGTCTTCAGGGCCATCTCCTTAATGAGCAGGGTTGCCACCTTTTCTTCAAGTGAAACCTGAACACTCTAGCGCTGCGCACAGCAATTTTGTTTTTTGAGAATTTAGAGGAGAGAGTGAGGAGAGACAGCCAGGAAAAAGAGCAAGAAGAGACTCTCAGGTGGGCCGTGTGACACTCAGGTGGGCTGTGCGCCTCTCAGGTGGGCTGTGCACCTCTCAGGTGGGCTGTGCGACTCTCTAGTGGGCTGTGTGACTTTCAGGTGGGTTGTGCGACTCTAAGGTGGGCTGTGTGACTTTCAGGTGGGTTGTGCGACTCTCAAGTGGGCTGTGCGACTCTCAAGTGGGCTGTGCGACTCTCAAGTGGGCTGAGCGACTCTCAAGTGAGCTGTGTGACTCTCAGGTGGATTCTGCGACTCTCAGGTGGGCTGTCTGGGCTATGATGTCTCACCAGGGGTCTGCAGGCGGGTAGCACGTTCTCAGAGAGTCAGAGGAGGAGAAGGCAATCACAGATGTGGCTGCCAAGGTCCTCGGCAAGCTCGATCTCAGGTAGCTGCACCTGCTATAACTCCGGATCTTCCTCTGAGCTGTGGGCACCTGTAAACAGGCACAGGCTGCCTGCAGCTCAGAGGAAGATCCAGTTTCAGTCAGATGCGGCTGGCCGAGATTGTGCTTGCTGAGGACCTTGGCAACTGCATCTGTCAGACATTGTAAAAGACGTTTAATTAAAGTGCCACAGTTTGACTTAAAAAATACATTAAAACATTTTCAAACAAAAAAAGCTGCAAACAAGCAGCAGCTCCAATGCAGAGTGCACAGCACCCTTTTAAAATACCCCCAAGCTGTACAAGTTTTTGTATCCATGAGTGTTTCATGCTCCTACTGTAAACTAGCATGTGCTAAAACACAGGCACTATAGTTGATCTGACACTCAGAAGGGATGAGGGCCCACATTTGATAGGAGGTAATGGCTGCAAATGACCTAGAGAAAAAGATTCCCTGCACAGCAGCAAATGCAACCACACACTCACCATAGGTTGCATTTTTGTCACTAATCCAGTGGAGTGCCCATTCAGCCTTCTTTTTCACACAAAAGAAGGCTGAATGCCTGGTACATGTCTGGTACATCTCCGGCAGCATTTCAATTGCATTGCACAAGAACTCCCTCTCTTTGGGATCTTTAATATATGTGTTAATGAGAAGGCTGTACATCTCCGGATGAATATTCTCCATTGCAATTTGAAAGCCATAGAAACAGCGCGCTTCTGTGACTTGTACTTCCTGACTGAAACGCTCAACCAAGTTCTTGTTTACATTCTCTGCGTTCTGGACGATCTTGCGGGCCGTCTTGCTGGCCAGGACCCAAGTGTTGCTCAGAGAAGGTGGCGTGTTCTCCTTGTTCACCAGGCTCAGGCTCTTCATGGGTACACAATCTCATTCATGGCTCCGAGAGGCTTGCAGAAAGCCAGCATGGTGACAGGAGAAGACTAGTGTGGGAAGATGACGCAGCGGACACAGGCGGGAGCCGACGACTATGTACTGAGCGAGGGGAAGATCATCTGCCAGAGTGTCTTGTGTCCTGGTGCCCGCTGGCTGGACACCCAGACACAAGACTCCAAAATCAGACTGTCCAGGTGGCAACCCTGTTAATGAGGCAGCCTCTTGCCTCAGGCTGCATCTCTTTGGGTCACGTGGGGGGGATTGGCAGGCAGAGCGGCATGGTTTGCAGTGTGTTTGAGTGTGTCTACCAACCCCTTTCCAGCCTGGCTCTTTCCTTGCTAAGCAGGATACTGGCCAGAGCGTCCCAGGTTGCTGGGAGCACATCTCCCAGCTCAGCTCTTAGCAACTTTGGACGCTCTGACCGGTGTCCTGCCCAGCTCCTGGCAACCAGTGATGTCAGTGGTTGCCAGGAGCTGGGCAGGATGCTGGCCAGAGCATCCCAGGTTGCTAAGAGCCAGTGGCTGTCATATGTCTTGCAATGACTCATGGGCCTTGTAGTTCCACAACAGCTGGCGTGCCGAGGTAGCCTTCCGCTGTTTTAGGGTGCATTGACACCCTGCCACAGAGGCTTCTGACGGAGACAACAAGTGTCTGTTTCAAGACACATTACGCAGGCATGGTCCACTGTTGTCACTATCAAGCCTTAGTTCACTAAATATAGAAGCATACGGGAACTACTAGAGCCAATTAAATACAAAGAAACACACACACACATAGGTTGACCTGGACGGACCTGTGTCTTTATTCAACCGCACCTACTATGTAACCCCATGGTGAACCTGTAAGGTGACCTGATGGAGTTATTCAGTTATGGTTCACATCTACTTTTGTGCCTTTGCAGCTCCTGATTCTTCATTGTAAAAGCTATTTCCGACAAGAGTACGGAAAACCTACTTGAAGCGGCGTGGACAGCAGCGAAAGCACTTTTTTCCTCCATGTGCGCCCGGTTTGGATAAAGACAATATGCCGTGTAATCTAGAGGCATTTCAGCCTTGTCCCGCGTCCCATTGCAGTGAAGTGGGAGGTGGCACTGAATCATACACCCATCACTCTAGTCAATGGAGAAAAGGCGGCATTGTATAATTAAGCTGTCATGAAGCCAATGGCGGCATTGTCTGCCTCTGTGTCCTGGTGGTGCACTGTGGGCACTAACAGCAAAGCAGGAAGAAGGCTTTGGGTACTGAAGAGATAATCACTGGGATCGTTTTCACTGAAGCAGGTTGCACATGTGGATAGATGCAGCAACCGGCCAACTTATTCCAGGCTAATTGGGCATGCCATCTAGACATGTGGCTGCTTTGTGCCGCTTCCCCCAAAAAAAAAATCTGATTTATACGAGCCTAGACCTACTGGACCCTCTTTAGCCGAGCCTGGCGGCTACGCCATGTGCAATTATTTTCAACAAAGATTGCAGCCTGTTTGATGCGTCGATCTAGAGATGTATGGTGTCAATGTTACAGCTAGACTGACTAGGCACACAAAATAGAGTCTGCAAAAGGGGGGCGTTTTCCTCCCTCCCAAAAATCCTTGTTGATGGCTGTTTATCTGAGAATTAAGGAATTTATGGGAAAAAAGAATATCATCCAAGGGAAATCATGTGGTTGATCATTATGGATTCCTTCAATAGGTTTCAGGACTTAAAGCAGATCTATACCCCGAAATCTCATATAAGCTCTAACATGCCAGAGTGATATTAAAGCCAAAATGTTTTTTGGCTATTTCAAATGCTGATTCAATTACAATGGATGCTGCTCCTTGATGTTTACAGGTTTCAGTTTCCTGCAGAATCAGCTGGTCCCCTGAGCTCTGACCCCTTAGGGTGGCTCCTTTCCCTTGCAGGGTCTTATGGAGCCACCCTTGTGTGTGCTAGTAAGCTGTGTGTGTGTCCACAGGCACAGCAAGGTAAGACCAGTGGCATCACATGGGGGGCATGGGGGGTATGGACCACACTCGGGTGACACCATTGAAGGGCTGACACCAAAATAAATGTCAGTCATTTTGGTGTCGCCCCCTCTGAAAAGTCGGGCACTCGGTCCTGGACCGAGAGCTCGACAGCTGTAGGAGAGAGGAGGGGACCCAGCTGCAAGGGCACTGTGCTGCCACTCCTGGGGGCAAAATTGATTGTCTGTTGATATTAATAAATGCAAACTCCCGGTTTCTGCTAGGAAAGGGTATCAATTAAGTTTCTCTGGGGAGGGGTTCACGAGCATCACAAAGGACAGTTGAAGTATAGTCACTGGAAGATTTGTATTGGAGCTGATAGAACAATGTTTCAGACTTGTCTCTAATTCCAGCTCTTAGATCTTCCATATGCATAGGGGTCTATTTACAAACAATTTACAGAGCCATTTGTCTTGCGTATCTCTGTGAATGTTCATTTTGTGCCAATAGGAGCAAAAACAAGCGCTCTTAGTATATTCTTTTGAGGTCGAACGTACTGCAATGCAATACCACATTATAGCCACTAGATGGAGCAGATGAGCATAGGAAATAAGTATTTATATGTTTTGTTAACCAAACCAACGTTAACAGTCACCAAAGTAATAAACAAAATAATATACAAATAAATAATCTTAACGATTGTTGGATTTGAGAAGGGGTCTTTGGGTGCCCAACAGCCCAAATAAGGCCTCTCCTAAAAACTGCTCCCATGTCCGCACCCCAGGACAGTTACTGCTCCCAAGTTCCAAGGGGCCAGGACACCTGACAAATACTGACACCAATGGGTGGAAGCACCCATACCAGTTATTATGGCCCATCATTTGTGACTCAGATTTTCCCCCTAACCCGCCAAGCTGTCGTGACATAATCTAACATTAATGTAACATTAATCTAAGCAATTGTGATTACATGATGTATATCACTGTATGATTATTCCAGTTATAGGCAGTGCAGAGCTTTAGGTTATTATAGTCAGTGGTAGTTCACATGGATATTAAAGCACAGATCAGATGTAACTGATAATGTAATGGTTGGGGAATAGAGCTATATATGGAACATGAGACATTATTTCCTGCTCTGAGAGGATTTGGAACAGCGTGAAAAACAAAAAATGAACGACAAGCTGACAGATCAAACATGACACTACAAAGCGAGGGGAGAACAAGGAGGCAGCAATCCACTGCTACAGTCCCACAATGCTTTAAAACAAAGCGGACAGCTCTCCATACATGCCTGCGTCCACGCTTACCAGATCTTATACGTGTGCTAGGGAGCATCCTCTGGTGGTTACATGGCCAGTTCTGGTCTCCTTCGTGCTCAGTCACTCTAAGGGGCTAATTAGTGCTTTTAATATGCAAATCAGATCCTGAGAAGATTAAATCTGGAAAAAAAACAGCTGGCGAATATGTTATTTTAATTATTATGCCAGTGAAATATGAATTCTGTTTTGGATGATGACAGGGAAAGCCTGATGATGAGGGCTCCTATTTACTAAAAGGCTTTTGTGGGAAGAACCAAAATACAACATTTACTTTCCTTTTTTTTTTTCATTTTCTTTTTTTTAATTTGTCCTCAGCGCCACTGAAAAACTGGAGCTTGGGGAAGTGGGCAGGGGTTGCTTAGAGGCGTCACAAGACTCTATGTACATCAAGTATAACACAGGGCTCCTCTCATTTTTAGCAGGGAGTATAATGGAAGACTATATACTGTTAAACAACCCAAGCTATTCAGGTAGGTATGCAATGTAGATTTCCTTAAGACCTATATTGGATTAGGGTCTCTGATTTTTAAAGAGCTCTTCAGAAAAGTCCTTCTTAGTCCCAAACAAAACAACCTTTACTATCTACCCCAATTCTGAACTCTGTAATAAAGAAAACACTAGACCCTTCACTGCCAAACTCATTTTGAATGTTATAAAAAAAAAAGCATTGGACCCATCACTTGCAATCTCATTCTGAACTCTACCAAATAATTATTGCTACCTTCACCACCAACCACATTCTGACCTCTGTGCCATAGAAAATAAGGATACCTTCACTGCCAACCTCATTCTAAACTCTGCTAAAGAAAACACTGGATCTTTCACCGCCAACCTCATTCTAGACTCTGCTAAAGAATACACTGGATCCTTCACCGCCAACCTCATTCTGAACCTTCTAAAGAAAACACTGGACCCTTCACTGCCAACCTCATTCTGAACCCTTCCAAAGAAAACACTGGATCCTTCACTGCCAACCTCATTCTGAACCCTTCTAAAGAAAACACTAGATCCTTCACTGCCAACCTCATTCTGAACCCTTCTAAAGAAAACACTGGATCCTTCACTGCCAACCTATTCTGAACCTTCCAAAGAAAACACTGGACCCTTCACCACCAACCTCATTCTAAACCCTTCCAAAGAAAACACTGGATCCTTCACCACCAACCTCATTCTAAACCCTTCTAAAGAAAACACTGGATCATTTGCTGCCAACCTCATTCTGAACCCTTCTAAAGAAAACACTGGATCATTCGCTGCCAACTTATTTTGAATGTTACCTAAAAAAAAACACCGGCTCCTTCAGTGCCAACCTTTTTCTCAACTCTACTAAAGAAAACATTGGCACTTTGTCAACCTCATTCTTAACTCTATTAAAAATAAAATGGATCCTTCACTGCCAACCTCATTCTAAACTCTACCAAAGCAAACACTGGCTCATGCACTGCCAACCTCATTCTGAACTCTACCAAAGCAAATATTGGATCCTTTACTGCCAACCTCATTCTAAACTCTACCAAAGCAAACACTGGCTCATTCACTGCAAACCTCATTCTGAACTCTACCAGAGCAAACACTGGATTCTTCACTGCCAACCTTATTCTGAACTCTACCAGAGCAAACATTGCATCCCTCGCTGCCAACCTATTATGAACTCTACCAGAGCAAACACTGGATCCTTCACTGCCAACCTATTGTGAACTCTACCAGAGCAAACATTGCATCCTTCGCTGCCAACCTATTCTGAACTCTACCAGAGCAAACACTGGACCCTTCACTGCCAATCTATTGTGAACTCTACCAGAGCAAACACTGGATCCTTCACTGCCAACCTTATTGTGAACTCTACCAGAGCAAACATTGGATCCTTCACTTCCAACCTCATTCTGAACTCTACCAGAGAAAATATTGGATCCTTCACTGCCAACCTATGCCAAATGATTTCTCCAAAAACACTGGATCTTTCAGTGCTAACCTCATTCAGAACTCTGAACCAAAGCAAACACTGGTGTTTTTAGTGGCAATGGCATTCTCTTAACCAAAGGAAACACTGTAACCTTCACTGCCAACATAACCCTAATTTGCCTTGGTGCTCTCTCAGTAGAGAGACATAAGTCTGTGCCTGGATCATTATCTCTCCATGTTTTGCCTCCTGTTCAAGTGTTTACCTTCTTCCACAAGTTACTGTATCTCTTCAGTAAAAAGATTAACAGACAAGAGAGTTTGACATTCATCTGTTCAACCACTACATGTTGAAGAGCCACCTTCTGCTTGGGATCTTACACTAAGTGGACTAAGCAAGCCTTTGCTAGAAATTTCAAGTTTGGGTTGACCATGGGCTCGAACTGAACTCTAACTGTTTGCAGTTCAGGAAAGCGGTGAACTAATGTGTTTTTTTTAGCCGCCATAGCAACCAGTTACCACATTATGCACTTCCATTTGAACTGAAGCCCGTTGGCCTAAAAGGGCCTATAATAGGTGTTTTCAAATGTGCCAGCAACCTCCCTATAAAAGTCAGGTTTCCCATCTGCTTTTTGTCAGTGTGCGGGGCTGAAGTAGATAGGGACAGCTGACATAGCTTCTTCAGGGAGAGATAGTTACTGCAAAACAGTGCTATATAGAACTACATGCAGAGCTACACAATGCTACAGTATATACAATGCTACAAAACAGCGTGGACTGTGGAGTGTACTCTCCTGTTTTCACCGTGCTGTATTGTGCTTTATTACTGTGAATTGCAGTTACATATTATTGTGTACCACCCTATGTAGTCATAGTAAATAGACCCAACAGTCCTTAGGGCAACCTCTTTGTATGTGTCAGAAACACTTAATGTTGCTGTTTAGCTCCTGGGTCCCCCTTGCAATTTTGGGGACTACACTATCTTACACTATATTAATTGATTGAAAATTTGTTTCATTTTACTTTCATTCACATTTTAATTTTTTCTTATGTTTCTGCAAGATGAAAAAAAAATCAGTGTGAACTGTTGCTGACACAGGCAAACTGCCCTAACAGAACATCACCGCATACTTGCGTGGTACAGTCTAATGCACCAAATCACCACGTTGTGAAATATACCAAAGCAGCATAATCTCAATTCCCCTATTGCCACAGGTGCTAATAAACTCAGGCAAGCTCCTCAATGCATCATGTCTGGAAGGCAAAGGCAGAGGTTCACCACTTGCAGCTAGTAAGGGGACAGTAGCTTATGCATTACAGCACTTTAGTGATTTGCAACCTCTGCCTGCAATGTAGCAAGCATGGTAAATCTATCTGTTATTTGGCACCACATGCATAAGAAGACACATGACTGTTCACTGCAAAGTTTGATGGTAGCAACACATAAATTATATAAGTTGTCAGCAAAAGGCCTGCACTGTTCCTCTTTTCCCCTATTTTTCCACCCCTTCACCCCAATCCACAGTAATCTCCATCTGCATCCACTGCAACATCTGCTACCTCACGTCTGAAAAGGGGTATGAGAGGCCTACTTTAGGGTACAAGCAGGGAACAGGGTCAGTATAGGGCCATGCAGAATAGCACCAAGCATAAGCATCAACATAGCTGTATGTCTCCTAACCCCATCCCGCCATCTCCGGCAACTGGAGCTGCTGGGGCATAAGAAAAATTACAGCTTCTCCCGTTCCAGCTGGTGGAGTCTGCTCCCTTTCGGGACTTTGCTGCACCACAGTAGAATGTACCCAGCCACCATTTTTTTGCCACCCCTTGCCTCTATCAGCATGGAGAAGGTAGTGTCTGTGTGTTGCTGGACTACACAGTCATAGGTAGGGTGCACATGACCAGCAAGCATGAGTAGGGATGTAACATTCATTATATGGTGCACTCGTTAAATTTGCTGACAGCCAGGAAGAATGCAGGACTGGACACAAGTGCTGCAGTCCCATGTTCTTCAACTTGGTGATGGTGACAGCTCATTTAACTTTATCCCCTCCACCTCATTGTTCCTAGTTAGTTCCTAGTTAGATATCCTGGCTTCCTTGATGTCCTAAGGCAGGCCAGCAGCAGAGTGGGCGCCCACTTCAGGCACTCATACTCAGCGAATGTTCACCTGGCTGAAATTCAGCAGGAACACATGTTAATTGGCTCCTGTCTAAATTGGCCCTCTTATGTATGCATGGGAGGTAGGATTGTATGCTCCTTGAGTGTAGTCCCTGCCCTCAAGTAACTGATGTGGCAGGGGCAAGGACTGATGTGAATGTGCACTAGGTAAAAGCTGTGCATAAATTGTCGGTGCTATATACAGTAAGTACCTGTAATAAACAATAATGCAGCTCTGTCCTAATTCATACATAATCAAATGTGTATTTTTAGTGCAAGAATCTGACTTGGTATGAGCCTCTTGCAGTCTGTTTACAGCAGGGCTTGGGCAGGGAGAAAATGCACGAGGAGGCAATCAGTTTTGATACAGAGAGGAGATAGAAGCATACTGATAAGAGGAGAGAGCAAGGTGACAGTGAGGTGAGCTGCTGTGTCTCCTTAATCTGTCACGGTCAAGGGGAGGGACAAGACCTGTAAGTATTACTAAACTGCAGCAGAGAAAAATCAGGTCTCCTATCCTGCCACATAGTGCAGTTCTGGACGGTGTAAATCTCAGAACCAAATAAGGAGAAATGCAAATCCTTAAGCAGGTAAAAGCAGGTGACCTCAAATATATTTCATCTCTGGATTTAGCTGAGTGCCTGGCGTTCCGCTTTAGGAAATACAGATATGCTACCTTCCTGCCTGCTGATTGTACAATGGAGGTGCAGAAACATTGCAGAAGACATCAACTCTGTTCACTTTGTTCTCTCCTGTTAGCACAGTTGCATGCAGCACACCTGATAGGCTTGACATGCTCCTAGCCCGGACTTTCCTTCTCCCAGCCTGTGTACCATTGTGCAGGGGATGATAGAGAATGGTGTCATGACATCAATGTATTAAACAATGTTGTTTATATCTGCCCGGAGTTTAGCTTACAATTGCCATACCTTTTACAAATGTGACAAGCGGCAAAATGACGACAATTTCACTAGGAAATACACTTATGAGCGTACACAGCTTGCTATGTATATTGAACTTATCAGCCTTGGACACCTTTCAGTTTTCGAGAACATTTTATGATAGCGGAGACAGATGTTCTGAACAAATTAAAGGTGTAGTGACACTTAACTAAACAGCGTCAGGAGTCAGGCTGAGCAGAGGGAACGTGTGATGTTCTGGCCTCCATTTATTGTGTTACTGACAACTTATTAAAAAAAAATGCAAGTCACTGAAAAGAACTCTGATCTTTTTAAATGTAAGATAATGTATTAAAATGATGCCGCTGAAATCACTAAATACAACCACTTAATGCTTTTATCTGATGCCCCTAATTCAGAGTCTTAAAAGGTTTGTGTCTGTGCTAGGGGTCAACCGATATTGATTTTTAAGAACCGATACTGATTATGGGCCACCTTTCAGGCCAATAAGCGATATCAGGTACCGATATTCTGTTTACAGTCACCTGATATCGGCCAACCCCACCCCATTCTTCTGCCAGCAGAGGGATTCCGCAGCCGGCAGATGAATGTAAACACCAGGCACTGGGCAGTTTAATAGCCAGCCTGCTATTGGCTATTGCAATAGCAGGCTGGCTATTAAACCCGCCCACTGCTTGTTGTCAATCAGCAGAGGAGGACCTGAAGGAGAAAGTTTTCCTTTTGGTCCGCTCCTGTGCTGATTGATCTGCATTGGCTGGGAGCAATAGCCAGCCTGCTATTGGCTGTTGCAAATTGCAATAGCCAATAGCAGGCTGGCTATTGCACCCGCCCACTGACTGCTGTTAATCAGCAGAGGAGGACCTGAAAGAGAAAGTTTTCCTTCAGGTCCGCTCCTCTGCTGATTTACAGCAGGCAGTGGGTGGTGCAATAGCCAGCCTGCTATAGGCTATTGCAATTTGAAACAGCCAATAGCAGGTTGGCTATTGCTGCCCCTGCTATCTTCTGTTTTTGGCATCCTGACAGCGGCCGCTTGCCAGCAACTCTAAGGCTTTAGTTTTTCAAATTTTTCTGAATTGCATTGGTTTCATCATTTTTGGACACTTTTGAAGCGAATATTGCTTGGCACAGTTCTTCAAACCTCTGACTGTCACCAATAGGATGGAGGACAGTACTGGGGCTCTGTCCACTACTTTCAGCACCCATCTGAAAGCCACCTACACCCTTGCTTCAGCTGAATCTGGGACCCGTGGTGGTGCTGGGACTAGCCCCAGCCCTGGTATAAAGGATGGTAGTGGGGTCCCCTAATTATTCTTTTTTCTGATCATTGGTCGTCATTGATATATTAAGTTTGACCAACGAGATCACTATATTCAGTTCGCTGGTGAGACCTTGACTTTAGGTGCAAGACACAAGTTCACAGCTCCAAATCCCCCTCAACAGTCCCTGAGAGCATCCAGAAAGAATGTCTTGCTGTCCACTAAGGACGCTCTTGCTGGGTGGGTGGATGGTTCACAAGCTCAATGTTGAGGATTTTGAAGCTTCAATGGGACTTCTGTATTGTAAACTTGTCATTAGAGAAATGCTGGGATAACTATTGCTGATCTAATGGATCAGGAGATCTGGCCAAAGACACCCATGCCACTGGCATCATCAAAAGCATGTTAGCAATGGATGTCGATCTACTTCTGGATGATACTACAAAGAGTGATGGACTACAATCTCAAGTTTAGTTTAACAATTTATATTGAGATTGTAGTCCATCATGGGTGCGAGCTTGGAGCGGTGACTACTTTACAACACACACAGGGACCGCGAGGAACAAAAGTAGCCCCCCTCCAGAAGGAAGGACAGTGTCAGCACCAATTCAGAGTTGATTTGGGGATCTACAGCCGAGTGATACACAAATAAGATACATTCTTGGTAATAGTTAAGGTACTTGAATGTATTTTAATATTTATATTTATTTACATATTTTAATGTAACTCCTGAGTTTAGTGTTACTTTAAAGCGGTAGTAAACTGCTATGTGAAGGGTGTGGTTTTTGCCATAATGTGTACATGGACAAAGTATGTGCACAAAGTATGTACAGCATGCTTGCACATTACGGAACTCTTACGGTTCAAGTAACCTCACATAACCCGCCACTTCCAGGTTCCACGGGAATCCATTTGGCCATTGGGTGGTCACTAATGATATAACTCCTGCACATGGATTGCATTGTTAAAATCCTTTTTAAATGTAACAAATAAATACTTAAGTAGTATTAAACTTTCAAACCTTTTTTTTAAAATAATGAATCCAGATCAAACAAATATACAGTACATCGCCCAGCAAAGAATTTCTTTACATTTTTGCCCAAGCGCTTACAGTCATCCTGTTTTCAAACACCTCCAACTCTCTCATCGTGGCTTCCCCGAACCTCCTGTCCAGTACAAGATCACAAGGGACAGAGCACACTACAGCAACTGTCCATCTACTAGCTTGGAGAAGGGAAAATGAGGAGCATGGAGAAGGGGAGTGACTTGCCTTGCTGTACATGTGTATTTGTGGAGACACACATAGGTTACTAGCACACACACAAGGGTGACTCTATAGGCCCCTGAAAGGGAAAGCAGCCACCCTAAAACAGAATATCAGAACCAGTGCTCGGGGGACCCGCTGATTCTGCAGGGAGCTAAAACTTTTAAACATCAAGGATCAGTATCCATTCTAAGTGATTCCATCAGCATCTGAAACAGCTTAAAAACCTTTTGACTTTAATATCACTTTAACTTCCGCTTCAAAACATAAAAAAAACCCTGTGAACTAAATGAATATCGAAACTAATTTTTCGATACTTGCTTACATACCTAAATCCGTTGTATCATCTTGTATTTCACTGTATTAACCCCCATGTATTGGGCACAGTCCCAAATTTTGCATAAGCAGAATTTTAAGCACACGAGTAAATATCAAAGTTTCATTTAAAGACACCAGCTGCCATCCTGCACAGGTTTATTCATTTGGGACTTTTACTAGGTCAACTTAATACTTGACTACTGCTTATTATCCCATCAGTCATCAGGGACGACCCGCGATCTAATTGCCAAGCATTTATGTTGCTCGGCAACCGTAAATACCGAGTCATAATCCTTAAAGGGATAGTGTAGAATTCTGTGCCCCCGTAGCGAAGCAAAGCTTTATTTCCCCCAGCGCCCCGCGCTTTTTAATTCAGAGAATAAAATGCATAATGAATAATTAATTATCTGCTTGAAGGCACAATAGCTGCCTACTTTTGAATATTCATCACTGACATTATTAATTCACTAGAAATCCCAGGGAACGGCGGGATAGGCTGTTAGCTTAGCTGGAAGACAATCGGATCATGCTCGGCGCTCAGCTCCGACGGACTTGAAAAGCTGACACATTTCTCTAAAGTTTTCGGATTGATCTGGCTGATGACCACCTGGTTGGAAAAGCGAAAACATACACAAGGAAGTACGGCGGCTTTGGTTGCCTACAAAGTTGCAAATGCCAAACGGTTAAAGGGTCAGTCCCCCGAAAAACTAATATTTCAAATAGGAGTAGAAGCTGGTATGCTAAATCTGATGTTAACATCTCATAACTCTTGGGGACTCTTCTAGTAAGTGACATTTTTGGGTCCAGTTTCATGCGGTACTGGCAGTAATGGACACAATGGGCCCCTGTGACAAGAACAATTTTTGGGCTTCCCATTCAACTGGCCAAATAGAAACAATTAGTCACTGTGTACTGAGAGATAGACAGAGTCGCCAACGGGCCCCTGAGGCAAGAACAAATTGTGGGATCCCCATTCAACTGACCAAATAGAAACAATTAGTCACTGTGTACAGACAGATAGACAGAGTCACCACAGGGCCCCTGTTCAAGATTAATAATTGGGCCCCCAAGTGTTGATGAAGTAAAAGCATTTATTCACTAGGTATCGATTGACGGCTACATAAAATGAGCTGTGTCCAGGTCTACAAGACAGTGGGAGGCTCCCAGCACCCATCTGATTCTCAGCTAAAATAAATGGGCCACTAATTCCCAGAGGGCCTTTTTGCAATTGAATAGTTTGCCCATATGGTGTGTCCGCCACTATTAGATTGCCTGTGGCACCCCTGCAGCATTTATTTTCTCTATTACTGGCTTACCGTGCCTTTGTTTTGCACCGTGTCTCTGTGAGGGGGTGGCCATCTTGGTGGAGGCAGGGCACGTCAAGGGAGTGTCAAGCAAGGAGAAAAATGATCAATACAGTAGTGACAAATCTCCTGAGAGTAGGAGTTAGAGGTAGCAGTGCCTGAGATCTCACAGTGCAGATATACAGCCATAGGTGCAGGAGTGCCAAGGCACAAGAACATACCAGGAAGTGCACTGCTTTTTTTCAGGAGGAATTCCACCCAAAGGGTAAACCTTTAAAGCCACTGGTTGGGCACAATTAACATTTTCAGATGTTCCCTATAACACTGTGAATTTTAACTTTTGAGTTGCGCTCCACTTTAAGGATGACTCCCACTTCTCACCTGTCCTGGGGGTCCCCCAACGCTAGCCACACATAAATATATTACAAATGGACCTTAAGTCTCAGAGGGCCCAGTTTCCACAAATGAGAGCTTCTGACACCGCATAGTGGAGTCCCACCTTACTGCAATCTCTGGGCTGTAAAATATGTTTAAAAAATATGAGCAGGAAAAATTAGACAGATAGTAGCAGCTGCAGTTAATGGGCGGAGTTGGGAACTCTTAGGGATCATAGACCCCACTGCTGGTCTCCTTGAAAGGTGAAAGAGACTGGTGAGTGATTCAACTCACTGCCATCTACACCAGTCAAGAAATATTAACTGTGGGTGTGATGACCTTCAATTAAATAAAGTAGGGATGCACCAACACCAGTACTAGTATCGGTACTGATACCAAGTATTTGGGCAAGTACGAGTACTCGCCCACATACTCTTGATGCCTATCCCTAGCATGGAGCTGGCTTCCCGGCCAATCAGGAAGCCGGACAGCATGTAATGACTCGCCCCCTAGCTTCCTGATTGGCTAGGAAGCCGACTCCATGCTCCCTCATCACTTCAGAGCCTTCCGTTCACATTAGAGTCCTCCTTTAGATCAATAGCCCCCTTTACATTAAATCACCTTCCTTTCACATCCGAATCCCTGCTTTCACATCAGAGTCCCTCCGTTCACATCAGAGTTCCCCTTCACATTAGAAGCTCCTCTTCGAATAAGGAACCCCCCTTCACATAAAAGTCCCCCCCCCCTTTAACATCAGAGTTCTACCATCACAACATTTCAAGGCACCCCTGAGGAAGTCAGAAGGCACCCCAGTGGGCCACAGCACCCTGGCTAAGAAAGACTGAACTATAGGAATGAAACACCTTATTGGCACACAGAAAAAGGATAAATTCGTCTCTGCCATACTTTCAGAAAAAAAGTATTTTTGGTAAATAAATAAAAGTGAATTGAACCAAACCAACCTAACTTGAAGAAAGGGTCTGCCTAACAAGTAAATAAATTTGCCACGATCAAAGTACCGTACTGTACTAATCATGCAAAAGCGTTATTCTTCATGCATGGGTCTATGTAAATGTGACATAGTTTGATAAAATACAGCAAATACAGCTAAAAACAGTAAGCAAATGACAAATCGGAAAAGGGACAAACTAGCACATTTCCCAAATAACCATCAAACACTCTTTTATGAAGAAGTGGAACCAAAAAAAGAATAAATTGTAGAATAACAAATGTTCACCAAAGTGCTGCGTATGGCTATTCTAAGATTCCTTTTTTGGGGTTTCGATATTTTATTAATTTTAAAACACATATAATAACCAGGACCAGTATAAATATTATGAAATGATAACAATCCAGGGTAAAAACCGTTAGAGTCCATCTAAAGTTGATGACATATTGAGTACAGCGTGTCCCAGAGTACAAGCATAAAGCAGTACAGCATAACCGTAATACATCAATTCAAAGGCACCCAAGTCAAGGAAAGTCAAGGAAATAAGGTGTTCAGACAATATGACATCTCACCAGGAACCCCACCTTCAAAAAACAAAAAAAAACACTCCTGTAATTCAGGAAGCTCCATCAGCAAATGTAGGAACTACAGATTTCCCTGGGATACCCAATCCACTCAACAAGGGGGTCTAACAACCTGAGTAACAGAAGAATGGACTTCTAGAACCGGGATAGGGGACAGAAATTGAAGGAAAATGGAAGGAAGAAGAGAAGGGCTAAAGAGCATCGGAGCCCCAAGACCCACTACCCAATAGGTTGGGAGTCCTTCACAAAGTCATACTCATCATTGAAATCCTGTATTTTAATTTCCCAACAGTGTCAGCTGTCTATAAAGTACAGCTGACACTACTGGGAAATTTATGCATCCCCTTCTTCGGGGCTAGAGAATGGAACGACACTACACATAAACTTTATTAAAACACATGTTGTTCAATTCTCTAGCCCTGGGGCAGGATATGTGCTAATTATCCAGAATACGTTGGCTGATATTTTTTTAATTAGAGTATTTTAGGTCTATATCACCAAGCCTCATGACTCTTTGTATGAGGTTCTCCTTACCCACTAAATACCGAGGCTTTTCTGATAAACCACTGCCCCAACCAGTTTCTTCACCACTTGAACAACACAGGTCCAACCAACAGACCTTACATAGTATTTGAGGTTGAATAAAGACATTAGTCAATCAAGTCCAACCTATTAGGATCTCATTCTAGGAGTACTTGTACCCCTGTATATTACGGTCCCTTAAGAAATCGTCCAAAAGTTTCTTGAACAATTTCACATTATTTGCTGAAATCACCGCCTGTGGCAGTGAGTTCCAGACCCTAACTGATCTAACTGTAAAGAACCCCCTTCGCCCCTTGTGCTGGAATTTTTTCCCATCAATTTTAGGTGATGGCCTCTAGTTTTTGTAATGGAGTTAATTTTAAACAGTTTATCGCTAATGTTGCTACCACCATTGAACATTTTGTACATGGAGATCATATCCCCCCTTAATCTCCTCACCTCCAATGTGAACATGTTTAAATTTAGTAGCCTTGTCTCGTAGCTCTGGTCCTCCATACCCCTAATTAGTTTGGTTGCCCTCCGCTGGACTTTTTCCAACTCAAGAGCATCTTTTCTTAGTACTGGTGACCAGAACTGGACCGCATACTCCAGATGAGGTCGAACCAATGATCTATAAAGTGGCAAAATTATAGACTTGTCCCTGCAATACATCCCCTTTTTAATACAGGAGAAAACCCTGCTAGCTTTGTTTACAGCAGCCTGGCACTGCTGCTGTAAACACATCAGGTAGTTGGAACCCTCAACGTTGGGTTCCAACTACCTGGCACCAGTGGCGTAACAACCGGGGGGGGCACTAGCCTGAGGGGGGGCGCCGTCACGACCCCCGCTAAAAGAAGTAATGTTTATATGTTCTGCCCCGGGCGCCAATAACTCTGGTTACGCCACTGCCTGGCACTACCTCAAAAAACTGTGGAAGTGCTACCTTATACATCCAAGTGTATAGCTAGTTCACCCTTTATAAAAGCAACCCCCCCCAATATTCCATAGACTAATCTGTATACATATACCATCTCCAGGTACTGATTTGCCATAACGATTAATTTAGTTTAAAAAAAAGTTGCTTGACCAGAAGGAAACAGCAAAGTGAAGGAAGGGGGAGGGAAAGGCAATTAGATATCACTGATAAAATGAAAAAAAAAAAAAAACCCCATAGGAAATATGTCACAGGTAGAATATATTATAAAGGTGAACTTGTGCTATAAAAAAAAAGTACGACAAACATTCTCTAATTTAATGGAAAGGAAAATCCTAGCTATCAAATGGCTTCCACCTGACAAAGATGAAAAACCAGATAAAAACAAATGTACAAGATAGATCTGGAGGTCAGATCCGGGTATAAACATGTAAATTGCCATGGCAAATAGCTGCTTGAAGAATTTAAATAAAATTTAATTTGTGGATAAAAAATGCTGCTCCCCTTCAAAGTGGCTTGGCTATGTGGTGGCTTCTACACAATAAGGAACTCTTGTTCTATTCCCTGGGCTGGAGTATATGACCTCTTGGAGCCTCCACTACAGAAATTAGATTGAATTCCATTATTCCTCTATGCATGGCAATGGTTTGAGGTGAAATTCCCTGTATATTTTCCCTAAGAATGCTTGTGATTAATGAGGCTGCCATTGTATATTATAAAATTAGAAAACAAGGGAGGATACAAAGTGAAAGCGCAAAGCGAAAGTCATATTCTTAGAGATGCTAATAAGCCACAAGACCTTCTGTACCTCCCCACTTAGGTGTGACGATGCAATTGGAAAGCACAGATTTCTGCGTATAGCTGTAGTTGCAGTTTATGTGTTTAACAGTAAATACATTTTCTTTATAAAATGCATTGTTTAAAGTACCGTAATGGAAAACTATACAAGTATTACGGTTATTTTAGATATACTGTAGATGAAATCGATAAACCTAAAGGACATCCCTAGCCCCCTGAAACTCCCCCACCAGAGGCGTAACTAGTGACCTCAGGGCCCCGGTGCAAGAATCCATGAAGGCCCCCCCAAGAAAAAGATTAGATACTTAAAAAAAAAAAATTTAGACTAAAAAAAATAAAATAAATTCAAACCAAACCCCCTCCTCTTCCATGTCCCCAGCTTCCCCCCTTCTTGTCCCCAGCTTTCAGCTCCCTGACCCCACACTCTCCTCTCACATGTCCCCTTCATAATCTTAATCTCAGCTCCCTATAACTCCCTCTTCGTGTCAGCAGCACGCCTCTGACACCAAGGGAGTTGGAGCTTTTTATAGAACACAGGCAGTTCCACGGTCGGCAGCTGTTCTGATTGATGAGGGAGCGGGGATAACCCGCTTCCTACTCATTGGCTGCTGCGCCGGCTCGATCATTCTTCACGCTGCTCCCGGAACAAGGTGAGC
The DNA here is from genome assembly GCF_000935625.1 of Nanorana parkeri. NCBI lineage: Eukaryota > Metazoa > Chordata > Amphibia > Anura > Dicroglossidae > Nanorana > Nanorana parkeri. The sequence goes on from NW_017306498.1 coordinate 275,434, forward strand.
GGAGCAGCGTGAAGCATGCAGGGCCCAGGACAGGAGGAAGAGGTCCCGGGACTGATATTAGCGGTTACCAGTTTATTAAATATCCTGGTAATTAGCAGTTACTACGGGCCCTATCCTCCTGTCCTGAGCCCCCTCTAAGTGGCGGAACTCCAGGGTCCGGTCGCGGCTGCGACCTCTGCGACCCTGGTAGTTCCGCCACTGCCCCCCACCCCAAGTCCTTCCAGCCACCCTGCCTAAACTCCTCCTGCACTTTTTTTATTTGCCTAAATACATACCTTAAAGTAGAATTAAAGTCTCCTATGTTTTTGCATATATCTACTGCTAGCAAGCAGTAGATATATGCAAAAACATTAAAAAAATTAAAAAGTTACGCAAAATGTAAAAACTTACCTGTGTCTCTGCCACTTGCTCATGTCAGAAGATCTGGAGCTTCTCAAGCGGCCATGAAGGATGATGGGACGGACGCATGCCCAGGACAGATGTTCAGCGGAGAGAAGAGGAGAGACACAGTGGAGGTGGATGCACGTAACCGGGTGTGTGCATGTCGGACAGACTCCCCGGAAGCCGAGAAGTCTGCGCTGGATCAGAGACCGGCTCCAGCACCGCTGGGATTGCTGAATACAAGTGGAAGTAAGAAGATGATCGGATCAAGAGGCAATTTTTAAGGTAAGTCCTTAAAGCAGCATGGGGCGGGGGTGGACATTTGTGACTTTAATGTCACTTTAATTCTACATGTCTTTTGGCTGGGATGGTGGTGTCATGGGTTCTTCCTTTAGCCCAGCATCGCTGGTAGGTGATCCATACTGCAGCACTGAACAGCGTTCATGCAATAATGTAAGTGCTGTTCAGTGCTGCAGTACTGTGAGCCCAGGCCGACGATATGACGCACTCCCAGAGCCTGAGCTCGCATAAAGGGTGGGTGAATACCAACAATGCACCAATACCACTTTTTTAAGGCCGAGTACGAGTACCGATACTTTTTTTCAAGTACTCGCCGAAATACCGATGCTTGTATCGGTATCGGTGCATCCCTAGTGAATACTGAAAAACATATTGGAAAATCAGTGGGGGGAGCGAGATTCGATTGAGGAAGAATTGAAGAAAAAGTTTAGATTTGCTTTATAGAGAATGAAAATGAATGCAAATCTCCACTTGTTATAACAGTGCAACCTTTCCCCCTCCCCTCCCCTCCACCCCAGAATGCCCAAGTGTGCTGTTATTTAGTTGTATTCTCTACTTGTCAGAGTAGAATTCACCTCAGTGTCAACCTGTAAGGCTAAGCTCAGGTTCACACCCAGGCAATTTAATGCACCGATTTTCCCGGGCAGTCAAGAAGCCGGGCGGCGAGTAATGACCCACCTTCCAGTTTTCTTGTTTGGCTAGGAAGCCAGTTTCCTGGCCATTCACAATCGAGCCAGCCAAGCAACATGGAACCGGCCTCATGGGCAATCAGGAAGCCGGGTGGCATATCATTACCCGCCGCTCGGCTTCCGGATTACCTGGGAAGCCGGCTCCATGTCAGTGGAAGCACTGGTATCGGTACTCGTTATCGGCGAGCACCGAAAGCAAAATATCGGTACTCGTACTCGATATAGAAAAAAACAGTATCGGTGCATCCCTAGTCTCCTCTTACTTCTTGCTATTTTTCTGGGACAGGGAATAAAGGGAATAGGACACAGACAGGAAAAAAAGAGTTAAGGGTCTTAACTAGGGATGAGCCGAACACCCCCGTGTTCGGTTCATATTTTAACATTCGAACCGCCGAAATGTTCGATTACGAACTCAAATTCAATGCAAGTGTATGGGGGTCGAATATTCGACCCCCATACAGCTGCTGGTACATGTGGCTGCAGCGGCCTGTGTCCCTTCAAATCCCCGCTGTTCTCCCCGCCTGTGTTGGAGGCAGCGGGGACACAGACCGCTGCATTGCTCCGCTGCCCCCGTACCTCTGCTGCTGTCTTCCCCTGGTCCGTTGGCTTCTCCGTTCCCAATGTCCGGCCACGGCACCTCTGCCCTGCACCCCTGCCTCCTCTTCATTGCAGGCTGGGAGCCATACCCAGCCTGCTATTGGATATTGTAAAATGCAATAGCAAGCTGGCTATTGCACCCGCCCACTGCCTGCTGTCAATCAGCATGGGGGGACCTGATAGAGAACTTTCTCCTTCAGGCCCCTCCTCCGCTGAGTCCTGATTGGGCAAAGCCTTGCACCTGACCTGTGATCAGGTGCAAGACTTTAACAAATCAGAGCTTCAGCGGGCATTTTGTATTATGGAATGTCCGAGGTCGAACAAACCGCAAACATCCCATAAAGTTCGGCGAGCGCTCGAACTGCCGATGTTAGATTCTAACTTCCCTTTACTCCCTGTCCCAGAAAAATAGCAAGAAGTAAGAGGAGACTAGCGATGCACCGATACTGGTTTTTCGGTATAGAGTACCGATATTTTGCTTTCGGTGCTCGCCGTGGGTGTGCGGGAGACCCCCGGATACCAATCGGGCAGATCACAGTGCCAGGTTGCTCTAAGCAAAGCTAGTAGAATCTTGTCCTGCATCAAGAAGGGAATATTTTGCAGGGATAGGTCTATAATTTTGCCACTTTACACATCAATGGTTCGGCCCCACCTGGAGTATGCGGTGCAGTTTTGGGCACCGGTCCACAGAAGGTCCTTGAACTGGAGATAGTCCAGAGGAGGGCTACCAAACTCATAAAGGGGATGGAGGACCAGAGCTATGAGACACGGCTACTAAATTTAAACATGTTTACGTGGAAGTAAGGAGATCAAGGGGGTACATGATTTTCAAGTACAAAATGTTCCATAGTCATAGCAACATTAGCAACAAACTCTTTGAGATTAATTCCGTAACAAAGACTAGAGGACACCACCTAAAACTGGTAGAAAAAAAATTCTAACACAAGGGGCGAAGGGGGTTCTTCTCAGTTCGCGCGGTTAGGGTCTGGAACTCACTGCCTCAAGCGGTAATTTCCGCAATTAATGTGGAATCATTCAAGAAGCTTTTGGACAACTTCCTAAAAGACCGAAATGTACAAGGGTACAGGTACTCTTAAGAATGAGAACACCCATGGACCTATACGCACACACACACACACACAAACAGGTTGGACTTGATGGACTTATGTCTTTATTCAACCTCAAATACTATGTATGTAACTATGTAACTCATGTTTGAATCGAACACTCGGCCCATCCCTAGTCTTAACCATTCTATACCTATGAAGAGAAAACATTTTGCTTTTATTACATTTTACTAGATTCTAATATATACTAAATGGAGGTTTCTGTAGTTGTCCAAAGTTCCCTTCACTTGTCTTCAAGATCATCTTAAAACAACAATCCCTTGTCCATGTTTCTCATGCCTTTTATCAAAGTCTAGGAGTATAATAAATAATGAATATGGAGATAAGAGAATCTGGGAAATCAATTTACTGAAAAATATTTGCATATTTTATTAAAAGAAACTGTGAATAAATCCCTCAACAGGGTGGAATAATTCATGATTTGATTTAATTTGTATACATTAGACCCATGGGGGAAAATGAGGTAAATCAGTCATTTCTATAACGCTCATTCTAATCATGAGTTGGCTTTTTTTATTAATAAATATGGGAAGTATGGGGTTAACTGTGAGACATGGTGATATATTTGTGCTGCAGGTGTGATGATTATTGAGTCTGACATGTGATACATGAGGAACAAAGCAAATTGTTGTATTGGTCCATAAAAAACAGCTGCATATTGATGCATATCAATTTAAAGGCCAACTCTAAGCTAAATTTTAAAATGTCCCATGCATGTATAATAAAGCAGCTTGGGCTACAATACTCACCATCATTTCACAGTTTTCACCCGCAGTACAGTTCACGTCAGCTTGCAGAATCTGGTGCAGAAAGTGGGACTGACTCCTGAGGGGTCAGGAGTATAACGTACAACATAGTGAATGTAGTGCCGGGGTCTGGAGTATAATGTACAACATAGGGCACACAGTGCAGGGGTCAGGAGTACAATGTACAAAATAGGGAATACAGTGCAGGGGTCAGGAGTATAATGTACAACATAGGGCATACAGTGCTGGGGTCAGGAGTACAATGTACAATATAGGGAATACAGTGCAGGGGTCAGGAGTACGATGTACAACATAGGGAATACATTGCAGGGGTCAGGAGTAAAATTTACAACATAGGACATTCAGTGCGGAGGTTAGTATAATGTACAACATTGGACATACAGTGCATGGGTCAGGAGCATAATGTACAACATAGGGCATACAGTGCAGAGGTCAATATAATGTACAACATTGGACATACAGTGCACGGGTCAGGAGCATAATGTACAATATTGTGCATACAGTGCAGAGGTCAAGATTATAATGTTCAACATTGGACATACTGTACAGTGTAGGGGTCAGGAGCATAATGTACAAAACAGTGAATGCAGTGCAGGGTTTAGGAATATAATGTGCAACATAGCGAATGCAGGGCAGAGTTCAGGAGTACTCTCGTACTCCTCTCGTTTTTGTCTTGTAGTGTCTCCAGTCTCCCTGACTGCTTTTGGAGCTGCCTCCTGCATAGATACCATCACATCCACTCTGTCGCCAAGACTATATATGACTACCTCTGGCGCTGCTTTTTTGCATTTTTCTTGTTTATTGCCTTGCTCTTCAGGAGTATAATGTACAACATAGTGAATGCAGTACAGGGATCAGGACTACGTAGAATACAGCACTGTGTACAGAGTGCAGTGGTCAGAAATATTGTGCTCCTTCCTGCCAGTCAGTGGGAAATAATATGCCCCAAAATAGGTGTGAGAAAGGGAATCAATAGACCCAGAGCCCCATTTCCATCCTCTATCCTAAAATGGCTTGTCACTCTTTGCTTTCCCTGACAGAGAACCCCTGGTGTCTGGATGTCTGTGTGGGGGCACCGTGTTGATAGTGTGGATGCACAGAGGGAAAGAGCAGCATCTAACCTCTTTCCCTCTTACCAGCTTTCACTGCTTCCTATTCACAACACTGCTCCAGCGACAGGCCAGGACCCAATTTTCTCCCTAAGAAACTTTTTCCCTGTTCCCGTGCGGCTGATTGCATTGCAGCCGGAGGGCGTGGCTACGGTGCCATTCACTGCAATGGACAGCCACGCCCCCTCCTGCCCCACATCCTAGTGAGCCGGCTGCAATGCGATTAAGTGCGTTCTGGCCAGAATCGGGCCGGAGCGCACCGTGTCTGAGGTGAAGGAGGCCTTAAGGCTTGTAAGTGAATGCATAACCCAGTTAAGGCGAACACAAGCCCAATGACACAGGCCCTAAAGGCTTGTAAGTACCTGCATAACCCATTTAAGGCGAACACAAGCCCATTGACACAGGCCCTAAAGGCTTGTAAGGGAATGCATAACCCATTTAAGGCAAACACAAGCCCAATGACACAGGCCCTAAAGGCTTGTAAGGGAATGCATAACCCATTTAAGGCACACACAAGCCCAATGACACAGGCCCTAAAGGCTTGTAAGGGAATGCATAACCCATTTAAGGTGAACACAAGCCCATTGACACAAGCCCTAAAGGCGTATATTTTATTTCTATTATAGAATGGCTTATCATCTTTGGAACTATGGAACCCATTATGCAGCTCTTTAATACAGGAGTATTTCTTTTATCATGTTTACTAGTCCTCCAAAAGGAAAATACACACATGCATAAGAAACTATTTAAATCCCTGGGAAGAATCTCCAAAATCCATCTCAACACAATGGCCAGTGAATCCTAATGAACCCTTGAACTGCGCAAAAGAAATTTTCATTGTTTTTGGGGAGTATTGTTAGTGTAGTCAACAACTCTATAATCTCAATTGATGGTGAACATTGCCCGCTTGTCCAAAAAAAAAAAAAACCCAACAAACCTTGTAGGGTTAATAATGGCCTAGTGTCATATCCTACACTTTATGTGTTGCACTAATTATAATCATTACTCGTATACCAATGTCTAGTTAGCTTTCTTAATGACATATAACAAAAAGGGGGCCTCTCAGCACATATCTATTATTTAATCAAAATTTAACATTCATTGGCACTTGCGCCCTACAAGGCTGTGTTTATTTTCTATTTGTATGGTAGAGTAGGTCCTCCCGAAGAGAATGAGGGATCATGGTCCACGGCGGTGTGAATTACTGTCATAGCTTGTGACATCTGCAGCTATTAATATCCGAGACTGCTAATATATGTTATTACGCTGTGCTGGCCTGTATACTTTGCTCTCCAGAGTAGCAATCCTTTAACAAATAAGCCACGGACTGACTTAATTGTACAAAGGCTGCTGTTTGAATGAGTCCGTATGTGCTATCATTGAGATATCTGTCTCAATGTAGTTCAGACATAAATGCCAACTAGAGGAGTGTTATTGTAGCTCTTTATCTTTTATCAAAGCTGTGTGGCATTTTTATACAATGAAAGTAGGGGCAGAATGATTAGTTCCTAGACTGGTCATCCCCATTGAAAAAACTTTATGACCCCTAAAAGTTGCATTTTCCCTGTTACCTGATGGCAAGGCAGGACACGGCTGTAAGCTGATGGAGGGGAGGGGGATCATTTTCCCTCAGGCCTACACTAATAAGATATATTGAACTGGGGGACCTAAGTGAAGAAGCAGCACAATTCAGACAATGATCAGAGAAGCAACTCTTGTAATTGAAACATGGTGGCCATTATAAAGCTATATGTAGAAGAATGACAGATTGAATAGTTCCTAGGTCGGGTAGCCCCAGTGAAAAAAGTTATGACCCCTAAAAGTTGCATTTTCCTTGTTTCCTGACAGCAAGGCAGGACAGGGTCGGGAGTTCATTGGGAGAGTGGCAGTTTCCCTTGGGCAGTAGTAATGAGATATGCTGGGCGGGTGGACTTGAAGAAGCTCCACTGTTCAGAGATCAGAGCAGTCAATAACACATGGTGGCTATTACATAGCTAGCGTGATCACAGTGACTGCCAGAGGGAAGTGTACAGCACCAAATTTCCTTGCGGCTCTGAGATGCCATGTGTTTAAATGCCAAGAACTGCTAAGTAAGCTGATGTTGGAAAATGTGGAAAGGAGTGTTAAAATAAACCATGTCCTTTAGGAACACCCAACTTTCTCTGCAGCTCCATGACACACTTTGCAGTGTACACTTTTTATAGCCCTCAGGAATCTGTCCCTATCTTGAAAGGCCAACTTGATTTTGTTTGCATCTTAGTCTAAAGGTTCTCAGTCCTTCCCTGCCTGAAGGCAGTTGGGAGGGGTCAAGCCTAGACAGGCATCAAGTCGATGTAGCTATTGGTGCATTAAGAGCATGTACAGTGTATGCACATCTCATAATTGTAATAATTATAGAAAGTGGGTATTACTAGGTTTCTGTATAGACAACATAGACTTGGGCTGCATGGCTGCTGGGTAAAGGGGAGGGGGCGCACACAACCTTTCTAAAGCTATGACACTGGCTGTCAGTAACAAGATTCCCATCTGTAATAAAAGATTTCAGACTGCCACCCTTCCTGCCAGTTCATTTTTGTTGGTGGCATATGGCTCAATTCATAAAGTGTTTGTTCAAGGATAAGGAATTTTTGCCACGTGACTGCAATTTTTAAAATCTCATTGGTCTCGGCTGTCACTTTTTTTGAGTGTAAGGATCCTTATCATGGCGTGTTAGCTTTGTGAATTGAGCCTATATTGTACTCTATTTACAGTTCATCTACTCAAGTTCAGTACACCTACAGTCCAGTCGCTTGACAGCTTGCCCTGCTCTTCTAGCCATTGGTTCAAGGTGGCACAGAATGGGAACACAGTCTCATCGAGCCTCTCTCCACCCAGCTTTGGCTTTCATTGGGTGGCTAAATCTGGTCTTCTTAATGTGACAACAATGCTAGCCAGTCAACTGAGATAGGATTTGGAGGATATAGCGCCAACAGTTTGCTCAGCTCTTATAACAATAATACAATATAAGGAAAACATTACAGTTACAATACAAATCAAGACAAGACGGTAATGGGGGCCCTGCCCTTGAGAGCTTACAATCTAAAAAGGGAGGGGCAACTGATACAAGATGTGGTAGCTGGGTGGGGATGAATTGTTTGAGAAAGTGATTGTTCAGTGGTTAGGTTAAGGCTGGACATATACTTTGAGGACATTAAACATTAAAGTGGTCCTGTGGCTTGATATGAGCAGGAAGCCAGCACATAGAGGTATGCTCCGATGATTATTCTTTATTTAAATAGTGTACAACATGTTCAAAACAATCCCGCTTTTGTGTTTAAGCCTAAGGCCTTGTTCACATCAGACACATTTAAAGGGAAACTATAATAATCTTTGGCATTTTGATTTTTTTTACGTTAATAGGTTTCCAAACCTTTGTTTTATTATTATTATTTTTTTTTTTGCTTAATGCATACATAATGCTGGTTTTAGATATAAGCATTTAAACCTTAAATTCAGCTCGTAATACACAGAGGAAATAAACAGGGAGTTGTACCGGCTAAAAGATTTCTGTCTACCTAGTCCTGACACTAGACAGCCAATCCTGTCTGGCTAGGCAGGAGGCCTGAATTTTAGTATACCACAGTTAAAGTGACACTAAGCTCAGGAGTTAAATCTTACAAATGCATTCAAGTACCTTAACTTTTAACAAAACTGTATCTTGTTTGTGTATCACTGGGCTGCAGATCCTCAAATCATCTTTGAGTTGGTGCCGACACTGTCCTTCCTTCTGGAGGGGGGCTACTTTTGTTCCCCATGGTCCCTGTGTGTGTGTTGTAAAGTAGTAAACTAAACGTGACATAATTGTAGTCCACCATAGGAGCGAGCTTGAAGCGGTGACTACTTCACAACACACACAAAAGTAACCCCCCTCCAGAAGGAAGGACAGTGTCAGCACCAATTCAGAGATGATTTGAGGATCTACAGCCGAGTGATACACATATAAGATACATTTTTGTTAATAATTAAGGTACCTGAATATATTTTTAAGATTTAACTCCAAAGTTTAGAGTCACTTTAATTTGTATCATTTAAATCTGCCTAGAGGTCAGCTTGTTAATACATGACAAAGGATTCAAAGAACCCTATAGGCAAGTTACAGAAACAGCAGAGCAGTAGCTGTCTGCCTTTGGGCTTGCTTTATCTGAATGAATCCTCATACCGAGCCATCTGATAAAGGATTGAGTCACTATTCTGACTAAGTCATTTGTGAGTATGAGCTATTGAGCTTTGTCATCAGCTATTTTATAACTGGTGATAAGAAAACACATAAAAAAGGTCAGAAAAGGAGCCGAAAGCTAGACATGTAACCCCACAGAAAATCTGTTATGAATCTATTTGGATTTTTATTTCTTCCTAAATCCAATTCAGTTTGTTATTCGGATTTCAGATCCGAAATTCAGTGCATTATTCAGGTTTCATATCTGTCCGAAGTTTCGCTTCGGAATAATCCACAACAGGAAGTCACATGACCGTGTCTGTAATGCAACCCCCAACTGCCCAAACAAAATTGATTGGCCAAAGAACACAGTCACATGTCTGATTTAGTTTAGTGTTGAATGAAATTCAGACGGATCTGAATTTCCGTTAAACGACCATTCGGATTAGTTTGGATTGGGACACGGTCAAATTCGGACATTCGGATGCATCCAAACGTCTGAATTTTATGAAATTCGTAGGAATATCCATACGGAAAGAAACTAAATTTACGCCTGCCGAAAGCTTCGCCTTGTATCAAAATATTATAGGAAGCATCCTGACTAAAAGAGAAAAATATTTGTTACATTTTATTATTTCTTCTAGTCCTGGTTACAGTAAATATAGAAAAAATATATCAAACCACCGTACATTCCTTACGCATAACTAATCCCCATCATCCTTGTTCTGTTTAACTGAACCTTCTCAGGGGCTGTACATCTGGTCCTATCCAACAATAACGACAGTCAATGTTATAAAAGAAGAGATAGAACCTCGAATGCCCCTAACATGTTCCAAGAATGTTATCCGCCAGCTATTCTACATGTTTCTTATATGGCTTATCCAATGTTTGGCATTCTTCAATCCCATAGCAAACATATTTTATTGTAAATTATTCCACTTTGTTTCCTTGGTAACAAATTACTGTCCCCTACATGGCAGAGATCCAAGAGTGCAAGTCAAGAAAAATTTAGAGTGACACGAACATTCTCCCATCACAGTATTAACCGTGAAACTTCTGTACTCGGGGGACCGGACCGAGTACGTACGGTTGGCGAAAAGGGAGGAAAACGGCATATTAACTATGGAAAATTGGAGAGTTACATGCTAACTCACAGCAACTCCTTAACAGGGCACTTTTTTTCCAATTAAAAAAAAATTATATAAAAAGAGAGACAGAGAGAGGAATAGAGAAAATGAGCTGGTTGTGTATTCAAACATCTCTAGTTTCTACTGCGTTTATTATAAGTATCTAAACACGTGGTGGCACGTGATACCTGCATAGCCTTCATCCTCACTGTTACCCTTTTGGTCCCTGGAGCACAATCTTGTTTCAGGGCTGATTTAAAACAAAATAAAAAGAGAAGCTTAAAGTGTATGTAAACCCAAGAATAAAAATGTTGCATACTGCAGTTTACCAGCCCAGTCGTGGTTGCTACATTTGCTTTTTGCATTTTATTCTCAATTAATGATCCTGATGGGTACGCACTCCCTGTCCAAGGGTGACGACGCTCACCTAATTTACTGTCTCTATGAAGGAGGAGTGTTGTCACCCTCGGTAAGGATTACAGAACACCTCCCCTCTCCTCATCGCCATAACATAGGAGGGAGGTGTTGTGTAGTTTGAACACTGAGAGCTAAGAACAATGTAAGGATAACATAGCAGTACAAGAAGAGAGCCCATAACGTTATCAGTGCACAAGATTTCTGGGAGATCAGCACAGATTTTTTGCATTTGTCAAACAGGTATAACAAAATGCATCCATTGTATATCTGACAGACCAAAATGGAGCAAATAAGAGAAGTTCACTGTTGGGGTCTACATACTTTAGTATTTACTCAAAGCTGAACCATAGATAATTTTTAGGTGGATATTCTTTTATTTTCTGTTCCTGTGACAAAAACAGGACATGAAGGGAACTTTCCCCAATGGGGGCACAGCAATGATAAGAGGCCATAAACCCTCCCTACTCCCCGTTGGATTAATTTACCCTAATTTTCTGTTTCGATGGCACTTGAGTCATGGGGCTCGTTTCTCGGCCTTTTGGCTAAGATCAAGTGTAGTATCATTTCTTATCAGTGTTCAGGAGGGGAAATGTGCCGCCGTTCTGGCCTTTTGGTAGGGATGGCTGGCTGCAGAGTACCCTACCTGAGATGATGGGGGTCCTGAAGGGTTCTGGTCTAAAGTGTCCACTCACGTAAAATAGGGGGTCAGTAGTACTTCCCTACTGTTCGGGATCTGGCAGGGCCCAGTGTGTCTTGATTTGAAAGGGACTACCTGGTCAGGTCATGGACTGGGAAGCCACGAAGCCTGCGGTGTCAAGTGCCCCCCAGGAGTGGAGACCTGCTTGTGCCCGAGTAGCACGATGGGTTTGGGACCCCACTTTTGCTGCACCTCGCCTCTTAGGCTAGGCCTTTGAGCTTAAACCAGGGGTAATTTGTATACTGGCCACTAGGGCTAGCCATTGTCTAGCACTTTGGCACCTATTTATTTTAAAATTTTGTCTGTGCACCTAACTTTTTAATGCATGCTTTTTTTTTCTTCACTCCTACAGGATGGAGGGTGCGGGTCTTCGGGCATGCCCTGATGACTAGGGGGAGGATGTGTGGCCATCAGGTTCCTTCCGCCCCTGAACCGGGAGGTCTCTCTTTGGGAGAGCCCCTCCAACCTAGTACTTGGTGGCTGGCTTTGACTGGCCATGAGGAATGGGTCTGCCTGGTTTCGACCAGGCGGACAAGAGTTCCTTGTTCCTGTCAGGAGCCTTGTACCCCAGGGGGTCAGGGAAAGGCCCTATATCTTTGGGAGACGGACCGTTTGACACACCCTAGTGCCCTTTTTGTGTGTGCTTACATGTACTTTTTTTTATTACTACGGTGTTTAGTTTTTGCACGCACCACAGGCTTTAAAAAAAAAAAAAGGTGGACAAGAGTTCCATGTGTCTGTAATTAGCCTTGTACCCCAGGGGGTCAGTGAAGGATCCTATATCTTCGGGAGATGGACCGCATTTTGCGTGTGTGTTCACATGTACTTTTTTTTTATTACTATGGTGTTTCGTTTCTGCACGCACCACAGGCTTTAAAAAAAAAAAAAATGGGTCGCCATCATTATAAACTATAACTTTATATTAAGCCACTTGCTAGAGCTCTTTATAAACTACTACTACTCCTAGCAGGCTCATCGCACACCGTAAGCTGCAACTTTTATTGCAAATCACTGACAGCAGATATTGTCCACTTTATCATCGCTTAGTGGTATAACGCAGCACATCATAAAGTGTCAGGAGTTTGTTCCTTATGTGCTATACTGCTATAAACATCTTGTTTTTCCAAATCATTATATTTAATGACAGGCACGGTCACCGCTTTGGCTCATATGCAGAAAGCAGAGTAATTAATTAGGTATTAAATGTCCTGGTCAAGTGCCAGCTACAAAGTAGAAAGTAGACAGAGGGAGGGTGGCGGAGAAAGAGAAAGAGAGAGATGTTTGCTACTTTATAGGGATATTGTGCCACTCTGTGGATGTCCATAGAATATAGACATTATGCACTACATTCATACAGTCAATGCATTGTCCGTTTCAGAGTAACAGTTTAGCAGTGAAGGCCAATATGTTGTCATGGACAGGGTTTTAATGATACTTCCTTCTGAATGCATTAACGAATGGGTTCACCCAGAACTGCTTTTTCAAACAAGTGAATCGGAACACTTGCTGGTTCTTTCATTCCACTCCAGTGGCTACTTCTTCCTCCTGAAAGGCCATAGTGAAGGGGTCACTTTCTTACAGCTTGGTCCATCAGTTATGTGTTCATACTACATTAGGTAGAATCCATTGTGGCAGTGTGTGATACCATCACTTATGGAAGTAAAGGATCATGGCCGTTGGGTGTTACTGAGGAGTCTGGTAGATTTCCCAGCAGCCCTTCAACGCTGAACTGACAGTTCTGGGTGAACACGAATTTAAAATAGATGTAGACCCTATGTATATGACATTTTTTCTCTTTTTATTATATCCTTTGTTACATCTCAGTGCTGCTGATCGTATACAGCCTCTTTACAGGCACTTACTGCAAATCCTAATGCAGGGGTGGGCAACTCTGGCCTTTATGCTGTGCTTGAACTACAAATCCCAACATTTCTCTGCCTCTGGGAGTCATGCCGGTAACTGTCAGTTTTGCAATGCCTCATGGGACTTGTAGTTCCACAACAGCTGGAAGGCCAGAGTTGTACATCCCTGCCCTAATGGGTCTCAAAAGCTCAATAACTTAAGGTAGCCAATAAAGGGTAAGATTTAAACCCTCTACAGGGATAAGTCAAAATGACCAATGTGAAACAGGTACTGTATATCACCGTATAAATTGTTCAGTAGATAAAAGACTTAGTTGAAAGCCTATCAAAATGAATTATACAAATAATAAATTACTCTGGTTAATAAATAGAAGAAACAGTTAGAAAGCTGGAGCAATATATGGAGTAATATAGTATGTCCTTGCCAAGGTTGATTGGCTATTTTCTAAAAGCAGGTGGCCTGTTTAGATGGAATGCTCAAATCCTATTGGCTAAGCCACCTGATAATCACAAGGATAGAAGTTGTTCCGATTGACAGGAGATGAGGACAGGGCCGGTACAGCTACAATTCGCAGGCCGTAGTGTAGAGGTGCTGGCTTTAGACTTGGGGCACCGAGTAATTGAGCCAAACAATTCCACTGGTTAAGCCTATGAGAATACCTCTCCACCAGGGGGTGGCCTAGGTAAGCTCTAATTTGCCTGTGCCAAGAACTGGCACTGCCATAGTAACAAATGGTTGGGGGTGCTCGTTATCACTTTCCAACTTGTTAGAAAATCTCCCTGTGAACAGATCCGGATCCTTTCATCTGCTATGAAGAAGAGGCAAGGATCAAAACAATGTGCACACACCATGCTCGCTGTTGGAGGTGCACTGCAGTTGGTCCTATCACTTATAAAACGTGTTATGAGAACTTAATCTTCACTTCCATTCAAAATGTAAAAGTATCCATATCTCTAAAGAAGATGCGGTACGTGAATATATTTATCTCTTCTGTTCAGCTTACTCTTCTATGTTATAAGCCAATTTAGGCTAAAGGGTCACAGGTTAAAAATGTATGATATACGATTTAGCCCAGAGGTTCTCAACTTGGGACTGATGGGGGTCTCATATGGACTGATGAGGGTCCTAGGATATTTTAAGGGGGCGCAGGTGAAAAATATGTAATGGGAGGGGCAACAGAATATGTTGATGGCAGAAAACTCACCACTTACTGTCCAACATTCGTCATCTGAAGCTGAATTCAAACAATATTGGAAATTGGGAATTTGCCCAGTTTTCTTTATTGGTGGAAATCAGTTTTTGGAAGTCACAGGAGAAAAACAAAGTTGGAAGGGAGCCACAGGTGAAAAAAGTTCAGAAACAATAATTTAGCTGACCAAAGTGTGGGTGGTCTTATCCTAATAATTTAAATGGTGACTGATCACACAGGAAATTAGAGAATCCCAACAGGGACACAGAGAACAATAAAAAAACTTGACTGACTCTCCAACTCTTCTCTGTTCTGACCAAAGCTTTAAAAGCAAAAAGAGCGATTCCAAATAACCAATGAAACTGGGTCAATCAGAATCAAGATTCAAGTGACTTTAAATCTGATTGGTGGTTGTGAAATTCTAACTAATGACAATTTGATACACGAGGCTTTCTGTATGTGAGACAGTAAGAAGCCTGCAATAACGTTCCTGCATTATAAGTGTGTAAGCAAAAGGGATTCCCAGTTCATCTGATTATGGACAAAATGGAGTGGGATGGAATGATGCACTATGGTAATTGCCACATGAAAAATAAAAATACTGAGCAAGTAGGCTTTTCCCTGTATGCATTTCAATGCTTGTTTTTCCATTGTGACTGAGACCTACCTTAAAGCCCATCGTTGCCTGCTATGAAATTACCCTCCTTGGTGCCTTTTCTTTGTGTGAAGACTGGTGATCCACCACTGCAGTCCAGGTCAAGTCCAGTTGGACCTGCTACCACCCCATATTCTGACTTCATCATGAAGCCACTGAAATCTTCAGTACCCTATTAGGATTCTGCTGATGGACCTTAGGGTTAGGGTTAGGCAAGTGTCCATGTCACTAGATATCAAGGTGGCTCTTAGCACATTGCCATCGAGAGGAAGACATGTGATATGTGACTGCAGGTGCAGGGCAATTAGCTTAAAGGGGTAAAATATAAAGGGGTAAATTAGGGGGAAGGCAGATCCCTGGCTGAAGCTTAACTTGAAGTTCACCAGTCTGACCCAGTTAGCTTCAAAATGTATTTCTCGCCATTAGCTGAAAGTAAATGTAACCATTGCATGAAAGTTACACAGGAACAAATATATGCTGATTTAAAGGAGTTCAGTTGTTTTGTGTTTGTTGTAGAGGAGCTTAAAACTGGTACCACTAATTACTGTGACGTGTGCATCTAAATTGAAGAGGACAAGATTTCAGAGTGATCACGCAATACGAGATAAGTCTCCATTTTGACGAGAAGTTGCGCAGGAATACCCACAGAGATAATGTGCATTGTTTAATTGCTGAATGTTCCTGGGTAGAGGCAGGTGTAGATATTTTTTATTTGGCATGAAGAGCATTGTCTGTCCATCTATATAGCAACTCAGATACAGAGAATGTTTGCTTTTGTGTTTTTTTGTTTTTGTTTTTCAGAAGCCCTTCGATGCTGAAAAATGTACCATAAAATAAATGAAAATCACCCAAAACTAATTTCAGTTACCACCTAAAATGTCTTTTTAAAATCTGTTTATTGAAAGACTCTACTGTTTGTTTAGGTCTTTCTACCTGTCCCAATAAGCCATTGTGTGCTTGGTTTTGTAGATGTATTTAAGTCCATTTTTAAGCCCCATTTTGCTTATTTGTGCCATAATAACTGCTGTTTCACGAAAAACAGAGGGAGTGAAAGAAAATCTAAAACGAACCCCTAAATTTGACCTCCAATAAAATCTAATTACATAGTTGAAATACATATATTGTATGTGACCTGTCTTATCTGCCAAAAAATTAGGTGTATCCATCCAGTGCTGAGATTTACATCCCAGTCAGCCTCATTACTTGATTTAGTCAGCCAAGGAAATGGAAAGGAGAAAGAAAAAGAAATTGCCTCTTTAAAGATAAAATAAAAAGCAGCTTTTGCTGCAATATTCATCTTTGATCTGGAGCTGTACCCAGTGGCACCACAGAGGCGGTGTGGCCCGCACCGGGTGATACCATCTGGGGGGGTGACACTAAAATAACTGACAGTCATTTTGGTGTCACCCCCTCTGAAAAGTCGGGCATTTGGTTATGGATTGAGAGCCCGACAGTTGCTCGGGAGAGAGGAGGAAAA
>NW_017306498.1:296134-317310 GCF_000935625.1 Nanorana parkeri
TAATCCTCCTGAAGTGGTCCATTTTAAAAGCATTGGTAAGTGTGGTTAGCGCTCTACTGCCTTAAGGACTTAAGAGGAGAGCCCAGTCATTTGACCTGTCACTACAAGCACCCTTCCCCGAGTATTGGGACATCAGGTAAGGAGTGCAGCAAGGTATCTGTATACTCTGTTCTTCAACAATCACAGAGGTTTCTCTGACATTGTCACAGGTCGGCTAGAACTATGAGGTGAGTGAAAAACACTCACCTCATAGTTCTCCTTTAAGCAGAGGGAACTACACGATATACAACACAGGCTGCATTTTACAAATGGCTTGCAAAATGTAAGCATCAGGATATACAGTAGCAGAATGTCAATTGTGATATCCACTCATGGCAATAAATGACCCCCCATTATTGATATATAGGTGAAGAAAAAATGTTCAGGTGACAGGCCGTGCATATTTTTTGGACGAGCTATTATTGCCAAGTTCAACTAAATTCTTCTTATATTCCTATGGGGAATCCACTAGAGGGCATATGATGCAACATGTCTACAACTGCTGCAACCTCAAACATTTCTGAATACTGGTGACAACTGTAGTAAGGCTGAAATGAAAGGCTGCAATGTTGTGTAGGTAGCGTGGGATCCCCCTGGTCTAAGGGCCAGCTGGTCTACCCCAGAGCTCCTGATGGTAGAGATGTTACGCTGCATGCTGACCCCAGGTCGCGGCCCCCAGGTTCACCCAACTCAGTTAACAGGCTACCATGGTTGACAAAGGCAGAGTTCTGGACAGGCTGCAAACACGGACAACGGGAGACAACTCAAAAGTCCAGGGCAGGCTGAAGATTAGGATTTCCAGGGACAAGCTAAAGGTTAAGGGGTAGAATTAAATTTAGGATTTCCAGTGACAAGCCAAAAGTCGGTACATGGATAAACTTCAAGGTATTCAGCTTCAACAGCAAATAGGGGGCTTGGCATCTAGCTTAGAAAAGCGTTACCCCGGCAGCGAACCGTGAGCTGGACTGGGTTTAAAAAGAGTGAGCAAGAGGGAGGATCCACAGGATTGGCCACAAGCTGACTGCACTGATTGACTGAGAAGCTGCATAAGAATCAGCAGGAGAGGTCTGCCAATGTCTAAAGATGCAAGACTAGTGCAAGAGCTAGTTAGGAACAGAGCACATACCTGGAGGACTACAAGCAACAGCACAACTCTGCAGAACCAGAGGTAAGAGGTCTGCATATACTTGTAGAAATACAAGTAACAGCTCAGCTGCAACTCTGAAGCTGTACTGTGACAGTCCAATTGGCGGAGATTTCCCTTCACGTCCTGTCCTGGAGACACTAGAGGAAGTGAAATTTTTTTTTCAAAAAGTGAGGGAAACTCTCCTTGTAGACAGTTGTCACCTGAACAGGTGTCCCCATTGCAAGAATTCCCTTGTATTCCTGTTCCGATGACACCTATAACATGTTGTATTTCTGTCACTTTCTTTCTTTGTGGCAATGGTCACCAGTAGACATGTATGCTGCGGAAAAATTCAGTTTGGATCGGTTCGCATATTTCATTATTACGGAATTCGGATCAGAAATTAAATTCGGTTCGAGTTTCGGATTCGGACGAAATCCAAATTTTCGATAGTTTCAGATGAGTTTACGAATATTCGTTGCGGATACCACAGAAAACCATATACAGATATTAATACTAAAACTGAATCTCCTAGACCCGAATGGCATTCGGGATCCGAATTGCATTCAGGAGTTCCCAAATACCATTGGGGTTTGGGAGCCTCAGCTTTAGTAATATATGTAAATGGCTCCCAGACCTGAATGGCGTTAGGGAGCTCCTGAATACAATTCGGAAATTCGGATCCCGAATGCCATTTGTGTCTGGGAGCCTCAGCTGTAGTATTATATGTATATACTGCATATGGCTCCCATGTTGCCGTAACTAAAATTGGTGTTCATACCCATTCGGATGCATTTAACCGAAAAACACATCTAATTGGCGAGAAAAGCCACATGTCCGGTTCTGTTTCGTTTTTGAACAAAATTCGGACGGTATCTGAAATTCGGAAATGGAAATTTAGATTCGGACACATTCGGATGCATTGGGATTCGGAAATTCGGATGTGTCTGAATGTCCAAGTTTCTGAAAATTCGTCCGAATTTTTATTGGGAACAAAACGAATCGCACATGTCTAGTCACCAGCACAAATGGAGATTTCTCCTCCAGTGAGGACATAGAGAGCAATAAAAGCCTGAAAATAAATGTTTTAGAATTTAATATAGGGGAAACTGTTTTTAAAAAAAAAAAATCTGTAGTTTTTCCCTAATATATTAAAAAATAAAAACCCCAGTGGTGAATAAATACCACCAAAATAAAGCTCTATCCGTCCCAAAAAAGGGTATAAAATTCATTTCAGTACAGCGCTGCATGACGGAATAAATGTCAGTCAAAGTACCGCAGCGCTGAATACTGAAAAATGGCCGGGATGGGAAGGGGGTTTAACACCGCGGATGTCAACTGGTTAAATGATGCCTCTTAATCCAATCATCTTCTTCTTTACTCTCCTTTTCATCTATCCCTCCAGCGCTGGTACGGGTCTCCGATCCAGCGCTGACTCCTCTGTCCTCCTCTTCTCTGATGTCCCACGGTGTCTGCGTGGGTGCACGCTGCTCCATAGACTTACCTTGTGTCTCTCCTCGTCTCCCGGCCGTACATCTGAAGTGCGTTTGATCCTTTGCGGCTGCCCGAGAAATTTTCAGATGTTCGGACGGGAGCGCAGGTACGTATTAACCCTTTGAAAAAGTTTTTTTTTAAAATAGTTTTGAACATATCTACTGTTTGCTAGCACTAGATATATGCAAAGGCATGCGAGGGTTTCATAACCATTTAAACATAAGTGATCTAAAATGCAATGTTTCAGAAAGATCACAAATGTGCATACTACAAAGAGAAAGAATTTGCTGCCCCCTAGCCGAGGTTTATTCAATAGTGAATTACAAAATATATTATAACATGAAATATAAGCCTTACAATCCTATTGAATAAACATAAAACACTTTTCTAAATAAAAAGAAAACCTGAATGTGCACATGGTAATGACAAGTCATGGAAAAGGAAGCCAATCAGAAATCACCTTTCACTGATCTGGCTGCAGAAAACTGAAATCTGATTGGTTGTTGTGGGTTATTACGCTTTGAACTCTCCTGCTTTATTGAATGAGCCAGGATACATACTTGAACACGGCTATTATTTTGCTATATATTGTTGTAATCTCCACGCTTTTCATCATCCATGTTTTTCCTTTTGCTGTAATTGCCCACCAGCCAAAATTAATGGTGCAGCCCGGAGTTAATAACTGCTTCCAACGCCAATGGGCACAACAATATCCTTTGCAATCAATCCAATTCAGCCTCTACACACCTCAGCGCTTCAACTCCCGCGGCGTACGGACAAGGAATCTCAATGTCCAATAGAAAACAAAAATTGGGGCACAGACTTCAATTCTCTGAAATGTCTTTTAATAAAGCTTACAACTGACTAGCATTGCTTACACGTTTCAGCCCAAAAGGGCCTTAGTCATTGCTCAATACCCTTTGAAAGCCAATATTTGTTAGAGTCCAAGACAGGAAAACGATCCACTCAACATCCCCGTTCGATATGTATATCTCCAACATGATTACCAGATTATAAGTAATTGGACTGATGGGGCAATTTGTGAAGCTTCTAAGGATACTGCAAATAATAGTATACTGCTAAACAAAAGCCAAATCCAACACTTACCTGACATCCAGATTTGATCACCGTGTTGGGTGGTTAGTCTAAGAACGCTGCACACCTGTTTATGTCCACAGAATATATCGCTGTTGGAAAGTTTACTTAAGCAAAACTCCAACTACTCAATATTCTGTGTTTAAAAAAAAAAAAAGTCTCGCTCTCTCTTTCTCTCTCTGGAAACAGCTGTGATCCTAAAGTGTAGTGCCAGTTGGCAAAGACAAAGCTGACTGCCAATTGTAGCATATTGAACTCAAACTTCTCTCGAGCAGCAAGAGTTTCAAGTAGAATTAAGTGAAACTTCACAGAATGTTATCAGATTGTAACTTTAAAATAGAATGAGCCAAATGGTTATTAAAATTCATATAAGGGTCTGTGTATAAATAAAAAAAAAAAAATTCAGTTATTTGAAATTAGATTGCAAGCTTTTCTGAAAGTTTTTTTTTTTTCCCCTCCGCGTTTTAGGATAAGAAGATACAAACCCAATCGCTAAAATATAAGTTTTAACATTTCCAACATTTTCTTTAACGTGATGGTGTAATTTCAATTCCTTTTGAATCCATTTAAATCTGCAGCTTTCGTTACAATAATGATTAGTGATCCTGCCATGAAGGTCCTTCTTTAGGCTCTTCATGTTAAAGGGCGACAACAATCTTTACGCCCCCTCCCGCCCCTGAATGCAGGTGTTTTTTCGTTGGTAGATCTCAATGAGCTCGTCATTTGAAAAGTAGATCTCCAGACGAAAAATAGTGGGCGCCCCTGTCCTAGATTGTTCACTTCTCCTGCCTTCTCCAAGCTCTTCACCCTTTTGTGAATAACCCTGTAAATCTCAACTGTACTCTTGCGCTGTGACCTGGGCTTCCAATACAGATATGACAGTCACCAACTGGAAACTCACTATAAGAAATAGCATGCTGCCATTACATGTAGCCAAGAAGTAGCTGTAGAAAATCAGCAGCATTGAAATGCAACAAAGAATGAAAGAAAACATAAAACAAGTATTTTGTTTAAAAAAAAAAGTACATGTCTGCAGCATTTAGCCTCTGTACACACCTCTGCAATGCGACATCACAGAGGTGCTGTAGGGTGCATGGTGATGCGCTACAGTAGGGCAGCCTATTCATTTGCCTACTGCGCTAAATCACACTAAAAAAGTGTAAACACCTTTGTTTTAAATCGCATGGTAATAGGTTACTATGCAACGTGTCGAAATACAAAGCAGGCGAGTCCTACCGCACTCCTTACTGGTACTGGTGTGCATCAATAAAATGATCACTTCTTGAAGATTTAACCATGGTGTGTTGGTGACATACTTTACTACTTGTGTCGAAATACAATGCACATGCGATGTTTAGGTAAGATGGAGTGCTTTTAAGAAAAATGGCACCCCAGCACACTTAAAGAACATCTCTGGGCAAAACCTGTATTAACCTTTGCAGTGGGTTAAGTGCTCTTTTTTGTCTAGGAATGTGTGGTGATTGTGTCCGATGGGTGATCAAGAGAAGGTTGCCCACCACAGAGTTGGCCTTTAATGGACTCCCCAAGTCAGGACTAGACAAATACCAGCAGTCAGATAGCCAATACCTGGGTGTTGTCAATGGAGTTGGCTTCTAAAAAAAATCCAACTGGCGGTATGGAAAAGCTGGCAGCCACGCTTGCGCGAAAACCTGCATTCTGAATGACCGGAAAACATGCTCTGATGTGCAAGTTCACAGGAAGACGCGCACCCAGCCAAAGCACAGGAAGTGACATCTCATCTTTATGGATTGCCCTATAGAAGAAAGCCTGCATTTTGTTCAGTGCTGATGGTCTTCAGTTTGTACCTTGAACCTGTTAACCTGTGGATTGGCTGTTGCCCTGTTCTTTGACCTGAATTGTTTGACTCTGTCTCTGCCTGCTGCCTGCCCTTTGACCTCGGTCTATTTCCAGGACTTCCCTTGCCTACCGTTTTTGTACCTCGCTGCTCGGCTGGTTCTGACCTCGGTCTTCCTTGACCTTGCTCCTGCCTCACGATTCTGCCACCACACTGCCTGCCCGGGTTTGACCTCAGCCACATTGACTACTCTGCTTCTGGACATCTTCAGCACGGTGCCCGGTCTCCCTATTGGCACTTGTGATTCTCGCAGTCCTCCCACACTCTGTCTCCATCTCCAGGGGCTGTAGGACGCAAGATGCAAGAGAGGCCTCCTCTTCCACAGGCCTCCTTCCAGGTACGTGACACTAGCTTCTGGATTGGACAGATTGCCTCCTGGATGCCATATTATTTTTGTCCGACCCGGCTTCATGTGAAAACATTGAGAATCCACTTGGACTGGTGACCTTAAGGCCTGTTCACACCTTGGCATTCTGGAATATGCGTTGTGTATGGGCAAGTTCTTTGCTACGTTTGCGGCCTCTTTAATGTTAAAGTTTGGCCTCTTTAACATTCAGTATGCCGAGAAAGAACCAAAGAAGAACCAGATCAAATCCTCCCCAACTCCACCCAATACAAACCTTTATGGCGAAGTTTGCATTTAAAGCTAGCCATACACTAGTAGGTTTACGATTGAACTTCCATACAAAAGATCTTTCTTTCAACTTAAAATGATGATTGATTTTGACTGTAGTGACGATAGAACTCGAAGGAGCGAGATAGAACATTTTTCTCAAATGGAGCCTTAGGGCTGTCCACTGCCACCACAGGGAGAAGAGTACACTGGAATGAGGGGTGGTTGTGTCCAAGGGGTGATCTAGAGAAGGTTGCCCACCATAGAGTTGGCCTTTAATGGACTCCTCGAGTCAGCAGTCAGGTAGCCAATACCTGGTTGTTGTCAATGGAGCTGGCTTCTGAAAAAATCCAACTGGCTCCTGGATTGGACAGACTGCCTCCTGAATTCCATATTAATTTGGCCACCCCTGCTTCATGTGCTGAAGATGAACCAAAGAACCTCCGTAGGTCGCCAGGGCAACAGTGAAGAGCCAGCAGATCAAACCATCCCCAACTCCACCCAATACAAACCTTTATGGGGGAGTTTGCATTGAAGAGCTTGGCACGCTGTACTCAGATCGCTAACAGTAAACATAAGCTTTGTTTACAAGTCTCAGTTGTGAGTGATGTGACCGCACAAGTCACAATGTTTACCGCTACTAAGAAGGCTTTCAGTATTCTGAAACACACTTATTTTTTTTTTTTTTACTTTATGAAGTTAATATGTTTTTCCTGCGGGTAAATTGCTACACAATAGTTGGGCTAATAGGAGAAAATTTCCTGGTTAATCACAAAGCACTAGATTAAGTTAATACAGCCGCCGAATGGAACAGGTGGCAAAACAATGCTGCATTTTAATTTCATTTATTAGGGAAAACAGTGGAGAGTCATGTACTTTCATCGGTCCATACACTGAAAACATTCCAACCTGACAGCAGCTTCTTTCCCACAATACATTTGCAGGTTAACCCCACGTCTGCTGCCAAAAGAGCACAACCAGCAAAATCTAAAATGTGGTGATAAATAAATGTAAATGGGTGAGCTACTTACCTGCATGTTTTTCAATGTACTGGATGGGTTTGGGTGCACAACAAATCTGTCTGCGTCTTGATGCTGTTCCTGTGGTCAAAACTCCATCTTAACCACTGCACACAATGAAGTATGATTCAACAGTAAGACCCCATTCACACTGAGCTACAGCGCTGATTTGAGCTGAGCGACATTGAGCTACAGTGCACATTTAGTCGCACTACGTAGCGCTTCTTTTGGCAGTCTATCAAAGCCTATTGGGGCCAAATCGCACAAAATCCGCTGGAAAAATAGGTCATGTTCGAGCGAAAAGCTTGAGCTACAAGCTACAGGCGACATTGAGCTGTGAACAGCTCCATTGAAATGCATTGGACGAGCTACACTGAACAATATTTGAGTGATTATTGAGCGGAAATCGCGCTACAAATCGCTCAGTATGAGGCTAGGTTCACACCTGGGCGACACCTCACTGCACGGCAATCGTGCACGATTCCGCGCAGATTGCCACGCAGTCAGGAGTCGCCAAAGTGTGTACTGATCGCGCTGTGGGTGCCATTATTTTCTAAAGTCACCCTAGTCGCGCTGGGCGGATTGCGCGATTTGCTGCTGCGATTCCGCCCGTGCTTCCAAACACTTCCGCCGTGCTTTAAAACCGCCGCACGTCGTGTATCGCAAAAAGGAACTTGTACCCTTTTACTGTGATTGCCTCGCAGATGTCACCTCATTGAATTCAGGGACGCACACCAATCGCTGCCTGCATTGCGCAGGACTGCACGACACCCGGGACGTGAGTCCCGGGTGTTGTGCGGTGTAGTGCAGGTGTGAAACTAGCCTGAATGGGGTCTCAATCATTCCTCCTCTATTCCAGTCAACAAACCGCATTAAACATGTAACAGTTTTTTTGCAATTTAAAAGAAACAACCTTATAACTGTATAATGATATTTACCCTGAGTGTAGTTTTATTTTAACAAGGGAAGCATGTGAAAGTAAACATTGCCCTAATAAGGAATTTCATCATTGTTTTCCTTTACAACCGTATCCTGAATGATAATTGGCCGGAGCCGTGTAAAAATTTATCCTTGCTTATTGTGCATTAAACCTATAATGTAAAGCAGCTATGGTGAAGGTCAGTTCATGGCATCCATTAAAGCTGTAGGTTTTGATAACAATGCCTTTTCTGCAGACTGGTGTATCTGGAAATCCTAGTTTTAATGCTGAGTACACAGCATTATATTTTACCAGTGTACTGACCCCAAAACAAAAAAGTATTATATTGCAGCTTAGCAGTGCTTAAATGTTGTGGCTGTATTATATTTCTTTTTTCAGGCTTTCCTTCCCCTTATTTTCACCAGGTGAGACTGACAGTAACACACTTCCTGTCCTAGGGTGACAACCCTTACTTATTGTGCTTGTCACCCTAGGCTGCTCTTCAGATTTGGCCTACAAAGATCTCCCCCTCTTCTCAACAGTCAAGTTTTATAATTCACAGAATATAGCTGCCTGGCTTCCTGATTGGCCGGGAAGCTGGCTCCATGCTGATTGGCTGGGAAGCCCGCTTCCTGGCCAATCAACATCGAGCCAGCCAAACAGCCGACTCGATGCTGATTGACTGGGAAGGCGGCTTCCTGGCCAAACAGCATAGAGCCGGCTTCCTGGGCAATATAGAAGCCAGGCAGGAAGTAATGATGCTCCACCCAGCTTCCAGAGTACCCATGAAGCCGGCTCCATGCTAGCGAAAGTACCGGTATCAGTACTCGGTATCGGCGAGTACCGAAACATAAACATCGGCACTCGATACTGAAAAAACGGTATTGGTGCGTCTCTACTTACAGACAATGTGATTTGCCTGAAAAAATAAAACTAATGCAGCCACCACATCTAAGGAATGGTAGGCTGCAATATATTTGTCTTAGGTTTAGATATACTTTAAAATTATAACAAGGGTGACAATATGTATTCCGGAGCCAAATAGCAAACCTTTATCCTTCAATTTCTTTTTGATCTACCCAGGAACGTCTGTGTGTGCTACGAATTGTAAATGTATCACGTGCACACAGTCTTATTTTTCCACTTTTATAAAAGCATTTTATGTTATGTAGCGAGATATACTGTATAAAAGGTTTTATGAATGGTACATACCGAACATCTACCCGAGCAAAAGGGTAAAATACATTTTGGTCATTAGAGTTTGTAGAGTAACATAGTAACATGTTTATATATATATATATATACATTTTTTTATGAGGGTGACACATAACATTTGGTGATCCAAATATGACAAATATGTACACTTTACAAACATGACATTGTTTTCCATTGCAGGAGGTATGTGAAGGTTCCGAGGTATGTTTTATAAATGTTTTACTTCTGTCAGGTGCTTGAGTAATTCCTATTCATTCAAAGCTCGGAAAGCTGTCTGCTCCCTCCAGTGTTCCTTGACTGAAATTGCAAGCGTTGTACGAGATGGGTTTCATGTCAAAGGCCATTTCTTTAGTATTCAAGAGCCACTACTAGGACACTCAGTGCTATTCCCCATCATGTGCAGCATAGAAATGGAAAAATATTAATCAAATATGAATATTTGTTTTTGTATTCTTCTCTGCATTTGCTGACTTGCTTCTTGGGATGATGTAGAACTTGGTTGATAGTAAATGATCCCGAATATCACGCTGGGCTTTACTTATTAAAAGAGTAACTCCGGGCAAATCAAATCTTAACCCTTGCAGTGGGACTACCCCCAACAATTTTACCACAGTAATCAAACACATCCAAAATTTGCAGGTTGAAATCAGACTGGCTTAGGTAAAAGATGGACGACTAATCAAGAACTGGCCGAAAAGGTGAATCCCCACAAACTGAGATCCAGTGATCCTGTGCATACAACGCTTATGGTACACACCAGCCAAAACTGAGAACAGGAACAGAACAGAAGCTTGGAGCTTCTGGAACCATACACACTTGTGAGCTGTGGCAATATGCATGGCACGCACTCGGTCTATGTGTAGAGTGTTGCAGTGCCATTCATTGTGAATAGCACACAATGCATTGTACTAGGCATGTGCGATTTGTTACGAATCAAGATTTGTATGAATTTTCCAAAATTCGGACACGACCGAATTTCCGAATCCTAATGCGTCTGAATGTGTCCGAATCTGAATTTCCATTTCCGAATTTCGGATCCCGTCCAAATTTCGTTCAAAAACGAGACTGAATCGGACATGTGACTTTTCTGGCCAATCAGATGTGCTTTTCGGTTTAATGCATCTGAATGGGTCTGAACACGAATTTTCGTTACGGCAACATGGGAGCCATATACAGTATATACATATAATACTAAAGCTGAGGCTCCCAGACCCGAATGGCATTCGGGATCCGACTTTCCGAATTGCATTCAGGAGCTTCTTGTTCTCGAACAGAAGCGTTCATGAACCGAGGTACCACTGTATATTAAAACACTTGAGTTCTGAAGTTTTAATGGGTTCTAATACTGGTACACAACTATTGTATACAAATGTAATTGTTATTTAATTTGTCTATATGTATTTTGTGTACTGTCTCCTCCATTTTGTGAAGCGCTGCGAAAACTGTTGGCGCTATATAAATCCTGAATAATAATAATAATATTTCTGGGTCAATGCATTTAATTACTCATTCATTTCATATGCTTTGCAGGCCAAGGAAATATTTTGACAGCTGAAGGGTGAAAGTGTATAAAATGCCCCTACTGCAGGCAGCGAGCTTACTCAGTACCGTCTAACAGCCGTATAACAGTTCATACAGGACTTAAGTGCAGAATAAAACCACCATAATTGCTGTAACGCGAGTAGGAACATACCATTTAAAAGGAGAGAAGTTTGCAGCTTGAAATGAGGGAAAAGTGGTTTTGTGAAAAGAAATACACTTGGCAGGTGAAGCAATTCAATCTTCATAGCAGCGGCTGCTTCCTCTACGGCTTTCCAAAGTTATCAAACACAGCGCTCTACGGGTGCTAATTTGGGGGTTTGCTGAAAAATTGTATATTAGAAAATAATGCCGGTTCTGTAATGATGATTCTTAAAAGAGTATCAAAACGGAAGTAATAGCAAAGTTTACAGTGGTCAGACGTACAGCGGGGTGTGATTGCCGCTATAGATCTCAAACTTAGAAAATGAAAAAAATGGAACCCCAAATTTACAGCATCTTACAGTCATAATCTCTTCAAGGTAGCTCAAGGAACTGTGCTGCTAGGCTTTTAAACTTCAGACAAATTGCAGTATCTTTATATACTTACACATATTTAGTCCATGCACTCAGTGAAAATTATTCATCCGGTTTTTACAGTGTCCTTTGTGTAATCACTTTCTATATGAAATTCTTATGGTGACATGCCTGTCAGGCTGACATTGGCAGTGCCTACCTTATCTGCAGAAGTGAGATGGTAAAGAAAGGAGGCTTAGAGTCCAAGTGAACCTTTAGCTTAAAGTGACACTAAACTCAGGAGTTAAATCTTAAAAATGCATTCAAGTACCTTAACGTAGCATTAAATAGTTTTTTTGGCATATATCTACTGCTAATAAGCAGTAGATATATGCCCCAACATAAAAAAGAGTTGGCAAATACCAACTAATCTACCTGTGTCAGCGCCACTCGCTCCCGGGTGCAGAAGCCCTGGTTTCCGAACGCTGTGATGTGGATGCATGGGCGGGCGCATGCGCAGTCCAGACCGTAGGAGAGGAGGAGTGAATGGACGCAGCCGGGAGCGTGCACGTCAGACAGATTCCGTGGGACATGAGGAGTCTGGGATGGATCAGAGACCGGCACCAGCACTGGAGGGACTGTGGAAAACGAATAGAAGGAAGAAGCTGTTCAGATCAAGAGGCATCACATAAGGTAAGTCCTTAAAGCAGCAGGGGGGAAACTTCCTTTAATGTCACTTTAACAAAATGTACCTTATTTGTGTATCACTCGGCTGTAGATCCTCAAATCATCTCTGAATTCATGCTGACACGGTCCTTCCTTCTGGAGGGTGGCTACTTTTATTCCCCATAGTCCCTGTGTGTGTTGCAAAGTAGTCACCATTCCAAGCTCGCTCCCATGATGGACTACAAACTCACGTTTAGTTTACTAATCTGTATTGAGATTGTAGTCCATCACAGGAGCGAGCTTGGAATGGTGACTACTTTACAACAACACACAGGGACCATGGGGAACAAAAGTAGCCACCCTCCAGAAGGAAGGACAGTGTCAGCACCAATTCAGAGATGATTTGAGGATCTACAGCCAAGTGATACACAAACAAGATACAGTATTGTTAATAGTTAAAGGAGAACTATGAGGTGGGTGATTTTCACCCCACCTCATAGTTTGAGCCTACGTGTGACAATGAAACTGTCACACGTTGGCTCAATAGATCGGAAAGTGAGCAAACACATACCGTCGCTCACCCACTTCTCAATCCTCTCCCTGCAGAGAGCCGTGACTGTCACTCATGGCTCCCTGCAAGAATTCCCCCCCTCCCCTGTTCGATCCTCCAGCCCTGACTGGAGGAACAGATGGGGAGGGGGCGGGTACAGCTGGCTCTGCCTCTAGATAGGCAGAGCCAGCTGTCAATCACGCAGCTGGGTGGATTTCGACAGCAATGTCTCAGTATACCACGAGCTGTAGCTCGTGGTATACTGAGCTTTGGGTCACGGGAGGACGCTAGTTTATGTCCTCCCATGACCCTGAGGAGAACTATGGGGAAAAGCACTTACCTCATAGTTCTCCTTTAAGAGACTTGAATGCATTTCTAAGATTTCAACTTCTTAGTTTAGTGTCACTTTAAATCATGAAAATATCACAAAACAAAAGGTATTCAAGTCTTATAGGTTTTTTTTTAGAAAGCAGCCACCGCAGTAGCTGTGTAGAAAAGCCTGTCCACTGTCAGCATCCCTAGACATGGACCCTTGTTCTCTGTGTGCAAGCAGTGATCTCTCTGCAGAGGTCTGACCAAATCCCTCTGTCCCTCTTTTACAGCTGAACGTCTTCTAGGTCTGTTTATATACATGTACTATCCTAAAGTAAAATTAAGAGAAGAATCTAGGAAGTTTTCCCTTTAGTTTCAGATTGAAAATCAGAATGCATGTGTGCAAAATAATGGGTAGATTACTTGGTAAGAAATGTAAAATGATTGTTTAGTTTAATTTTTTTTAAATGATTTACAAAGGGTACTCTTTAGGCCCCATTCACACTTGCGATTACGGCTCTATGGAAATTCTGGTGGCAAGAATATGGATTCCTGCACCAGGATAACAGGAGTGTGCGAATAGCTGCTGCTACACAAGTTGAACAAAGCAATGACAGACTGACAGTTGCTCCAGCTGTTTGTGGGCTGTTTGGATCTACCTGGTACCTGCCACTAGGTGCCAGGCAGAGGGGTTCTGAAGAACCTGGCTAGCTTAGTACAAGAAAATATGGAGGCCGCAACCCATGGGCACTGCTGAAGACCCGCTTAATGTAACTACAACGGATAATAGAAAAATTAAACCTGAATTATAGCAAATTGAATCTGCAACACAGTGGCAACATATATTGGATTGCATTAGCAGTTTACTAAAGGATTTTTCTTTGCGCAAACAAAGACGGCGGCACTTGACAAAATGGCTGAGTAATTACAGCTTTGTGCAAACAGCACATCTAGAAAAAAGTTAAAACATAAACCCCGTTTTCTACAAAATATCTACAGAAAACCAGTCCTGCTAATGAATTCACCTCTGTCTACAGTGATCCATTACTTAGTAATGTAAATAAACAGGTGTAACTTTGTGATCTCTCTATGTAAATGTTTCCTATTAGGGGAAAAAGAACCTCGGCCGCATTTATCACAGCGCCTTTTTAGGGCTATGCTAATGGGCGCAAGAACATTTGAAACTTCCATCATGTGGCTTAATCACCAGCTGGAGATCAAAAGCCACCATGCGATTTTATATGCTATGGGCTGCTTCCAAAATACCCCGACATGGAATGAGATCAATGTCAAAATTGGTACATACAGCAAAGCGCTTGCAATAAAAAGCTTTTTATGTGTCTTGTTCAAAGCATTTAAGTGCCTTTTAGATCACTGATTGAACCGTACTCACTATAAAGTGGAACCTTATAATACCAAAATACATTTCCAAAACAGAATTCCATTAGAGGAGAAAGGTTTTTTTTGCTGCAACAGGGGAGATAATAATTCTTTCACCGTGTAATGGGATAAATGAAATGTTTGGTGATAAACAGAAAATGTTTGTATTGTTAGAGAGGAACACTCCATATAGTTTATGAGATTCTGTGTGTGTTTACAAATTATACACAGAATAATATGTGGACAAGAGCTCATTAGAAAGCGATAAGTCTATTGAAGACACTAAGATGACACACAATCAAGTGTGCACGGCTTTAAAATGTAGCCGATCTTGCTGTTCTGTACTTATTTATTTTCTCCTCAATCTGTATACTGTAACGACAGACTGTATTTATGGCTGGTGAATGAATCGAGATTGAGTTCCAGCCTTGGCTGAGGTTTGCCTTTTATGAATTTCCATTATAACACAATACTAAAGAGAAGATTTAGATAGCTGGGGTCTTTTTTTTTTTGTTTGCAATGGTTTTTTCTATGGAATATGTGCAATTAAAACTCTTTTTTAAGTGCTCTTTGTATCAAAAATGACCCTTTGGCATTCTCTATTATAACAGCCCCTTCTGTGAAATCAAACTTACTTCTTTGGTTTCCCTAAGGGTCTGTATATACATAGTGTAAAACCATAGGCGTGTGCAGCCAATGGATGTAGGCTTTGGTCAATGTTGTTCAAGCAGTAGTTCACCGTAATCAGAAGTGTCTGGACGCTGATGGTAACCACTTTGAACACCTCTTGTAGTTGCAGAAATAAAACGTGACTTCTATTCATCTTTTGTTATCAGTATATATTGAGTATTACAATTTTAACTACTTGCCGTCCACCCGTTGTAAATAAACAGTTGTAAGACAAGCTCCTATCAGCGGGACGCCATAATTGTAAGGCTTCTTTTTTCTGCACGGGCAGAACACACTGACAGGTGTGAAAACCTGTCAGGCTGTTACACATACAAGCGATCGTCGACCCCCCCTCCTGCAGTGCCGCCCTAAGCATTGTTACGCTCCATCCCGGGCTCCGCTGAAACCTCTGCGTGCCCGACACTGGCTCGGCGGATGTCAGCAGGAAGATGGGGGATCAGCATTGTTCTGCATGCTGAGCTCCTCTCCGATCTATGAATGCGGAAGTGGTGTGTCTTACATCACTTCCACATTCAGCTGTCAGATCTCTGCTTCATCAGCTTCTTTGGAGGTCCCCAGGTGACATTAGGGGTCTGAGAGACCCCTAATGTCTCCATAAAGAGGACCTGCCAGTGTGCCTGTGCTATCACATAGGGGGATTGTTGGTACTAAAAAAACGGTATCGGTGCATCCCTAAAGGAAAGGTAAAACACTGCTATTTAACTATTTCAGATGCTTTATTTTTCTGTGCCTTCATCTATTAAAAACACAATAGATAGATAGATAAATAAACAAATAAATAAGAAAGAAAGAGTGACTGCACTTAACAAATGCTTGGGAGCAGGAATCCCACTCACTGAGAAAGCACTTTTTGTGTGAATGAAGCAGTCGCTGGCTGCAAGCTTTAGTCTGCAGTTTGTTCTCTACTTCTCTTATATATATATATTCAAAAAGTATTTTGATGCTTCTGCTTCGTTGGCATGCAATGTATTTAATACGGGTCTTTACTCCCTGTATTTGTATGTCTTATTCTGTTGTGTCATTTCCCTGGCAGCACAAGCTTTGGAAATAAGCACAATATATATTTTGCCTTTGAAGTAAACTGCAACAAAATGTATACACTGTGTCCTTTGTGAACAATCCCCGAACTAAAAACAAAACTCGAGGAAAAAATCAAATAATACAAATGAATAGATGTGCGGGCACAGCCCAGGAATTGGTTAAAGTTACACTAAACTCAGAAGTTAAAGCTTAAAAATGCATTTAAGTATCTTAACTATTATCAAAATGAATTTTATTTGTGTATCTCTCGGCTGTGGATCCTCAAATCATCTCTGAATTGGTGGTGACACTGTGCTTCCTTCTGGAGGGGGGCTACGTTTGTTCCCCATGGTCCCTGTGTGTGTTGTAAAGTAGTCACTGCTCCAAGCTCGCTCCCGTGATGGACTACAATCACAGTACAAATAAATAAACTAAACATGAGATTGTAGTCCATCACAGGAGCGAATTTGGAGCGGTGACTACTTTATAACACACACAGGGATCATGGAGAACATGAGTAGCCCCCCCTGAGCAGTCAAGCTCACTACCCTCATGGACTACAATCCTAATACAAATTAGTAAACTAAACGGGAGATTGAGTAATAAGGGCCAAATGGTGATGGCTAGACAACTGGATCAGAGCAACTATAAAACTGCAGCTCTTGTGGGATGTTCCTGGTCTGCAGTGATTATGGTCTAACAAAATTGGTCCAGGGAAGGAAAACCGGTGAACCAGCGACAGGATCATGGGCGGCCAAGGCTCATTGATGCACGTGGGGAGCGAAGGCTGGCCTGTGTAGTCTGATACTGATGCACAAATTGCTGAAAAAGATAATGCTGGTTCCCATAGAAAGGTGTCTGAACACACAGGGGGGAATTTATCAAAAATGGAGCAGCTGTGCATGACAACCAATCAGCTTTTCTCTTCAGTTTGTTCAGTTAAGATTTGAAAATGAAAGAGTGAAGATGATAGGTTGCCAGGGGCAACTGCCCCAGATTTTGTCTGCTCCAGTTTTGATAAATTCCCTTCACAGTGCATCACAGTTTGTTGTGTAAGGGGCTGCATAACCGCAGACTGGTTAGGGTGCCCAGTCTTACCTGTGTCCACTGCCAAAAGGGCTTACATTGGGCAATGAGCATCAGAACTGCACCACAGAGCAATGGAAGAAGGTGGCCTGGTATGATGAATCATGTTTTCTTTTACATCATATGGATAGCTGGGTGTGTGCCTGTTGCTTACCCGGGGGAAGAGAGGGCACCAGGATGCACTACGAGAAGAAGACAAGCCGTTGGGGGAGTGTGATATTTTGGGCAACGTGCTGCTGGGGAAACCTTGGTTCCTGCCATTCATGTGGATGGTTCTAAAAAAAAAATCTTGCACCAGGGCCCTTTGTTCCTTAGCTCCACCACTGGTTCTTTTGACATGTACTACCTACCTACACATTGTTGCTGAGCAAGTAAACCCCTTTATGGAAACGGTATTCCCTGATGGCAGTGGCCTCTTTCAGCAGGATAATGCTCCTTGCCACACGGCAAAAATTGTTCACGAATGGTCTGAGGAACACGAGTTCAAGGTGTTGACTTGGCTCCCAAATTCTCCAGATCTCAATCCAATTGAGCATCTGTGGGATGTGCTGGAAAAACAAGTCCAATCCATGGAGGCCGATCACCTCACAACATACAGGACTTGAAGGATCTGCTACTGCCAGATACCACAGGATAGGTCTAGTGGAGTCCATACCTCGAAGGGTCAGGGCTGTTTTGGCGGCAGAAGGGAGACCTATTCATTATTAGTGATATACAGGGAAATTCACAAAAGGGTGGAGAGTGTGGAGAAGGCAGGAGAAGTGAACAATTTAGGACACCATAGCTGAACTGGACAGTGAGCTTCATTAGAGAATTTTTCCAAATCAGCTATTTTGGCCTAAATTGTTCACTTCTCCTGCCTTCTCCTACACTTATGATCAGTGGCGGCACTATCGCAGGCACAGGCGGCTGCTATGGGGCCCGGGGCACAGCCAGGGGAAGGAACAAAGGGGTCCCCTGATGCCGTGAGGGCCGCTATGGCATCACAGGCTGCTTTCTGTCACTGGCGACTGTGAGGAGGAACCTGTCAGTGATCTGTGCAGTGGTGCGTTCCTCCTCACAGCCGCTGCTGAGTTAGTGACAGCCAGCAGCTGCGGTGTCGGAGGCCGGGGCCTGCCGGTGGTGAGGAGGCGGGGCCCAGCGACGGTGAAGGAAGAGGCCAGGCCCGGCGATGGTGGAGGAGGCCGGCCTGCTGGCGACCAAGGAGGAGGCAGGGCCTGGCAGTGAAGAAGGCTGACAGGTAAGAGTTATGCAGGGGGTTACCCTTAGGTGGGCTGTGTGGGATATCAGGTGGGCTCTGCAATGGGCGTAACTAGAAATCACAGGGCCCCATACAAAAGTTTGCTATGGGGGCCCTGTGATTTCTAGATACCCCCCTGCTTATGATAATGTTTAGTGGTCATAGTGTTATGGCTAATTGATGTATGTGATTGATGTTGTCTGTAAGCTTTTGGGTAATGATGTACACAAAACACAAGTCACCACACAACCCATCTCACTGCAGGTATGTGGGCTCTGCTGCATAATAGGATGCGCTGTACTGTAACTCGTATCCCATTTCCATTAACCAATGAAGTAAATGAAGGTTAGGGAAGTTCATTGGAGGATGAGTAAAGGATTCTTCTATTAACTATGTGCAAGAGTCCTAATGGGTAATATTCTAATGAGACCCTTGATCACCCCAGGCTCCATTACATTCTTATCAGGGATTAACTTTAGCCCCACCCTAATAAGTTGAAAAAGTGGGTCCCCAACCCAAATGAATAGCAAGTTTAAGAGCTTGCAGGACTGTTCCACACTGCGCGCCACAGACTTCTGGCGTTGCTTCCTAGTAAAGGCGCTTTAATGAAGCTACATAAATAAAATAGCTTTTAATTAGCATCACGCTTATGTGAAATGTATAACACAGCAGGTGTTCAAACATGTAGAACAGACCTGCTAAGAGCCCGCCACCAGTATCAACCACAAATGCTTCCCAAGACACTGGTTAAAGAACACCGCGCTATGCATTTTTTACTATTTAGAATCAAGCAAGTGACTTATTCTCAATGTAAAAGCTGAGATTTTATAATAAGCAGTCATTAACAATGAGATTTGCCCACCGTCATTCCCAACTTTGGTTGTAATCACCTGGGAGTTTTTAGGTGTTCTTGCAACTCTTTGTTAGATTCTCCATTATAAAGAATAGGAATCCAACACAGTGGTGTCACAAGGGGCGTGCGGCACGCACCCGGGTGACACCAAAATGACTATCAGTCATTTTGGTGTCACCCCCTCTAAAAAGTCGGGCACTCGGTCATGGACCAAGAGCCAGACAGTGTTAGGAGAGAGGGCGAACGTCCCCTCCTCTCTTTGCCGGCGTCCATCACCAAGATGGCCACCGGCAGGCATCAATTAGAGGGACGCACACGCGCGTGGTGACGTCACCTAGTCTCCGCTCCGGGTGACACCCGGCCTCGAGACGCCCCTGATCCAACAGTAGGACTTGCCTGATCCGGTTTTGATAAATTCCCCCCAATGTGATCGTTAGTGATGAGTCTGAGGGGGTGAGCTGAGCAATGGAGAGACAGATTTGTGCTTCCTCTGCATAGAGATGGTGCTGCAGGCTGTGGTAGGTATTGGACCCATCCACCTGTTTAGATACTGGTAAGCCACTGGCCCGCAAAGAGGTAAGTATGGGACCTCTTTTTTTGTTTTCGGCAACAAAGCGGACCTTTACCCCCTTTGACTAAAAATTACATCAGCGTACAGCTCTGCACACTGATATGAAGCCATCTTACAATCATTAGCTAAACATATTTTTATTTAACTTGCAATTTATTTTCCACTTCCTGGTCCTCTTGGGCATTCGTGATGTACTCTGTGCCCAAGCGTTGCATCCTGGGAAGGTTACATCAGCAGAGCATTGTAATTGAGATCTCCCCTGAGATGCTGAGCATGGTCACATGTCCTAGAGTTCAAGGAAGTAAACAGAGATGGATGCATTTGCCCTTAGTAAAAATGGCCACCGTGAGAAGAATGGGGAGAAAAAGAAAATTGAGGTCTGAAAAGAATACCAAGCCGGCAATTATGTAGAAGTATTTATTTGTAGATTGCCATTACTAAACATTTCTAAAGTTGTGTTTGTTGTCATTGTGAAGAGAAGGGTAAAGTTCCTTGCTTATAGCTCTTTTTTTAGAGACAACGTCCTGTCTGTCCTACCTAATGTACCCATGACTAATATTCCCCTCCATTATGACCGCTCTCTTCCATCTCAGGGTGTGCCGTGCCCCCTCCCCGTCCCTCACCCTTTCCTCCCGGTGACTCAGCCCACCCGAGGAGGAGGAAACAGAGCCGAGAAACGCTCCGCTCAGACAGCTTCGGCTACAACCGCATCAAGTGACAGCTCGCGACGTCCTCACGCTCGCTGCGTCACCGGGAGCGCGCGCGCCGGCTACGAGCCCGCGCGGCACCTGAATTGAGTTTCCCGCGCCTGGCCCAGGGAGGAG
Source organism: Nanorana parkeri (assembly GCF_000935625.1). Classification (NCBI taxonomy): domain Eukaryota; kingdom Metazoa; phylum Chordata; class Amphibia; order Anura; family Dicroglossidae; genus Nanorana; species Nanorana parkeri. The sequence goes on from NW_017306498.1 coordinate 316,757, forward strand.
ATCCGCTCAGAGGTACAGGGAGCCGGGTTGGAGGCGTCTGCCGCAGTGGCTTTGGCTGCTTGTCATAAATCACGCGGCGTTCTGACATGAAAGACAATTCCGTGCTGTGGTAGAAAAGGCCGCGGTGACGTTAAAGTGTAAAGTTTGTATGACCCGCATCATTCAGAGCGGTGACAGTTTGCTGGGGGGGAATCTAGAATAAGATGGGAGGAATGGACTGTTGGGGGCTTCATCAGCTTCCCTGCAGCCTTCCTCGTCCTTTCTATCATGGAGGGAGCTTTGGAATATATTGGGTGTCAGGTAACCCCCTGCAAACATTGAGGGCTTGTTCACATGAACCCGGCATGTTTTGACGCAGTGTTCCACCGACCCTGCGTGCTTCTCTATGTGTCATAGGATATCACTCCATGTCTTTTGCAATGCCGTGCCATGAGCTGCACTCAATATAAAATGGTTGGTGCTCGGCAGGATAGGCGCTCCCTCACCTTTAGTGCTCGGCAGGATAGGCGCTCCCTCACCTTTGGGGCTCGGCAGGATAAGCGCTCCCGCACCTT
>NW_017306498.1:317354-340777 GCF_000935625.1 Nanorana parkeri
GTGCTCGGCAGGATAGGCGCTCCCTCACCTTTGGTGCTCGGCAGGATAGGCGCTCCCTCACCTTTGGTGCTCGGCAGGATAGGCGCTCCCTCACCTTTGGTGCTCGGCAGGATAGGCGCTCCCTCACCTTTGGTGCTCGGCAGGATAGGCGCTCCCTTACCTTGGTGTCAGAAAATATTTAATCATTTTCTTTTCTTGCCAGACCTGAAGAAATGCCTCCAAAGAAAACCTCAGGATCAGGCGCCAGAAAAGCTCCAGCTAAGCGAAAATTGGCAGAGGAGTTCCCACCTGGGGAGGTGCTCACCGATTCAGCCAAAAGGCAGTGGAAATTGGGGCTGCCCGTCGGACAGGGTGGCTTTGGACGTCTTTATCTTGGTAATTTTTTTTCTCAATAGTCCAGTTTCAATGACCTCTAAAGCTGGAGGCACACCACATGATCATTTCCCAATCTGTTACTGTTCGGTTCATAAATTAAAATATCTCGAAGTGAACACCATCTGCGACCGTCTGGGTTTTTTTGGATAGCGTTGGGCAGCTTTGAATCTCTGGGGGTTATGCACAAAGCTGCCGAAGGAATAACCCAGCAGAACTACGTTCGGCTATTCACTTCTGGCTGATTTCAGCCGTACATTGGCTGCACTTCGGTCAGCCGAATGTCATACTCTGCATGTTCGGCTGAAGTGCAGAAGGACATCGGCTGAGCCGAAGCTAAGGCAGCTCACTCTCTGCCCTTCGCCCTTATTCACATAGGGGCCGAACGGCAGTGAGTGAATAGCCGAATGCCGCCAAGCGACATCCTGCTCGGTACCTCTGTGGAACCGAGCAGAATAGCAAATCAATGAAAAGAGTTTAAAAAGAAAAGTTGAAAAAATATTTTTAAAAATGTAAAATATTAAATTTTAAACAAAGATTTTTTTTTTTTAACCTCTTGCCGTCCGCCCGTAGTAAAAAAACGGACGGACGGCACTGCAGCATCTGCGGGTTGCCGTCTCCAGACGGCAATTTTTTTCTGCTCGCGCGCGCCCCCTAGCGGGCACGCACGGGCAGAAAAGAAAAAGAAAGCTCTATCTGTCCCCAAAAAAGGGTATAAAATTCATTTCAGTACAGCGCTGCATGACGGAATAAATGTCAGTCAAAGTACCGCAGCGCTGAATACTGAAAAATGGCCTGGATGGGAAGGGGGTTTAACACCGCGGATGTCAACTGGTTAAACAAAAAAAAAATTGGGCGGAGCTAGCACTGACAGCTAGTTCCGCCCAACTGTTTCCTATTGGCCGGCACCTGCTAGAGTTGGCTACTGTCATTTTTGGAAAGAACGGCCAGCCCTTTGGCAGGCCGTTCTCCCCGCTACGGGTGTCACTTCGACTGAACCGAAGGGCTCCGGGGGCTGAAGGGAGCCGAAGGATCAGCCGAGGCTACGGCTTGATCCTTCGGCTCCTACGTGAATAGCTCCCTCTGTAACCCTTGTGGAGATTTTTCATTGAGGTAGTGACCACATAGTCAATGAGGGAAATATCCCCAATAGGGAGTGCAATAAAGAACTGACAGATCCTAACTTGCGCGATTTATTAGTGGGGGAAAGGTTCCCCTTCCTCCCACTTGTGATTTGTTCAATTGCTTTTTCAAATTAAAAAATCTTAAAGTGACATTAAACCCTCAGATTTTTTAACATAAAACAATACTGTAATGTGCGCCTTAAGCCCCGTTCACATTGAGCGATTTATCGCGCAGTAATTCCCGCGATATCGCGGCAAATTACCGCGCTCCAATGCATTTCAATGGGGTAAAGGGTCGTGTGTCGCTACAGCAGGACCCTTTTTGGAGCGGATTTAGCCGCGATTCAAGCTTGCTCAATGCAAGCTTGAACGCGATATATCGTGCGGCAAATCTCGCGATGTCGCGCAATATGCAAATCGCGCGACAAACGCGCGATTTGCATATTGCGCAGTGGGAACGGGGCCTTACTGTAATCCATGGTAGTTTCCCTTCTCTTTGCTGCTCTTCCTTTTAAATCTGTATCTGTTCTCATGCTCTGCAGAACTTTTGTTTTGCAGCAGACTGCCTTGTCTCTGGAATGGCTACATGGTGTCTGTGTGTAGGTTTGCAACCTGAGCCAGCACTACAGGAAGAGGCACTCAGCTGCAAAGGGAAGTTCTCCCCAAGCATGAGAAGACATGAGGATTTAAAAGGAAGAGCAGCAAAGAGAAGGGAAACAACCATGGATTACAGTAAGGCGCACATTACAGTATTCGTTTATGTTAAAAACAATCTGAGGGTATGTCACTTTAAGCTTCCTGTTCAGAATGACTTTGGGTCACACAGGCAGATAATTTCCAGTCATGAAGGGGTTACAATGAAAAGATTGGCACCTTGTATTCGGATCTTATGGCTTTCACAAGCCACTACATCTTAGCAAATGAGTTGATTTCCAGTTTGGATGTGCACGGTCTCTTGTGACCCATATTTGTAGCATCGGGGACCTGTAACCCTGCTGCAGTGTGTGACATATGGATCACTACACATTACTAAGACGTAAGATTCATGGAGCATCACTGCAGAAGTTGCTTACGCAGCTAGCTTGAGAAGTCGCAAGACTTTAAACACAACTTTAGTAAAGTGGGAAAAAAAATCCCTTTGTACGTTGTAGGCAGGTTGTCTGTTTCAGCAGCAAGTCAACCAAATGTGCTCTGATCTCTTGTCTGATTGTAAATGCGGGGCTGACGGTGGCCGAACCCCAGGCCGTATTTTCTGTTTGTGGCAATTGTAACAAGCTTTCTCTTATGAATGGAAGAAGGTAACCTACAGCCAAGAGTACGGATTGTTTCCCGGCTTCAGTAGCTGCTGTTGTCGGGAGGATGTCCTCAACTGTTTGGACCATTTTGTGATTGGAAGATGAAGTTTAACGTTGTGCTCCGATTAGATATAAAAGACACAAATTAATGCTACTGTGTGTTTATTAATCCATCATTAAAGGGACACTAAACTCAGGAGTTACATCTTACAAATACATTTAGGTACTTTCACTATTCACAAAAATGTATCTTTGTGTATCACTCGGCTGTAGATCCTCAGATCATCTCTGAATTGGTGCCGACACTGTCCTTCCTTCTGGAGGGTGACCGATCCAAGCTCACTCCTGGGATGGACTACAATTTCTTTATAAATTAGTAAGCTAAACGTGAGATTGTAGTCCATCACAGGAGCGAGCTTGGAGCGGTGACTACTTTACAACACACACAGTGACCATGGGGAACAGAAGTAGCCCCCCTCCAGAAGGAAGCACAGTGTCGGCACCAATTCAGGGATGATTTGAGGATCTACAGCCGAGTGATACACAAATAAGATACATTAAGCAGTTTAAATACCTGTGCATATACTATGAGGGGAATTTATCAAAACTGGAGCAGCTGTGCATGGCAACCAATCAGCTTCTCTTTTCAGTTTGTTCAGTTAAGATTTGAAAATGAGAGAGCAGCTGATTGGTTGCCATGGGCAACTGCTCCAATTTTGATAAATTTACGTGTGTATGTTTGTGTGTATATATGTGTGTGTGTGTGTATATATATATATATGGGCTGTGCAAATTAACGATTAATTTCTCGATAAATCGTTAATCTTTTTGATCGATTAATTTTTTTTTAAACTCTGCACGAGCGCCAGCCAAGGCATTGGCCTATACACATACAGCACAGCAATGAAGTCATACAATGAACTAGGATCACACTAATCCAGCACGTTATTATTCTGAGTTGCCCCACTCAAGCGGCGGCCATATTGAGTGGGGCACGTGAGATTAATAACGTGCTGGATTAGTGTGATCCTAGTTCATTGTATGACTTCATTGCTGTGCTGTATGTGTATAGGCCAATGCCTTGGCTGGCGCTCGTGCAGAGTTTAAAAAAAAATTAATCGATCAAAAAGATTAACGATTTATCGAGAAATTAATCGTTAATTTGCACAGCCCATATATATATATATATGGGCTGTGCAAATTAACGATTAATTTCTCGATAAATCGTTAATCTTTTTGATCGATTAATTTTTTTTTAAACTCTGCACGAGCGCCAGCCAAGGCATTGGCCTATACACATACAGCACAGCAATGAAGTCATACAATGAACTAGGATCACACTAATCCAGCACGTTATTATTCTGAGTTGCCCCACTCAAGCGGCGGCCATATTGAGTGGGGCACGTGAGATTAATAACGTGCTGGATTAGTGTGATCCTAGTTCATTGTATGACTTCATTGCTGTGCTGTATGTGTATAGGCCAATGCCTTGGCTGGCGCTCGTGCAGAGTTTAAAAAAAAATTAATCGATCAAAAAGATTAACGATTTATCGAGAAATTAATCGTTAATTTGCACAGCCCATATATATATATATATGGGCTGTGCAAATTAACGATTAATTTCTCGATAAATCGTTAATCTTTTTGATCGATTAATTTTTTTTTAAACTCTGCACGAGCGCCAGCCAAGGCATTGGCCTATACACATACAGCACAGCAATGAAGTCATACAATGAACTAGGATCACACTAATCCAGCACGTTATTATTCTGAGTTGCCCCACTCAAGCGGCGGCCATATTGAGTGGGGCACGTGAGATTAATAACGTGCTGGATTAGTGTGATCCTAGTTCATTGTATGACTTCATTGCTGTGCTGTATGTGTATAGGCCAATGCCTTGGCTGGCGCTCGTGCAGAGTTTAAAAAAAAATTAATCGATCAAAAAGATTAACGATTTATCGAGAAATTAATCGTTAATTTGCACAGCCCATATATATATATATATTATACACACGCATACATATACATACACACGGAATGTATAAATAAATATATTTTATCTGTGTGTTTAGCTGTTTGATGTTCATCTTCAAATTGGGCTTAAAAAGGAGTTCAGTTTTGTGTTGGTGCACACTTTCAATGTGTTGACACATTCCTTTTTGCTTTTTATTTTTGCACAGTAGCATTACCTTCTTTGAGCCTGAAAACACAGGGCTGGTATGTGAGAGGAAGAAACAATAAGGGAGCCAGTTAGTTCAGGTGTTTACCAGAAGCATGCTGATAGGAGGAGAGAGCAAAGTGACAGCTGAGTTATCACCGTGCTCCTCCTTTCATTGTCCACTTGCAGGCTGGTGCCGGTCCAGCACCACCTGTGCTCAGCGCAAGTGGGTTGAATAATTCTAGCTATTGGACTGAGGACATCTAGTGAAAGAAAAAAATACTGTGTGGGACATCTTTTAGATTAGAGGTGAATATTGTAAAATTCTTTGTACCTCCACACACACAAAATACCAGTTCACCTGAAAACTATGAAATGTTTAATATGGATACACTGTTAAGTTTGACTTTCCTTTTTGTTTTTTTCTAAACCAGCTAATGAAAGCTCCTCTAAGACTGTGGGACCAGACGCTCCATATGTCATAAAAGTGGTAAGATGTTTGTAAGAACTTTTATGTATATTTAGCAAAAAGAATATTCCTTATCCCGGTGGGGTGAAATCACCAAAATCTATAGTACGTAACTGAACATGTGACCTCAGACTCCATGAAGGGACTGGTAAGCTGCAGCCACTTTGGCATCAGAAGCTGCTTCTGGGTGCTGCCATGACCAAGGAAACGCGGGTATACGTATCTGTCACACCTTTTGGTCTTTGTAGTTGCCATAAGCGAGATGCAGCTTAACCTCCCTGGCGGTCTGATTTTATTTACATTTTTTTTTTTTTCTCGTTATTTTTACTTTTAAAATTCCCCCCGGTACCGCCCCCTTGCGACGCGAAAGCTCGCAGGGGACAGAAGACGGATGCCGGCATCGGCCGGAGGACACAGCGCGGCTCGAGGGACAAGGTAAGTAACGCTACGCTGTAATCCCGAGTGTGGCTCGGGGTTACCGCTTATGGTACTGAAAATTAACCCCGAGCCACACTCGGGAATACCGCCAAGGAGGTTAAAAGAGAACGATGGCCAAACCTTTTTATTTTTTTTGGCTTTAGTCTTCTTTTGGGTCATAGGAGTACGTTTTTAATTTTGTGGTCCAATCTGAGAATACCCCCGTATGTTATGTGCTTTCTACTCGCACGACATACAGAAAATAACTATTTTTTTTTGCAAAATATTTCTTACCTTCTAGATCAGTGGTTCTCAACCTGTGTGACCTCAGGACCCACATTTGTCCTTGGTCATTAAGTAGCGACCCAAGTCACACTGTAATGGAGCCCACTTTCCAGTGCATGTGACCAAACTGTGGGTGGGAGGTGCATTTGGGGTGCCCTTTAAAAGAATGGCATGAATACAACGCACCTCCCACACCAGAACGCACAGTAGGTGCGATTGCATGGTACAGTGCGTTAATCGATCGCATGGGACTGTGTGATTAACACACTGTACTAGTGTGAACGGGCCCCCAAAAACACTGACAGACACACACAATCACAGACATAATTTTTTTTCTTTTTATTAAGGTTCATCCAGTCTCCCTACCTTACGAGAACTGGAGTGGATCCTCAGCCTGCGGTCCAGTGTGAGCTTCTGTGCTGTGATTTAGCTCCATCCATATGTGTATTGCTTGTACAGCTCCCATGCATGCCCGTAGAGGTACCGGGAGCCAGAATGTGATAACTCCAGGATATGTGAGGGAGCTGCAAGCAATGCACGTATGGATGGTGCTCCAACTCAAGTCGACACTCTGCGCCGGGCAGCATATTATGAATGGCTGCTTGGTGTGAGAACTGACAGTGCTGCACTGGGGAGAGCTCTCACCTAGAAAAGTGGAAGGCATGTGGCGACCCACTGGATACAGGGTCGCGACCCACTTTTGGGTCACGACCCACCAGTTGAGAACCAAGTTTCTAGATGTTACTTTTAAGCAAGCCTTTGGACAGCCTGCAAGCTTCTCGCTACAATTTTAAAGAAACTCTGGCTGTTCCCACAGAAAGAGTGGAGACAGACTGAGAGTCCCCTCATTAACCCCTTCGTGACTGACGACGTATTGCACGTCGTCAGCATCGGGTAGGAATATAACATGGGCACAAAAAATGAAAAAAAGGCCTCAGTCATGAAGGGGTTAATATGCACCGCTTCTAGATCTTTAACCCTTTGTTAGGACAGACAGTGTTCAAATCTAGTTTACAACTGATAATGGGATCTGCTGGTTTTCTATCAAAGATTGTAACTGGGTTGGAATGTGTGACCGGTGATGTGGTCACACATTTTAACATAATCACGCCCAGTTTTTCCGCGGTGGAATATGTGACCGGCAAAAGGTGAAGAATTCCATTGACTTCTATGGGACTTGTCTGCCTCTGTCTTCTGTCTCAGAAATGTTTCCCATAGAAGTCAATGGGGATATACTGCACAAGCTCAGCCAGGAAGGGACATCAAACAACTGAAACCGGGTCCGTCAGAACTCGGGAGGTATTCATCTCTGCTCCAGAAGGGAAGAATCAGTAAAGTCACCTTAAAGGGGCCTAGAGAATAAGTGCTCTTATACTTTAGCTATTCCCTACTCTATTCTATCCAAAAATAGTTTTTGCTTTACATATTAATACACTTTAAAGCTACCTAAATTGATTAGGGGGTTATTTGTTTTTTTTTTCTAATGCTTGCTTTCTTGGGTATTGTGTGACTTCCTGCTCAGCTGTAATATGAAATGGCTGAAAAAATCTGGACCTTAGTTTTGGATGTAAATTGAAATACATTTTTGAATTGTAGGAACCAAGCGATAACGGTCCCCTCTTCTCAGAGTTGAAGTTCTACATGCGTGCTGCTAAGCCAGAAATGAGTAAGTCTTGCCCATTTGTTACATAAACCAGATGACCGATAGTTGGTATGTTTTTGGCATAGCTATAGAAGGGTTTGTTGCAAGATTGAGATGTGCAATGATCTGCCCTGAACTAAGGCCTTGTTCACACCAAATGCAGAGCAGATCTGCATGGGTTTCTGCACATGCAGTGCAGTGGGTTTTGCCGCGTTTTTGATGCGTTCCGGGCCGTTTTTAGTTTAAAATGTGCTTTCAATGCGTTCCAGGGTATTTGCGTGGGTTTTTGAATCATTTGCATGCGTTCCAAAGCAGGTAAAATAGGGCCTGCTGCAGTTTTTTTACCTGCTCTGGAACGGAACGCTGCAATGTTAACTGGAGCTAAAAATACCATTGGAATACATTGGATGCAGTTTTGCTCCGGTCTGTAACTGCTCTGCTCATGGAACGCGCTGTGTGTGAACAAGGCCTAAAAGTCCTTCCTTTGACATGCCTTTGAACCTGCATGTACACCTAATCTGCAGTTTCTTTCACCTAACGCAAAACCATCTTTTTAAAATGCTATCTTGTCAGTTGTGTCTATGGTACTATAGAATGTTGTTTTACAGAATGAACTCTCGGGAGCTTATTGTATAAGACTGTAAACTGTTAGAGAGCTGCATGTGATAAGTGACCCGTACTTACTAGAGAATTTCATGTTACAATGATGCCCATGGTACAAGAGACTGCTGTGTTGCATTTGCAATGGAAGAGACTATCAGTCTTTTGTGAGAGACTTTTTTCATGTTATAAGGTACTCATTATTAATTGCAAAGTTCATAGGGTGTCCACTGTAGAGCAGAAAATGACAGTACTGGTCACATGACAGCCATAGGCAGTGACTAATTTATTCCAGATTGACAAACGGGCCCAGTTTCCCTGTATGATCTGTGGAATCCAAAGCTCCCAACAGGACAACCGTAACCTGATTCACTTATCTGTTCTCTTTCATGCCCACTCTGTGTGTCTGGTAATCTGTGAGTGTATAGTCCTGCGTTGTGAGGGTAGTAACTAATACATCCGGTATATCTTATTAGTAAGAGCACTGCCACTGATATAACTATAACACTGTTGATGTATTTTCTTTGAAGTTCAGCAATGGACCAGGTCTCATAAACTGGACTATCTTGGTGTGCCCAGATACTGGGGCTCTGGACTGCATGAGAAAAATGGCAACAGGTAATAAGGATTTCATAACAAGTTTTTTGTTAATATTATTATTATTAGGGATGCACCGATACTGAGCATTTGGGCTCGTACTCGCCCAAATGCTCAGATACTTACTCTAATACCAGAGCTGCCGGTCAGAGGGAGATTTCCTCTGACCGGCAGTGCCAGGACAGAGCATGGAGCCAGCTTTGCGGCCAATCAGGAATTTGAGCGCTAGGTCTTGACCCGCCTCCCGGCTTCCTGATTGGCTAGGAAGCCGGATTCACGCTGCCTAGCGACACTGCAAGGCAGTCAAATGTCAGTCAAGGGGTATTTACTGTGCAGGCTCGGCCTGGAAGAGAGGCCCGCTGCAGGATGGCAACATTTCAACAGAAGAGGTGACGTCAGCTTAAAGAGACCTTAAGGATAAGTGCACTTACACTTTAAAACCATTGCCAGTTATTTTGCCATCTGTGTACCATTCCACTTCCTGTCCTGTAGACAACAGGACAGGAAGTGATTGATTGATTAGGAAAGGATGCCAATATCAGTACTCTGTATCGGTGAGTACTGATAAAAACAAAAATACGTACTCGATACTGAAAAACCCCTATCGGTGCATCCCTAAATATTATTATTATTTTTATTATTATTATATAATTAAAAGCAAACTGAAGAATACTTGAAGTCCTGTTTTGACTTCTTTCTTGGTTGAAATAATGTGTTTGTATTTTATTTTATAAAAGGCTTACAGATGTTATGTCTACTTCTTGCTTTCAGCTACAGATTCATGGTGATGGATCGATTTGGGAAAGATTTACAGAAGATTTTTGAGGATGGTGGGAAAACGTTCCCTCACAAGACTGTATTGCAGCTGGGGTTGAGACTGGTAGTTAGTTATTTAATTGCTTCATAATTACTGCAACTGTTCTTTAATGTAAACATTTGATGAGCCATTTTTACAGACGCACAAACCGCCTTCACCTTTTTATTAGCTGTCTCTATTCCTTTGTTTCCCCATAAACATAGGTTTTAAAATAACTTTCTGACTCCTCTGTCATTATTGCCAATGGTATCCTTTCAGTGGTGTTCAGTCCTGCCAACACTTAAAAGGGTACCTGGATAGAGCAGTATCCACTCGGTTTCAAATTGGCGCCATAGTCTCAAGATTACCAGATGACCCTTAATTTGCTGGATTCTGCTGAAATCATGCTTTGGCTTACAAAGTTGGAATTCTTTTGGGACCCCAACTGACTGTAATTTTTGGGAAATGAAATAAAAATTGATGCACACCAAAGGAATTAATTTATTGGTTTGTGCATTTGTGCATGAATATTGTGCCTGTGTTTATTTGGATGTTTCATGTGCACTTACAGCTGCCTGGTTTCATTTTCTTATATCTTAGATTGATATTCTGGAGTATATACACGAACATGAATATGTTCACGGAGATATCAAAGCTTCCAATCTTCTCCTTCATCACAAAAATCCGGATCAGGTATGTTGAGACAGCTGTCATCACAAGTGCTATTTTTGAGTAGGAACATGGCGTCTCACTTTAACTTCTAATATTTTGTGAATTCAAATAATTTGTTGCCTTTTGCATGAAATTGGAAGGCCATATTCATCCCTTATCCAGAGTGCTTTATACTTTTTATGTTCTTTCTCTGCATCCAGCATTCTTTATCTAGCAAGGAAGTATGTCTCAGTCCTGGCTGTGTAATTGTTCCTACATTAGTGACACCACAATAAAAGGGCAGTGGTTCTGCAGCATGATAGTGTCACCATGGCTCAGATTGAGCACTGGAAAAGGAACCCTTCACTGACAATGGTGCCTCCCTATCTCTTCCAACCCCTGACCAAAAAAACAGTGTTAACAGCTTGAATTTCTTGAGCCTTCTCTCCTCATATGTTGCATCTTTTAAAAAAACTCGTTGACAATTTTATTTGTATATTTTTAATCAATGAACTGAGGATTTTTCTAATGAACTGGTGCCTTGACCTCTACTTCCAGCTACAGTAATACATAAAACATTGTTAAAAAACCCCAACTATTTCTAAAATGAATATCACGTGTATGACACTGCTTGAAAGAAGAGTTTGAGGCATTAATGGCAGAGTTTATACCCTTGTTACATCTTGTTGACAAAGCTTTTTCACTGAGGGCAAAATACATACATCACTTGAGATTGTCACTTGCTACCAGGAAGTAGAAATACAGTATCACCCAGGATCGGCACTGCATCTGTCATGTTTAAGGATTGCTGGGTTGACTTAATTGTGTAAAAAAAAAAAAAAAAAAAAAAAGGCTTTTAATTCAAAGCATAGGTCCCTGATGGTAAAGGGCATGAGGCCAGGTATCAGCACAGCAGGCAGCTACATGCTAATGGCGCTCCAGCTATAGGGAGAACAACCTTTTACGTCTGGTGTGTTGGGCTGCTAGAAATCCGGATCAGCATTGTAGAAAGTTCCCAGTTCTCCCATAAAATGAAAAACGTGCATGCACTGTTGGCAAGTGCAACTTCTGTTTTTTGTTGAGGGACAAAATAAGATCCCCCTCCAGTTGTGATATACATTGTAAGGATATAATCAGGTTGTATTGCAGTCATAATTTAATTGTTTGCATTACCATGTTCAGTGGCTGCCATATCGCAAGGAACCTGGGGTTTACTATTGCTTCTGTCGTCCATGTAAAACTGTGGAGCTAAAAAAAAGGCAATAAATGGAAGCATCAGATAAAAATCATGCTTATTGAATTACTAATTTACTGTAATGCTTACAATTGTTTGTTCAGTTTTTATCATGCCAAATGTCATGTAATGAAAGCACAATGTCTGCTCTTTGTAGGTGTTCCTGGTGGATTATGGCCTTGCCTATAGATACTGTCCAGATGGGGTTCACAAAGAGTATAAAGAGGATCCTAGGAAGTGTCACAATGGCACAATAGAATTTACAAGTGTTGATGCTCACAAAGGAGTCAGTAAGTATGTTTTATGTATCCTCATTCTCTGGTGTAATTGTGTAAAGTAAAACTGTTATGAAAGAAATGCTTGCACAGGTTTTGCTGACCTCATCCTGAACATGAATGGAACAGGAGAATGCAAAACTGTTCATCTGCATTTATTTTAAAGTGGATTTAAACCATATGGAAAAGGAGACCATTGGAAACACTATGCTATTAACCCCGGTCACTTTTGCTGGACAGCCTTCTAAACATGTGAATGCAGAGAAAAACATAAAGGCCCAAAGAATTATGTCTGAAACCTGTTCCCCCTGCTGTGTGCTGCCACCCTCTGGAAAAGATAGTGAAGATGGAGTCACGGCTCCCTAGGCTAGTAAACTTCTTTTTTTTTTCTGGCGGAAGGGTCTCTATAGATACACTGTCATTGCATCTGCTGAAGCCCCCATTGCTGTGTTCATTTGTCCCAACTCTTGTCACTTACTGGATAGCTTGGTCGGCATGTAGAGAAAAATATACAGTGCATAAAATAAGGGTATTCCAATACTCAAAACTGATTCTATGTAAAAAACCAACACAGTTATCATAATGCAATGTTTTTGTCGGTAGTGGTCCTTTGTGCATATATTTTTGGGCTGATATCTTTCTAGCTAGCCAGACCTATGCATTCATCTGTGCCAAACTATGGCTTGTTTCCCCTTTGATTGTATAAGTAGATGCGCATATATTTTTGTTTGCGTGTAACGCATAAGTGTATATCCATGTGCTCTTATAAATATGTGATGTACAGATAAATACAGCCTCAGCTAAACTCTCACAGCTCCCACCTAGAACAAGTCAGTACCCACGGCTTTTTTTTATTTTTTTATTAGCATAGAATGGTACATATTAAAAAAATGTAAAGGAGACTACAAATATTGAGCAAGTGTGACTCTTTCCCTTTATAACTTCAGAAGCTTGGATAAGAAGTTCTTCACAAACATCGCATTGAAGTGTTTGGCTCAGCTGTTCATTTACTGTACTAAGGGGGTGCTGTTATTGCCGAAGTAATTTGTATTTCTGTCCAAACAACTTGCTAGGCCTCCTACATACAGTATGCAAATTTCCCTGGCACCGTTCATGAATGTGACATCCCTAAAATTCTTAGAAATGAGTCTCCAGACAGATGAAGAAAATAGTTTTATTTTTCACGGCATTAACTGGCTGAAGAAAAACAAAGCCCAACCGGTTCACGTGATTAGCGGTTTTCTGTAAATGTAGTTTTATCTTTTAGTTAATGCTGGAATGGCTTTTGTTGGAAAATAGCTTAATGGTACAGCAATGCCTGTAACATGTATGTGTGTGTGTTGGATCCTTTGTGTGTCTGCTCCATATTTTAGCTGCATAGGTCAAAACCAGCAGAAAGAAGCTTGGTGGGACCTTAAGGCTGGGTTCACACCTAGGCGTATCGAATATGCGCGTTTGTCGCGCGTTTTTTACCACGATTCGCGGTAAACTCGCAACAAACGCGCGTTTCCGAGGGCTTCCTGGCTGTATCCCAATGGATACGCACGGCAAATACGCCCCAAAGAAGCTCCTGTACTTCTTTGGGCGTAGGGCGTTTTGCAGCGCGTTCCTACGCGCTGTAAAACGCCCAGGTGGGAACCATGCCCATAGGCAATCATTGGTTTTCACATGTTGAGCGTTTTACAGAGCGTAGGAACGTGCTGTAAAACGCCCAGGTGGGAACCAGGCCTTAGGCATATATATGTATGTATGTATATATATATATGTATGTATATATTTTTTTTTTGTTTAACATGGGCTTTCAGTGCGTTCCAGATATTTGCATGCATTTTTGATGTGTTTGCATGCGTTCCACCTGCTCTGGAACTGAATGCTGCGATGTGAACTGGAGCAAAAAATACGATTGGAATACATTGGACGCAGTTTTGATCTGGTCTGCAACTGCTCTGCTCTGCACCTGTTCCGTGCTTGGTGTAAACAAGGCCTTATTATTGCATGAGCCAGCCTCTCAGTCAGTGTGTTAAAGACTTAGTAAGTGGAAGGAAGGGTTACCTTCGTAATCATGTGGCTGGCTTAAACCTAGGCAGCCATAGATGACCTGGTTCGTGACATTCAGCAGCATTGTGAATGCTTCTGGTCATTGGAGACTGAGAATTGGCACGATGCAACCATTATGCAGCACTAATATGCGGGGCCTGTATATGTAATGAGCAAATGTGACTTTCATGCTGCCCATATAATTACAAACATGACATAGATGGTTTTGTAAACCTTAGGGGCCCTTTCGCATAATCTTGTTGCAGTAATCTGCATTGAAAAATGCATTTTAAAATAGACAATTGTGTGTTGAAATGGCTGCACACTGCACTTTTATAGTAGCAGGAAATACACTTGCAGTGAAGCTGGTATGCTGTGTTGTGGTGCGGTGCATTGAAAATAAAAGGATACATCTCTTGTGCGTTAAAGATGAGCTACTTGCCAATTCAAAAATGAATGTGCTGCTTTAGCGTATGATGATGCACTGCTTTTCCTTGAGTATAATAATGCAAAGCACACTGTAATCAAATCTATATTACTATACACTGATAACAAATCATATCTTGTTAAAGACTATAGTTCCCCTTTGATAACTGTTATTTTTTGTTAACAGGTCCTTCAAGAAGAGGAGACTTAGAAATTTTGGGTTTTTGCATGATTCAGTGGATCTGTGGCAAGCTGCCTTGGGAAGACAACTTAATCGACCCAAATTATGTTACCAACTCAAAAATAAGGTATGTCTGTCTATAATGTTTATTGCATGTATAACATCGGCTGAACCCTAGGTAAGATCTAAAGTTACCCTTGTAGTGGAGCTTCCCCTGGACAGCAAAGGTTTCATTGCTCATTCTGGTTAGGGTAACATTAAAAGGCAGTTTTACGTACCTTTATGCCTCGGTCCTGTGGCAACCAGCATTCTTCTGTTCTCCCCAATGCTTTGGGTTGTGAGCAGGGTCTCAACTTCCTCACTTTTAATTAGAGGTGCACCAAAATGGAAATTTTAAAACCCAACCGAAAAAAAAAAATTGTTATTTTTTATAAATTTGTTTTATATTTTATTCATTTTGTATTAAGTATTTTTAACATTACTTT
Organism: Nanorana parkeri; assembly: GCF_000935625.1. NCBI lineage: Eukaryota > Metazoa > Chordata > Amphibia > Anura > Dicroglossidae > Nanorana > Nanorana parkeri. Next base: position 332,399 of record NW_017306498.1, read on the forward strand.
TAGGGGCTTCAGGGAAATATTAAGGGTCTAAACAGACCCCTGATATTTCCCTTTTTTAAAATAGAAAAACAGATTGAGAACACAAAGTCCTCTATCTTTTTCTGTGTCCCCTGTTATCAATGAACAGGAATCCTCTGAGTGTTCCTGTTCATTGATAACATACATTGTACATTGTTTACTATAACCACAATCATGAATGAACAGGAGGAGATGTAGATCACTCCCATTCATTCATAATTGAGGATATAGTTAACATGCCATGTCCTTAATTATGTACAAACACTCAGCGATCACTGAGTGTGTGTACCTTGCTCTTCTCTCTGACACGATGTCACAGGAGGCTGATTGAGCGGTGTAGGGAGGAAAGCCCAGCCCCCTGTAACAGCGCTGTCTCCGCCCCCACAGCGCTCTGCCGGACTGTGATAGGCGGCTGAGCGGTGTTTGAAGACACGCTGGCCGCTCACTGCGCTTTCCTCTCGCAGCACTCGGCCGGCTATCACAGTTTCTCTCCTCCCGGCTGGGACAAAGAGCAGCGCCCAGCAGGGAGGAAATAAATCACGGATGCGCCGGTGTATCGGCAGGAAAATGGCACTTTCGGCATTATGCCAAAAGTGCCATTTTCGGCCGATATGTTTCGGCGGCCGAGATATATCGGTGCATCCCTACTTTTAATTTTGAATTGCTGGTACTGGACTGTATGTGAAGGCTTTAGAGTGCCTAAGTGATGGAGCCGCAAAGAGAAGAGTCTTACAAGGGGACTGGTCGCATAGAAAGGAGGAAGCCTGCAGGAGCGAGGGATAAGGTAAGTAAAAGTGCCTTTTAATGGTATGCTAGACAAAACAAACATCAAACTTTAGATTTTCCCCGTCGCACAGCTCTAATGGAAGGAAAAAACTCTGAACAGCTATTACTGAAAGCTGCATTTCTCTGACTTCTGGGCTGTTATTATGAAGAGAAACAGTTCTGCTGTAAGTGATGTGAATGTTCTGGCGCTAGTATGCATCTTGGGGATCAGAAGGTGACCTCATCAGAGATCACACTGAGGTTTTCTTCTTGTGACCAATACATTTTCCTGCAAGTAAGCTTTAATAAGAAAGTTTGCAAAGATTGTCAATGTTCACTGAATAGTCTTAGGTGAACCATCCCTTTTAAAGAAGAACTATGAGTTCAGTCATTTCCACTCATCCTCCTAGTTAGAGCCGACTTGTGACAAAGAAACTGTCACAGGTCGGCTCTATCGATCGAGAAGTGAGCAGAAACATGCAGCCGTTTCGCTCACTTCCCGATCGTCTCCCTGCAGTGAGCGGAGACGGTAAGTCGCCGCAGGGATTGCTCTCTCCGATCCTCCAGCACTGAGTGGAAGAACGAACGGAGGAGGGGGCAGGCACAGCTGGCTCTACCTCTAGATAGGCAGAGCCAGCTGTCACTCTCGCAACTGGGTGGATCTCAACAGTATTGTCGGAATCCATCCTGGCTGGGGCGCTCTCAGTACATCGCGGGCAAGAGCTTTGGTACAGCCAACGAGAAAGCCACTCGCACTCAATTTCGATGTCCGGTCAACTCATTTATTGGCTGAAGTGGTATGACATCTTCATGCAACGTTTCGGAACCCAGCGGTTCCTTCATCAGGCAAACAGAACAGGTGGCGAGTGGCTTTCTCGTTGGCTGTACTTTGTCTGCAGAGGTATCTGCTGCTACTCTGGCCCCCGCCCTGTACGTTGGGCTTTTCTCTGGTTAGGAGTGCGATGGGATTAATTGGATTTTGAATTGTGCTGAGCTTTGGGTCACGGGAGGAGGTTACTATGTCGTCCCCGTGACCCTAAAGAGAACAAGCAGTAGAAAGGATGCCTGCATCTCTGGTCTTCTGTTTCTGCATAGTCACCTTGGCAGACAGTCACAGGGCATGGCTCAATAATGCAAACCAGTGGGTGAGTTCAAAGAAGGAAACGGCTGATAAAACGTGGCTTCGAATTTCTTTCTCAGCTCCCTGGGATCCTAGAAATCCCTGGGGTGGGCCAATTGTTATAGTACCGACCAGAGCTTTTAAAGTTGGGTCATAGGTTCAGTTAAAGAGGAATATCTATTCAGTTGTTTAAAAATGCAAAATTAAATCTCCAGTTTTTTATTTTTTTTAATTTCAGGTATTGTGATGAAGTCCCAACTCTTATAGACACCTGCTTCCCTGGGAAAAAGAAGCCAGGTAGGACCATAGTGAAACCTCAATGTAAAATAACTTATGTTAAATGGGAAGAGTTCCAGAAAAGGACTGATCTGATCGAGGGCCTAGCATAGTACTTGCTGTACAGGTCTTACTGGTGTGCAGTGGAGGTGATCAGCAGGAGTAGCTGGGTGCATCTGTTTGCACCCAGACACTTGGTCTCTAGGAATAAAAACTAAAATGCTGCTGTTATAAAAGGTACCTGGAGGTGTCTGCGCCTACCTACAGCAGCTTCAAGAAGCCCGCAGATATGGATAAATCCCAGGTTGTTCAGTCAGGAAAAGTGTTAACACTTTCGTAGTGCCACAGCTTGCCTGCCTCTTCTAGCCTCCTGTACTCATATTGATTAGTGGGGCAGCACATCATAGTGATTGACCAGTAGAAAGGTGGCAAGTTTTTTTTAACTATGTATCTGTTAAGAAAACTGAATTCAGGGCACAAAAACTCTGATTTGATATATATTCCTCAACAATAGCAAAATATATAAGTCCACTTTGTGTGCACTACACAAATATTGCCTTGTAATAGTAGCAGTGGCATAATCGGTGTGCTGCCCACAGCCTGTTCAGTAAGCAGAGCAGTGGGAGGGGGCCAGCAGATTGACCCACTACAGACTGCCTGCAGAAACCTACAGGGGTGTGGTGGCGATTTCAAAATACACATGCCTCCATTATTCAGGCAATATTTACTTAGCAACTTGGATTTAGTCAGCTGATTACTGTGATTCGATAGTATTAATCATCTTGAAGTCCGTGTTGAGTTCCCAGTTGTTTAGCTGTTGTAGACACGGCAAGAATGAAGTGCACTTTAGTATACAGATTGCCTGCACTTTAACGTCTGCCTCAGAAGGGCTGACACTAAATGCATGGACAGGAAGAGCACAAAAGCCACAAATCAACGTTTATCCGGAATATTTACTGTTCTCTTCTTGCTTTCAATAGGTGAAATGACAAAGTACATGGCTGAAATTACGCAGTTGGGCTATGATGCTAAACCTCCGTATCAGAAATTAAGAGACATTCTTTTACAAGGCTTAAAGGCATTGGGTAGCAAGGACAACGGGAAGCTGGACTTCCCTAGCAGCCAGAATGGACATGTCCCTACAAGGGATCGGAAGGTATGTCTATAAAATCTGTGCGGTTTGTATATAAAAAGTCATAACTGGCATAAATCTATATATGACACTAGTATTGCTTTATAGTCCATTAAAGGACACGGGGTCTTTAACCTTCCTGTTATACTGCTGCCTACAGGAGGATTTGACACTGACAAACAACAAAAACTGTAGGACAGCCAAAGATGACCCTTCCTACTAGCATGTCTCAGTTTTTCTATTGTCCTAGAAGGATAGATGTCTTTTCTGCAGTTTGTTTTTTAAACTTTTTTGTGTTTGTTCTTTTTCTTCCTTCGTCTTTTTTTCCCTCTTCAATAAAGATTCTTCTCTACGTTGCTGCTTTAGCTTTGTCTCTTCACAAGCAGCTTTCCAGCTAGGTCAATATCGGTCTGGCTTTTGGAGTACTGCATTTGGATCCTGTTGGATTGGACGTAGAAAGGATTGCCTGGAAGTGACCTTTGGGAGCTTTCCTTGCCTCACCGCTTCCCTGTCTCTAAAGAGTCAGTGAGTAGGGCCGAGCTGCAGATGCTCCCTAATTTCCTTGGGCAATGGGTACCATTATTCTGTTCCCAACGGTTTTGCCATTGAATGGGTTAATGCTGTGTGATTAACGCTGACGTCATCTGTTGGGTTGGAGTGTTGTATGCACTTTCTTTCCAGTCATAAAGCATCTCCCCGCTTCTGCTTGCAAAGAGCCACATGGAACTTCTCCTCTTTGATCTGTTTCTGCTGCATACATCTGCACCCTGGAACCGTGCTATTGTCTCCCCTTAGTCTGTTCCACCATCTGAGTTCTCTTTGGCTGCATCAGGTGTGTTTGGACCCTCTCCCCTTATGCCTTAGGTTTTTAGCACTGCCATGAAAGACCCAGATCACTCATTTATTTGCTGAATCTGACTGCAGGGGCCATACATTTGCTCCAACCCCACTGCAAGAACTGTTTTGCCTGTTCTGCTTTAAGAGTTAATTTTACTGTGTGTTTTGGCTTTCTTTGACAACAAACTACAATTGACTGAGGTCATGCAGACCTATTTATTTTTTTCAAATGCGTAAAAAAAAAACCCCCTGAAATGTTGCCAACTGACGTCGCTATTAACAAGACTTCAGTGTTCGATATTAGTAATTGTTTTTCTTCCTAGAACATTGGCAAGGCCATGTTATGATTTCCATTTAAGTTGTAGGTTGTGCAATATATTGTGTAGGGAGGGTCAAACATGAAAACCCGCTTCTGTAATTTACAACGTACAGCGTGTAGGTTCTTGAAACAATGCAGACATTCCCATCTCTGTGTGCCACATGATTGGATGTGTGCCAGTAACAGCAGCATGCGATTGTTTTCGTTGCGACTGAGGTTCCTCATGTGTTGCCGTCTCATGCCTCTCAGAATTCTTTACGCCTTTTAAGTGTGCTCAGCTGATCATTAATCGAATAGAGATCTTGTGTTACTGTGGGTGGCGGCTTTGAAGATCTCTGCAATTCACTGCTTGCATCTAAACTAATCACATACCCATATAAAACATCGGAAGGAAGAAACACAAAAGGTAGAAACATTAATTTAAGGTCAGAACTTGTATTATGACTTTTTTCTTTTTTGTTTAAAAATGTATGTTCTGATGCTGCTCTGTTTATCTGATCATCTACCAATGTATTTTTAGCAAGGTATAATATAGTGATATTTATCTTGCTGATTGATAACTTAACAATCTAGATCAGTTGTACACCAGTTTATAAAGTACTTGACATAAAGTATAAAATGTTTTAGTAGATGGTAGCTGGAGAAGCTTTCCTCAGTTCCCATTTTATAAAAAAAAAAGGTATGGTTTGAAAAAAAGGCTGCCATGATGTACTATGGATTTCCCCAGTTCAGTGATGTAAGGTGTATTTGGACACCCAACACAAGATTAGCAATAGCATGGGTCCCTGTCCTTTATCTTTCATTGAGGAACAAAGGAAGTCGTGGGGTCCATTGAGATTGCTACATTGCTACTAAAGGCAAAGCAGGGAATTTATCATAACTGGAGCAGACAAAAACTGGAGCAGCTGTGCATGGCAACCAATCAGCTTTTCGCTTCAGTTTGTTCTGTTAAGATTTAAAAAATGAAAGAGAAGCTGATTGGTTGTCACGCACAGCTGCTCCAGTTTTTGTCTGTTCCAGTTTTGATAAATTCCCCTCATAGTATCTTTTGTGTACAGTGCATACTATCACACAATGCAATGCACCCCATGCTAGGTGTGCTGCGTTGCCATTCATGCTGAATGACACCCCAAATGTGTGGTACTTTAATGTCGTTTTGCCATGCAGCAGCATAAAGAAATGCATGCATTACTTTTTCCTTCCACATGGTATTGAGGTACCAGCCGCCCACAGGTGGTGCGTTGGTGTACCATTCAGAATAAATGGCAACACAGGGTACCTAACATGCAATGTAGCACAACACATCAGTGTGAATAGACCCGGAAGCCTTTAGGAGGATTGGACCATGGCAAACAAACTTTAGGCCAGTCAAGGGTATAACCTCTCCTACTACCGGCATGGTTTGTTTTTTTTTGCTAGTGTCCTAGGAGACTGAACGTTTTTTTTTTTTTTTTTCCCTCCAGTTCTGCTACGGATCCACTGGCTTCTCATTCAACCATCTCTAGGTGGCTCAGATAGACAATCGTTCAAGCTTATGGTCTGAAGGATGCATACAAAACTGAGGCTTAGTAATAGTAGAGGTAATCCTCGACTAGCCTACTTTTTTTTTTGCTAGTGTCCAGTCTTCCTGTAGGCAGTGTATAACATGAAGGTGAAAAGGCTACCTGCGTCCCTCAGCGGACGACAACATAGGGATTTTATGGCGAGTACAAAAAATACTATTTTAATACTCCTCACTCCTGTATTTTGGAGAAGTGATCCCTTGAAATGTTTTCTGAATCTGATACTCCCAGAAGATTCTTTTTTGTGGTCTGTGCCACACACTGATTTCTCAGTATGACAGTAGTGACATAGGGGCTGCCAGGGGAAACCGCAGCTGAGGACAAGGAATTTGTCACTCCAGGAAGTGTCTGATTCAGAAGATTCTTCTTTTGGCGTCACTTTCGCAATACAGAAGCAGTCGATGCCATGAGCAGCGGGAGAGGTGAGTATTAAACACCTTTGCAGGTGCCGTGTGTTTTAAATGTTTAACATTCGACCCTTTAATGCCATGTTGGAATTAAGGCACCACATCAAGTAAAATAGTCCAGATAAAACTTTATTCAGTTAGGGTCGGGGGACAATTAAGCAGAGTAACCAAACCATCTGCTGACGGGCCTAAAGTACTACATCACAACTCGATACAACTTTCACGCTGCAGGGATTGTAGTCCATGTACATGATTTCTCTCATTGGGCCCTGATTAAGCTGTAGTGTTTTGGAGAATACTTAAATGTCTCCTTGCCTTAATGGAATAAAGTTGTATCGGACCTATTTTAATTGCTGTGACTCTTTAATTCTTACATCTACAGTGTTCACTGTCAAGCCAAGGATACTGTGGAGATTGCAGAAATGCCTACCCATCAGCCAGATCACACAGATATATACATAAGATCTGCATGAGTTTCTGCACACGCAGTGCAGTGGGTTGTGCTGTGTTTTGATGCGTTCCGGTCAGTTTTTGGTAAAAAAATAAATATATAAGTTTGGATTGGGTTTCTAGTGTTTTCATGCGTTTTTTATGCGTTTGCATACATTCCAGAGCAGGTAAAATAGGGCTTGCTGCATTATTTTTACATGCTCTGGAACTGAACTCTGCGGTGTGAACTAGAGCCCAAAATACCATTGGAATACATTGGACGCAGTTTTGATCCGGTCTGTAACTGCTCTGCTCCTGGAACGCGCTTGGTGTGAACAAGACCTAACACTTCCAGAAAGCCGTACGTACCTGACCTGGTAGGTCAGTTATGGTCTGGTACGGACCATGCTTTGTCCGGAGCGTGCATGGACACACTAGACAGTGAAGGTGGCATCATGACAACAGCTCTGAAGCCTGCAATGTCAATGGGAGTAGTGCCATCTCACATCATATTGCAGTCTCCATGGGTTTCTATTAAATTGTACACATTTGAAAGGTGAGAAGAAACAAATCACGTGAGGTTACCAATAACTTATCGGTTCTTACGTCACTATCGAGAACATTTCTTGTCTATTGCCTGAATTAGAAGCCCTCATTTTTGCTTTTTTAGCGCTGATGCTTGTGATATATTTTGCAAAGTGTGTGTGTGTGTGTATGTGTGTGTGTATGTATATGTATGTATATGTGTATGTATATATATATATATATATATTTTACATTACACACATATACCCTGTTTATCTATAGCTTTTATCACGTAGCTAAGACTTTTGTTGAAAGTGGACATTGCCTTTTGAGTGGATTTTTTTTAGCTTTTAGAATTTCTCAGTTTTACTGCATCAGTCCTCCTTTGATTGTCTTGAAAATGTCATGCATAACGCAGAAATGAACCTTTTCATTTTAAGCATTCTATAAAATCTTGTCGAAAAAGCCTAAAAATATTATAATTTCCAGCTTTCCATTCCGTCTGTGCATAACGGCAGCATAAGCAGTCCGGTAATGAGATCTGCTGTGTGTATTTCTGGTCCGAATGAAAAGTGTCTGTGTGTATTCCTGCCTAATGCATCACAAATCTGCTGACATGCTAACCTTGAAGTCCTAGCTGGCGATAATCAGGCCCGTGCAGCGGCAGAGATGTACCTAATGCACTCCATCAATGCAGTTTGCATATGGGAGTTCCCACGGGGGAGCTGTTCTGTGCCAGCTGAGGGTTACCTGCCCATTGCCGTTATTGTATGTAATTATCAAACCAATCTGTTCAGCCCAGCAGGGTTTAGATGGTAATCTGAAAGCGGTGCTCCTTCAATGAGAAATGGATTGCACTATCCACCCCCTCACCTTTTATCCCCATCAGCATTGTAGCCATACAGCTGCATTCTTAGCATCAAAGCTTGAGACCGTAGGGAAGTGCAATTGTAATTTCATATAATTGTCCGACGAGCATTGTCAAAGTT
>NW_017306498.1:340816-348899 GCF_000935625.1 Nanorana parkeri
TTTATTGATTGTGCCTGCAATTAATGTACACTAGTACAATATAAAAAAAATCCATTCTGTTATTGTACTTTTGTAAACTAAACTTCCAACATATTATGCCGCTGTGTACATCAAATAATGGGGTAAAGGTTGGGAATGCCAAACAAAACACACAGAGAAATGTAACACAAGAGGAAAGGGGCTCTGCCTTAATGAGATTTCAGGCAAATTGATGGGAAGACAATGGACCTAATAGATGATGAATAGGGGAAAGAACAGAGTGGAAAGGCAGTTTTAAAGAGTTGGGCTTGAGAGAGCTTTAGATTGTTCAAAGTTGAATGTGTAGAAAATTGCAGAGATTTTGATGAAGGAAACCTTGCTTTGGCACATAGGATAAGGTAATGAGTGAGGACATTAGTTGGGTGAATGTTGGTAGTAGTATTTGGCGATTAAGTCAGAAATAAGTTTATTAGCTTATAAGTGTTGTAAAGTCAACATCCTATTATTTGGAATAGCCGTATTTTTCTTTTCCATTGAGGGACAAAAGAGGTCTTTAACCTTTTGGGCTATTCTGTCGGCTACAGGATGATTGGACATTGGCAAACAAAAGAACTGTAGGCCAGCCCAGGATAACCCCTCCTACTAACCAGCATGCCTTTTTAGTTGTTTTTTTGTTGGTGTCCTAGGATTCTCTGCTCTACTGTTATAAGGCTCACCTATTTTCTTTTTTGCTGGACACCGTTGTTCCCTATTTTCCTGTCTGCTCTGTCATGGACCGGGTTAATGTTGTGGGACTGAGCCCTGGCGTCATCCACTGGGTATAGTGTTGTGATGCTCTGTGTCTAACTCCACAGCGTGTCGAGGAAGCATCTCTCCCCTGCTCCTCATGCACAGAGCCCAGTGGAACTTCAACCTGCTACCCGCCTACAGTAACTTTGGTTACTTCCTGTCATTTGACCTTCCAGCCATTGACACTCACCAGCTGCCTGTGTTTTGGAAGTACTTGAGACCTTGTTGCTTTGTCTGTGCCTTGCCTCTCCCCTTTACAGTTGCAACATTTCTGATTTGAGACACTGGGAGGGGGGTGCTGGTTTGAACTGTGTGAAGTTGCAACATTCCCGATTGGAGACGCCTGTGGTTTGTACTGGGTGCCCTCAGCTCACTTTCTACTGATGGGCTGGAGTCATGTTATTCTCTGCTGTCTATCCTGTCTTTGGAGTCCTCTTTGGCTCCAGTGGGTATGATTGGAACCTCTGCCTTCTAGTTAGGAGGTTTTTTTTACTACATACATGCAGGTACTGGGTACTCTTGTCTGTATAGGGGACTTGGTTATTTGGGCAGTCTTGTCTACTGATTAAACATTTTAAAGCTTTGGAGAATTTGGCTGTCCAGTGTTGGACCAACCTGTTGTAGGGCTTTTTGGACAAAGTACCAGTGGTGGTGCACATCAAATGTCAGAGCGCAACGAGAAGTCTTGCTTTTGCAAGAGTGAATCTTGTCCTGGACAGAACTTCATGTTCAAGCCTTGTCAGCTGTGTATATTCCAGGCATGGACAATGGACAGGCAGACTTCCTCAGTGGACAGCATCTGGAGCAAGGAGGGGGGTCTGTATGCCAAAGGTGTTCCAGGACCTGTGTTGCAGGTAAAGGATGTTTCCGTGTGCACCTCCTGGCCTCCAGTTTTCACAGCAAACTGGATGAGTTTATTTACAGGCACAGGGGTCCTCTGGAAGGAGCTCTGGTGGCTCGGTGTGATCACTACACCCCAATATTGATCTTTCCTCCCTGACATTTCTTCCTCACCTGCTCCACAGGATCAGGATGGAGGGCAATACAGTTAATCCTCATTCTTCTGGATTAGCTCAGGAATATGGGGTGCACCAAAGGGTAAGGCTTCTAGCAGATGCATTGCGATTGGTGCCAGACTTTCCGCATTTACTGTCCCAAGGGCAAATTTGCCATGTTGCTGTTTTTAACACCATAGCTGTTAAATCCCGGGTTCTAAGGAACGGGCATGTCTGAGTCTGATTTCCTCAGATTCTTAAGGCTAAGAAGTCCACTTCCTGTGAGGTCTATAACTGGACATTAAAAAAAGGCTTTCTTTACTTGGTGGAAGTCTAGGAGCTTTAACCACAGGAGCTTCTCTGTGAGATGAATCCTCTCCTTCCTGCAGGTAAGTCCAGGGCAGCGTTTGACTCTCCACACCATCAAGGGTCAAGTCCCTGCCCTTTTCATTTTCTTTTAGACAATATTGATCTCTCACTCTGTGAATAAGACCTTTTGTGAAGTGTGTGTCCCATGTGGTTCTTTTGTGACTTCATGGGATCTGAATCTAGTTTTCTCCACACTTCAGAAGCCGCTGTTTGAACCCATTAGAGACATTCCCTCTTCTCTCACCCGCAAGGTATTTTGCTTTGTAGCTATTACTTCTGCAAGGCAAGTGGCTGAACTGGCTGCCTCATCTTGTAAAGAAATCTTTTTTGCATAGGGCAAGGTGGTGGGGAGGCCCAGGACTTCCTTCCTGCCTGTAGGTAGTCTGTCTGCTTCTTTCAAAACAACTGTTTCTATTTTTGTCATTCTGAATAGACCCCAAAAGGGGGCTCCCAGTTTTCAATGTTATAGTCTCAAGAATCTTAGTCTCAAGGATTGGGTACCTCCCTTTACCTTCAAGGTACAATCTACTAGATCTGTGAATGCTTCTTGGAATTTTCGGTATCAATCAACTGTATTCACGGGGCAGACTTGCAAACCTCGGAAAGCTGCGTCCACAGAAAACCATCTACCCCAAACCGCATGAAATTGTACACGATTACATGCGGACAGCAGCTGACAGATGCGGCCACTGTACCCATTCGGTAACGACGGGGAGACGGCGGGCCACACCTGAAGGGAGACACCTGCAACCTGAGATTCCTGCCACAAGTATTCGTAGGTTCTTGCTGCAGGAATCCAAGAACGCAGCGTAAGTCCCTGTGTGAATAGGGCCTTTAAGGGGTCAGTGAAACTTCCTTTTCTATAGTGTTTTACTTGTTCTCCGCCTTTTGACTCCCATTTTTAATTTACTGTGAATACTCGAGTATTGTAAGACTTCAGTACTGCTCATTGCAATTCCATTCAATTTGCTTCATTTCTTGTTTTGACAGAGAAAGTTACCCAAGCCATCTGAAGAGGAAGAAGAAAAGGAGAGTTCGCCAATAGAGGTGAAGAAGAAACAGCCCAGAGGTAATTTCCATGGGGGATAATAAATGTTCTGCACAGTGTAAAAGAAAATTGGGTATTCCCATACAATACTTTTAAGACTTGGTGGGATAGTTGCATATAGGTGTATGTGTGTGTGTGTGTGTGTGTGTATATATATATATATATATAAGAGACTTCAGGACTTATATAGCGCCAACAGTGTGCGCAGCGCTTTACAAAATAAGGAAGACATTACAATAAAATTCAGGACAAGATGGTAAGGATTACCATGAGGGCTTACAATCTAGGGCCCGGTTAACACCTGGGCGTTTTGTAGCACGTTCGAACGCTCTGCAAAACGATCAAACGCCGAAATCCCATTATTTCCTATGGGTATGGTTCACACCTGGGCGTATTACAGGCTGTATGAACGTCCTACGCCCAAAGAAGTACAGGAGCTTCTTTGGGGCGTCTTTGTCGCGCGTTTCCATTGGGATACAGCCAACTAGCCCTCGGAAACGCACGTTTGTCACGCGTTTTTTTACCGCAAATCGCGCGACAAACGCATATAGAGAGGGGGAAGTGATACATGAAGAGGTATTTGTGTGGGGATGAATTGTTTGAGAATGTGATGGTTCAGTGGTTAGGTTGAGGTGGGATATCTATATTTTTACTCTTTGGGTTGTCGTCATAGTAAACAGTGTACCTGTGCTGTGCCCTAGCAGGGCATAGATGGAGTTTCACTGAACTGCCCATCTACCAAGCTCTTTATCGCCTCTATTTGCTCCCCTGCAGTTCTGGTCACCTGTTGTAGAGAATGCCCTGTGTAAGCACCAAGAAGGTTCTGTCAGAGCTTACACAAGGTATTTCACTTACTCCTCACCTGCATGGGCAAAGTACATATGTAGCACATCCCATTATGTTGTGCGAAGTACTCTGTAGAATATGCACTGAATATGAATGCTGCAAAGTCTTGAAAGAGAACATTTCATCACATCTAATATACTGGATACTGTGTACTTTAGTCCCGATAGCAGATGTCTCCAGGTGTAAATATTGGTCTTTCTTGACAGCAGCACTTTTGGTCCCCTCAACACAAATGCTTACAAATAACACCTGAACAGTTTTGTCAATAAAGACAAATGAAAAAAATGTTAGTATGTTAGATATGATGATATGTTCATTTTGAGGAAACGGCTTAAAGTTGAATTCAAGCCAAAATTTGTTTTGGATATTAGAATAGGCTAGAACCCTATTTATTGCTGCTTCTCCGCTCCACCTAGTGGCCATAATGTGGTAGTTACTTTACAATACATTCTACCTGAATATAAAATATGCTAATAACATCGTTTTGCAAAGAATTAATGTACATGCAAATTGTTTATAAATACACCCCTAAGTGAGGGGAAATGTAGCCACTAGGTCACAAATGGGAATAAAAATCTGACAGGGGTTCTGAGCCATCCTCTATTTTCTCCAAACTTCAGTAGGGGAAAAAAAATATACACATGATCTGCAATAGTATTTACTTGGGGGACAGTTTATGAACAGACACTACAGTTTGCTTGTTTTTAAATCTTTTCCCTAAATATTTATCAAATATATTTTGAACAGGGCGCCCTGCAAAGTCTGTCACAAGTCCTCCAGAACCACCCGCAAGGGGACGGGGACGTGAACGAGTCCAAAAGAAATAGTATTGTTCGTTTTACATGTGCTTTTTATGTTTGTATGAAGAAAATATTGATGAATATATATCTTTTCAGAATAAACCTTTTAATGAATACTTCTGTGTTTTTTTAATTTATTAAATTACCTCAAAATGTATCCTTTTATTGTAATGTTCTACTTTGTGGAGGTTTATGGGATGCATTTGTGACTAAATGTATTCTTTGCACTCACATGTGTGAGTCTGGAGCATTGTGGTGGTTTTTCAATATCCTCTTTTCCGCACAGTGGCTGCCTACCAAAATTCTCCGCTTACATTAAAATGAATCCAAAACATAGTATTGTATGTCATGGTCTGTGAAGGCTTGATGCTAATGAAGATCACCAGCACTCAATGAATACTTGTAAATTCTTGTTTGTGCTTATTTTAAAATGTCACGTGCAAAAACCAACGTTTCGGGGCCACGCAGGATCCGTTCATCTCTGTCACCCTGATGAAAGGACCCTGCGTGGCCCCGAAAAGTTGTTTTTTTTGCGCGTGACGAACCTTTAAAATAATTACAAACAAGAATTTACAAGTATTCATCGAGTGCTGGTGATCTTTATTAGCATCAAGATTTGGTATTGCACGGCGCCATCCGTGATCATCACTGCGAGCACAACCATTTACTGTATGGTCCTAAACGCTGTAAGGAGTGCAGGGGATACATCTAGACAATGCTATGGTCTCTGAAGGGACATTTCATCTTTTGGTGACGGCTGTAACATTTTGGGTTTCCCATCCCTTTCTGTCCTGGCAAAAGTGGTCACCAAGACAAATGCAAATGAGCACACAGACGGCAATAAAAAAAAACCCCAATAAGGGTTTCCGCCATTTCTACTCTATCTAGAACTAAAAAAATGGAGCCTGCTATACTGTAGTTTTCTCCTGCAAGAACTGGTCTTTGGTATGGAAATTATGGTATATTGTGTGTGTGTGTGTGTTACCCGACATGACCCCGCCTTTTATATTTTACCAAGAAATTAAGTCATAATAAATGCTTTAGAATTTAATATAGGGGAAACAGTTTTGATTTTAAAAATTTTCTGTAATTTTTCCTTTATATATTAAAAAATTAAAAACCCCATTGGTGATTCAATGCCACCAAAAGAAAGCTCTATCTGTCCCTAAAAAAATGGTCTAAAATTCATTTCAGTACAGCGTTGCATGACGGAATAAATGTCAGCTAATTACTGAAAAATGGCCTGGACAGGAAGGGGGTTCAACACCGCGGACTTCAAGTGGTTAAAGGATTGCCCATGTAGTTATGTTATCTGTAGATTCAATCTTCCCCCCAAATGAAAACGCACAGAGTTCATGCAGTGTCATATTTTTTTTGAGAGCCCGGAAGGAGTGCGCACCGGTGCATTTCCTGTGCACCTCCCTGTATTCCTGTGCCCGTTCTTGGCACATTGTAAGAGAGCTGCCTTTAGACTGCATTTACAGCTCTTGATGGCTCCAGTTGTGTGTAAATATTAGAAAACAGCAGGGTAATACATTCCAAGAATCACTTGAGTAGTGCTGCAAAGACAAGTGTCCTTACTGGTATTGTAGTCATACTCCCAGGATCCCCTGCTGTTTCTAATCAGTGCGCACAGCCGTGAAAAAACTGGACTGACATTTACAGGCACAGCAGGGAGATACTTGACTAGGGAATGTTAAAGATTCTACTACCTGCGTTTCAAAGTGGCCACTGTATATGATAAATCTTCACAGGGGGACTAGTCTGCGCTTCCTCTGATCGCTTAATGAGGATATCGATAATGAAGCAGAGTCCCCACACTCCCACACAACCTCTCGTACGTTTAGGTAAGGGAAATGTATGCTTCTTATGTCCCCGCTTAGGACTAATTGGAAATCCCTTAACAAGTCTTCCATTCTTCTAGTAAAGAAAGATACCATATCATTTTCTATGAGCGCATATGCATTCGCCTTATCTGTTATGTCTGCCGTCCTTTGAATTTTCTCACTCTGCACTGCTCTCATTAAAAAAAGGCGTGTGTATAATAATACATTATATATATATATATATATAGCAATATAAATGGGTAAGCTGTATTAGTCCAGTAGACAAGACGTCAAAAAAACCAAAAATGTAGTATTGCAGTGTGTCCAGAGTGGACCTCTCTTCAGGTCAGAAGCAATATATATCGCACGCACGCATGCGAACTTTAATGGCATCCCAGTCTTAGTCCGTAGGGATCAATATTTACTTGGCCCGCCCTTTGCCGCTATAACAGCTTCAACTCTTCTGGGAAGGCGTCCACAAGGTTTAGGAGTGTGTCTATGGGAATGTTGGACCGTTTGTGAGGTCAGGTAATGATGTTGGACGAGAAGGCCGGGCTCGCAGTCTCCGCTCTGATTCATCCCAAAGGTGTTCTATCGGGATGAGGTCAGGACTCTGTGCAGCCCAGTCAAGTTCCCCCCCCAAACTCGCTCATCCATGTCTTTGTGGACCTTGCTTTGTGCACTGGTGCGCAGTCATGTTGGAACAGGAAGGGGCCATTTCCAAACTGTTACCCCAAAGTTGGGAGCATGAAATTGTCCAAAATGTCTTAGTATGCTGATGCCTTAAGAGTTCCCTTCACTGGAACTAAGGGGCCAAGCCCAACCCCTGAAAAACAACCACACACCATAATCCCCCCTCCCCCTTGGCACAATGCAGTCAGGCAAGTACCGTTCTCCTGGCAACCGCCAAACCCAGACACGTCCATCGGATTGCCAGACAGAAGCGTGATTTGTCACTCCGGAGAACACGTCTCCACTTCTCTAGAGTCCAGTGGCGGCGTGCTTTACACCAAGGCATCCCACGCTTTGCATTTGGCGATGTCAGGCTTGGATGCAGCTGCTCGGCCATGGAAACCCATTCCATGAAGCTCTCTACGCACTGTTGTTGTGCCAATCTGAAGGCCACATGGAGTTTGGAGGTCTGTAGCTATATACTCTGCAGACAGTTGCTGCACTGCCCACTGTGTGCTTCAGCATGCGCTGACCTCGCTCTGTCACTTTACGTGGCCTACCACTTTGTGGCTGAGTTGCTGTTGTTCCCAGTTGCTTCCACTTTGTTATAATACCACTAAAAGGTGACCGTGGAATATTTAGTAGCAAGGAAATGTCACGGAACACCTGAATCCAATGATTGGAGGGGTGTGCCAATACTTTTGGCAATATTGTGTGTGTGTATATATGTATATATGTATATATATATATATATATTTC
>NW_017306498.1:348924-349432 GCF_000935625.1 Nanorana parkeri
GTGTCTTTGATGTACAGTAAGTAGGCCACAGTAGTTCTACACGGCGATCAGACATTACTGCTTTTTCTCCATGCAAGTGAATCACTGTGCTTAGAATTTAATCAATATACTCTCCGTGTAATTTGGTTTTATTTCAGCAGTTTTGCAAGCATGATGCCTTCATGTGTTTTGTAGAGGGTAGTACACGAAAAACCCAGGTCATCTGCAGTTTCTGAGCTGCTGGAGCTGCCAGGCGTGGCACTAATCATTGCACAGGTAGCTTAGATCACGTCTTCCCCCGTTCTAATGTTTCTTTGAAAAACAAATAAACTTCTTGACAGTGTGTATTTGCATTAAGTATTAAACATGGAACTCTGGCTTATGTAATAGCCAAGCATGTTAAGAATAATGTAAAAAGGAGTTTTCACTTAAATCTCTGCTTGTCTTTCTGGTTCTGGGTCCATGGCTTCCAGTTCTGTGAGTCCAGTCTGTCCATGATAAGCCCCCCCCCCCCAGGGGCGGGTTATTA
>NW_017306498.1:349466-367566 GCF_000935625.1 Nanorana parkeri
CCCAGCTTCCCATGATAGGCCCCCCCCCCCAGGGGAGTGTTATTAAGCTGGCAGCGGCTCACAGGAGAATGATGCCGAGAACACCCACATTGCTGCTCAAGCACTGTTCTCTGCATCACTAAAGACCTGACGAGGACCTCGAACATCATGTGACAGGTTGGACTACTATTTATCTATTTTTTTGTATGTGGGATTCTCCGATGGAGTCTAAAGTTACAATAACAATTATAGTAAATATATTTTACACAGGCAGTCCACTCATTGCGGAAAACAACCCATCCTTGTTCTCAGTCCTTGACTTCAACCATGCAATTCTATACAATGTGTAGTGAAGACAGGCGGAATGTAAACAAACTAATGTTTACACTGGCGTAGGGCTTTGAGGTGGCTTTTAAAGCACAGGAAAAGAAAAGTAAGACATTGGAGGTTATATTTGCAAAGGTGCTTATTGATATGTTCTATATGATCAGCTGTACTAAATAATATGGAGGGGTGTTACCATGTCTTTGGTCATGTAGTATTGTTAATACTACAGCAAGCAAAGACATTTTAGACCAGTGGTAAACTGTGTAACCTCAGGAAGCACATTTGTCCTTTGTCATTAAGTCGCAACCTAAGTCGCACTCCAATGGAATGCACGGCATTCTGATGTGGCGTATGAACTGTGGGTGGGAGGTGCGTTTGGGGTACTATTCAAATGAATGGCAACGCAACACACCTCCCACACCAGACTGTATGGTACAGTGATTAACACAGCGATTGCATGGTACGGTGTGATTAACGCACTGTACTAGTGTGAATGGCCCTCAAAAACACTGACATAGATACACAACCACAGACACAATCTCACACACTCAAAGACACACACAGCATTTTTTATTTTTGTTTTCCGAACCATCCAGTCTCCCTCCTTTACGAGAACTGGAGTGGATCCTCAGCCTGGGGTGCAGTGTGGGCTGCTGTGCTGTGACGGAGCTCCAGCCATATGTGCATTGCTTGCACAGCTCCCTTGTGTGCCCTGTAGAGATGACCGGAGCCAGAATGTAACGGTCCAGGCAGGTCTACAGGACACGTGAGGGAGCTGTGAGCAATGCACGTATGGATGGAGCTCCCTCGTGGCCATACCCCCAGCCCACCCCACCTCAAGCTGACACTCGGCAAAGGGCATCATATTTTGAATGACCACTTGGCGAGAGAACTGACAGTGCGGCGCTAGGGTCAAGCAGAGGAGCCTCTAACCTAGCAAACTGGAAAGCATGTGGCGACCCACCAGTTGAGAGCCAAGGTTTTAGACAATTGTGTGCTTCCAACCTTCTGGCAACAGTATGGGGAAGGCCCTTTTCTGTTCCACCATGACTGTCCCCTGTGGTCGAAGCCAGGTCCATAAAGACATCGTTTGGTGTGGAGAAACTCAAGTGTTCTGCACAGAGCCCTGACCTCAACCCTGCAGAACACCTTTGGGATGTATTAGAGAGCCAAATGCGAGCCAGGTCTTGTTGTCCAACGTCAGTACCTGACCCCACAAATGCCGCTAATGGCCACAAATTTCTACAGACACTCCAAAATCTTATGGAAAGCCCCCCCAGAGGAGTGAAGGTGGTTGCAGCTGCAAAGCAGGGACCAGCTCCATGGTTTTGGAATAGATGTCCAATATGCTTGTATAGGTATGATGGTATAGTGTACACAAACGTTTGTCCATTCGTGTATTCTAAAGATCTAATATAACTAGTTATTCTTCAAATTTGCTGTGTAGCCTATTCTACGTAATCCGTTACTTTAGAACGGCCACTTGATGTGCTCTTCTGTTTGGAGACTACTGGACATAAGCTTAGACATATGCAGTAGAACATTATGTTCCCCACAGCACCACCAGTATTTCACTTATCTCCACTTCCAATAACCCTTTAAAGTACTTGCATGTTTATTAGTGAATCCTATTAAAACCCATTTTATATAAACCAACGTATGTTATGTTTACTGATCTTTTAATTCTGAATCGTCCCACTGAACAGCTTGATATGGGAAGCCCTAACTAGCAGTTGCACAATGAGGTTTCTCTACATACGGTCTTATTCACTTATCTCGTACACCTTTGGGAATAGGACCAGACTGACTGCCATTTGCTTTAGCTAATGCCGCTTAGCACTATTGCTAGAGATGTTTTTGTAATTAGCTATCCAACTTGGCACTTAAATTTTAATAGCCAATTGAAACAGCATTTTAGCCAAGTCCTCTCTCTCTAATTCCATTAACGGGGTTTGTAGACATGACCGTTAAAAAAAACGAAAAACCAAGCTTATGTTGAGGGCTGCGCTTTTAAATCCAAGCCCTACCGGTCTCTCGTGAGCATAAAAACAGCCATTTCTAAACTTGTGTGATTTTTATTTTGGATCACTCTAGTTTGGGCTGTCATGAAGAATCAGCCTTGCGGCTAAATAATTTGGCTATGGGCTGACGTGCTTTAATAATGCGAGGAAAGGACACTGCAAATGACTGGCGTGTTTAGTCAGGCTGCTGTGTGACAGATTTTAGAGGCTTCTAAACAGAATGATGAATTTTCTTTTTCTTTTTACACCTTTTACTCTGACGGATCAAAATTATTACCAAAAACCATCTGAGGCACCTTCTGGTCCTGTAGTGATCTTGCTGGGTTGAGCTTGTAATACAGAGCGGCGCGCACGCAGGCACATTATCGAGGTGTGCCAGGAACCAGGGGCGTCCATAGACGCGGTAGCCCAGTCAGAACTGCAGTGCTGTGTCCTGTACTCACTTATCATACATCAATGTCAATATGTATGTAAATACTGCTCAGTGTTCAGGGAGTACAGCTGCTTAACCTCTGGGTCATGACCCAAGTCGTGTAACAGTAAGCCCTTCATGTTTCTTATATTTTGGCAGTTTTTTTCTCCCCTGTTTTGAGAATTTGTTACCTGTAAGTTATAAAGTAGACCTATTGTAGACCATATCTTGCTGGGATGTATTAAAGTGTATGAAAACTAGGGATGCACCGATACTAGTATCGGTGCCGATGCTGAGTTTTTGGGCGAATACTAGTACTCGCCCCAAATGCTCCAATGCCTAGCCCGATACTTCCTGTATCGGGAAGCCTGCTCCATGCTCCCTCGTCATTGGCCGGCTTCTCGGCCAATCGGGAAGCCATGCAGCGTGTAATGACTCACGGTCCGGCTTCCTGATTGGTCGGGAAGCTGGCCAATCGGGAAGCCATGCGCCGTGTAATGACGCGGCGCCCGGCTTTCTGATTGGCCGGAAAGACGGCTTCATGCTCCCTCGTCACCTCATGACGAGGGAGCATGGAGCTGGCTTCCGGGCCAATGAGGAAGCCAGGCGCTGCGTCATTCCATGGCGTGTGGCTTCCCGATTGGCCAGAAAGCCAGCTCCATGCTTACTTGTCACATAGTGACGAGAAGCATGGGGACGGCTTCCCTGCTAATTAGGAAGCTGGGTGGCGAGTCATTACACACCACCTGACTTCCTTAATGGGACTTTCGGTATCGGCGAGTACCGGAAACAAAAATTGCTACTTGATACCGAAATACCGGTATCGGAGCATCCCTAATGAAAACCCAAACATTAAAAAAAAACAGTTTTGCTGCAATACATCCACTCCTCCAGTAGATGGCACTCCTCTTCTGGGTTGAATGACAGCCAGCATCATTCAACCGACTTCTTATAAGTCCTGGCTGTTATGGACACACACCTTGATGGGTGTGTCATCACGCCAGCCAGGGCTCACAGTACTAAATGGGACTCGTGAGTACATTTTGCTGCGGGAGTTAGGACCAAAGCTGATGCCAGGAATGAAGAGGAAGGACCTCTAATACCATGTGGCCAGCCTAAAGACCCTTTAGGGGGGCGGGGGGGGTGAAGGGAAGTAAACTTTTTTTTGGGGGGTTTTGTGTGGGGGCAGGGGTTAAGTAAGATTTGAGATGCGCTTTAAATCGAATATTGTTGCACGTATTCCTGCAATGTCAAAAGGTTCCATCTTTTTTTTTTCTACTTCCTACTTTTAGTAAAACCATACCTGGTGAACTACCCATAAGTTGTAACCACAGGCCCCTTCTTTCCTAAGCGTGACAACAGTTACTTCCTTCTGCTGTGGCATTGTCACTCTTTCCTGTGTGCTCCAAAGTTGGACTACAAGCAGATGTGCTAGTAGGACTCCAAATACCCCACTGCTCCATTTACCCAGGAAAGCACTTTTGACACACTTTTATACATTTAAATAAGGCCAGCATGTGACTCTCTCCACTTCCTCTAAAGAGTGCTGGTACTTGGCGATTGCTTGAAAAATTTAAAAAAGCACAAGGACTGGAGAGGCACGAGTGTCGGTTGGTAGTGAAGTCCAAGCCGAGCCGCCTCAGTAATGGTTGGACAGTGACAAGATGTAGTCAGGAACAGGCCGGGTCAGCAACTTACGGGCAGAGACATACAGAGCAGCAACCAGGAGCCTTGTCAGAAACAAGCCGAGGTTGTGGGAATCCAGAAGAGTAGAATTTATGCTCACATTTACAGGACTCCCCTGTCGTTCCTTCTGTCACAGCCCCCTCAAAATACCCCATGCTCATGGGTATAGGGGAGCATGTGGCCTATCCTAACCAAACACTCTCATGTGACAGAAGGACATAACACCTGCTGATAAAGCAAGGTGTACCAGAGTAATGTGAAGGTTAGTAGAACCTCGATCAGGTTTTTATTGCTGTCGTGACGAATCACTCTTCTCTGTCTGGCAATCCGATGGACATGTCTGAGTTTGGCGGTTGCCAGGAGAACGGTACTTGCCTGACTGCATTGTGCCAAGTGTAAAGTTTGGTGGAGGGGGGATTTTTCAGGGGTTGGACTTGTCCCCTTAGTACCAGTGAAGGGAACTCTTAAGACATCAGCATACCAAGACATTTTGGACAATTTCATGCTCCCAACTTTGTGGGAACAGTTTGGGGATGGCCCCTTCCTGTTCCAACATGACTGCGCACCAGTGCACAAAGCAAGGTCCATAAAGACATGGATGAGCGACTTTAGGAACTTGACTGGCCTGCACAGAGTCCTGACCTCATCCCGATAGAACACCTTTGGGATGAATTAGAGCGGAGACTGCGAGCCCGGCCTTCTCGTCCAACATCAGTACCTGACCTCACAAATGGTCAAATATTCCCATAGACACACTGCTAAACCTTGTGGACGCCTTCCCAGAAGGGTTGAAGCTATTATAGCTGCAAAGGGCGGAGCCAACTCAATAGTGAACCCTACGGACTAAGACTGGGATGCCATTAAAGTTCATGTGTTTGTAAAGGCCAGCGTCCCAATACTTTTGGCAATATAGTGTATATTTTTATGGGGATGCCTGATCCATTGACAACTGTCAAACATGAGATTTACACTCACTTCCTGTGCTGTCACTGGGACAGGAAGTGAAGGCAAAGCTGCCTGATGGGGATATTGACCAACATACAGATAGAGGTTTTAACCCTTCCATATATGCTTTCAGTTTATGTGATTGATGTGCTATAAAAAACCTTTTCATCCGTCCATCCATCCATCCACCTAACCTTCCATCCAACCATTTTTCCCTTCCTCCTACCATCCATCCATCCATCCATCCATCCATCCATCCATCCGTCCATCCATCCAAAATGTCCTATTGACATAACACCATACTGTATATGGCGTGGGGACAGATAAAGTCCTTCAAATACCCTTTTTTTCTAATAGTGTCACCTCTGATCTACACATCCTATATTCTGCTTTTATGGGTAGCCATGTAAGAATAATCCTGTTTTTCAGTTTTAATTTGCTCTCAACCTCACTTGCGCTGCTTTGTGTTAGCGGGAAGCAGGCCTTTAATACTGAACACAAGCGACTGGATGGATTCCTCCATACGGCATTAGAGTGGCACGGAGGGTGTGTTTTCAGCAGCGCAGTGCCAACATTGGACACGCAGCAGTTCAACACATCTTTAATTGAATTTTCATTTTAACACATCAGAGAAGTGCCTTCTTTTGCCAGCTAGTGTCAGCTGTCTTATGAATTCATAAATGTTTCTGTGTTAAAGTACACAAACTGGCACGGAGAGCCATCGTGGGGAATCATTCCGGCCCAGACTATGTATCTGCTCAGACAAAATCCGCATTAGAACGGTCTGAAATGTACACTTGCGGGATCACTGTGCACGGGTATAATATGCACTGTGACTGATGTTTGCATCGCCTGTAATAAAGGGTAGCTAGAGGATATAGGTGGTAAACAAAACAAAAAAATAGCATCTTGCAAAATACAGTATGCGTTCCACACGTTACATTAAATAGTTTAAAAGACATACAAAATGTAACAAATTATAAAGACAATAGTGAAATAAAAAGATCTGTAGAACAAAGTGGCAGCCATTTATTAATAATAACCTGACCTCATTGGTACGGAGGAGTGATATTATTTTTGCAAAATTGATTTTGCAGTTAAATTACTAATTTCACTGAAGCAAGAACACTCAATTTTACTTGTTGAGCCACTTAGGGTAAAATGTGCTTGAAAAACTAAGAAAAAAATTCAACTTTTTTTTATTCAAAGGTTTTTTTATGGGGTATTTATGGTAGATTCATTTTTCATTTAGTGTGCTTTGTGTTTATTTCTTTTTTTGTGCATTTGATCATTTTTCTGAAAAGAACATAAAATAATGATGCTTAAGAGTGGAATGGTGGTGTAGCGCTACCCCTGAAGGAGCCGCTGGAATAACCCGGGTCATCGCTGGTTGTCTTGGAGTTTTGGTCGTCAGCTGCATCATTAGCATTTAACATCCCTCTACTAGTGCCCACAAAGCTCATATCCACTCCAGAAACATAATGCTGAAGAACTTTTATTACCATCTTCAACAGGGTATAGGGATCCTAGACATCCAGGGTAGTACAGGCATAGACTATAGACTCACCAGACCCTTTAAGCAATTCAGTGCAGATCCATACGTAACACAGCAAATAGGAATTTGGGTAGCAGATGAGCAGGGATGGCTACAGATCCTTTTCAGAGACCCAAGACTCGCTCCTGAGGTCCACTATGTTCCGGGTACCTTCAGCAGCCATCAGCTCTTCTGGTTCTTTTCCCCTAGCAACAAGCACAGGCTTGAGGGTTTGGGGAAACACTTCCTGCACTCCAGCATCCCCACCCTCAGGCCTAACCTGGGGGAGCAGGCTGGACAGCACCCTGCCTTGGACTAATCCATGGCTGGCACAAGACTAGCCTGAGCACATGGCAATTCCCTCCAGTATATATACCCCACCCCAGCATGCAACACTGTTTGAGAGAAACCCAGTGTTTGGCTGGTGAACTGAACATACACTCATAGTGTCCCTCATTGGCTGCCCCACACTACAGTAGAGTCACACTGACTCCACCCAGGTAGGTACAATCAATGCCAGGACACCTGGAATTAACCAGGTAAATTCCAACTAGAATCCAGCCAAGCTGACTACAGCTCTGGCAATCACTACATTTGTAGTAGCCACTTCACAAAAGGTGATGGGAGCTACAGCGGAATGGAGCTTCCCTAACTCTCATGAGCCATTGTGAATTCAGTAATCAGCACTCAGCAACAACACTAGTTACTCATCTCTGCCAGCATAGAGCACTGCAGTGTGAGGGTGGAGAAAAAAAAAAGCATTTTCATTAAAAAGAAACAGGTATTTTAAGGCATTTCGAAGCAGAAATTGGTCACAATCCAAAATATGTGGAGGTACATGACTATAAAGCAATAGAAAGGTGTGTGACTTCAGATAGACTTCAAAATGGGTAGCACAGTCACTCAGTGGTTAGCCCTTCTACCTTGCAACACTGGGGCCCCCCGGTTCAAATTCAGGTTTGGCTAGGGTACTATCTGTGCTTGCTGATAAAGTCATAGTGGTAGGTTCATTGGCTCCTATCTAAATTGGCCCTTGTATGTATGCATATGGGTTAGGGCCAAATATCATGGAGTCCCTTCACCTTTACTGAGCATCATCCGGTGGTAACATCTGATCTTTGATTACTGCTGTATTTTAATCAGTAAAGTTGAATGAGGATCGTTGTCAGACTCCAACGTATTTGGTTGTTTGGATGGATTTAAAGGGCCCAGCTGTTGATCAAACACTCCGCGGGCCGTATTGCTGAGGAGTTAGAGCCCTTTTCTGTTGTTTGAAACATATAACATAGGGATCTTAGATTGTAAGCTCCTTGAGGCCAGGGACTGTTGGTAATGAATAGTATGTAGCGTGTTGCCTAAATTGACAGCGCTATATAAATGCTCCATTTCATTTGACTCCAAGCATTGTCACAATCTGCTTCCAGAACTTTGAGGTCTCATCCGTCAAATCTTCCAAGGGCATCATTATCCTAATCATGCTATGCTAAATTGAAATCCTATTGGTTGCTTTGGGGCGTCACACTAAGCCATTCATTAGCTCACACGCTTCAGTAAGTAATGCCCGTCCTTTACAGGGAAGGTATCCTAGCTGCCCTTAAAATGTTGCACGCCGTGCCCTAAACTTGGAGACTTGGTTTGGTTTAAGAATTGGGCAAGCGATCCTCCGTGGCTGAGTAATATTGATATTTGCTGGAACATGTGTGTTCTCTGAGGAGTTAACAGCTCTCAGAAAAGCTTTGTAAATCTCCTGCCAAGATGCATCCAGCACGTGTCCTCAAGAATAGCTTCTGTCAGCCAGAGACCCATTCGACCTACGTAAACGCCTACCACAATTCTGTGTATCCTGTCCTCCTGTTCTTCGCTGCTACTTAGGTTAAGTGGAAGAAGAGTGGGGTAGTAAGACACCAGTCATAATTAACAGATATAATGGACGCTACTTGGGAAGCTGCTACATCTGATGTTTTCGTGCGCCGAGGGGCCTTTATGAAGCACAGCGATGTCAAATTAGCGCTATATACCTTAGCAGTTAATTGTTTGCTTTCCTTTACCAAAACCACCCTCGGTAGATGAAAGTGTATCAGAGCATGTAGGTAACAGATACCCTTTTTTTATTGCTTTTGGCACTATTGTTGGATCAAGCAACTGTTTATTATTATACAGGTTTTATATAGCGCCAACAGTTTGCGCAGCCCTTTACAATATAAGGAAGACATTACAATACAATTCAAGACAAGATGGCAAGGAGGGCCCTGCCCGTGAGGGCTTACTATCTAAAAGTGTAGACAGCAGGTAGGGGCCCTATAGAGTTAAGGTGTATATCAAGGCAAAATTAAAAACATATATGCAGTACGTCTCTGCAATACATGTACATTTCCTGATGTTTTATCCACAAAAAGACCCTGCAACTGCATAAAAATGCCTGTTGATCTGCCAGAAATGCACTCGGCTCCTACGTCCTGTTGTGGGGTGACAACAGAATTTTTGTGCACTGACTAGTGTCAGCCCTGCTCTCTGTCTTTTGCTTAACTACTCAACTACCTCCACTCTCAGATCTCTACATAGAACATAAAAAGAACACAAATGCTAATAATTCTGTAATCCGAGATAACAGTTAGGAGCAGGGGCGTAACTAGAAATCACAGGGCCCCATAGAAAACTTTTGTATGGGGCCCTGTGATTTCTAGCTGCAGTGCCCACCTGAGAGTGAGCCTGCAGAGCCCACCATAGACTCTCTATGGTGGGCTCTGCAGGTTCTGGTGCGGGCTGGTCACACCCCTGCACCTCTTACCTGTCAGCCGCAATCCGCTGTCCGCCTCCTCTACCTGCACGGCCGCTGGCAGGCCCCGCCTCCTCTTCCATTGTCGGCCCTGTCTTTTCTTATCCATCACCGGGCCCCGCCTCCTCTTACATCACTGACTCCTCCTCCTCTTATGTCGCCGGGCCTCACATCCTCCTCCGCTGATGACGCAAGGCCCAGCATCCATCTCCTCCGCAGCTGCTGGCTATCACTTACTCAGCAGCGGCCGTGAGGAGGAAAGCGCCGCTGCACAGATCACTGACAGGTTGTCGGTGATCTAACAGCGACACGTTCCTCCTCACACCCGCCAGTGACAGCCAGCAACCTGCGGTGCCGTAGCGACACGATGCCATAGCAACCTCAAAAGGTCATTTCACAACGAGTGGCAACGTTTCGGAACCATGCCGGTCCATTCATCAGGCAAACAAAAGACTGATGAAGGGACCGGCATGGTTCCGAAAGGTTGCCACTGCTGGTTATGTAACACCCGGTACCGGGTGTTCGCATTGGACGGGTCTTTTCTGCCCGTGCGTGCAGTAGAAATATGCAATAGGATTTTAAAAAAAACAAAAAACTTTTTGAATGGGTTAATACTTACCTGTGTCTCCGCCACACGCTCCCTTCCGAACATCTGAAAATTTCTCGGGCGGTCGCAAAGGATCTTGGGGCGGGCACATGCGCACTTCAGATGTGCGTCCTGGAGACGAGGAGAGACACAAGGTAAGTCTATGGAGCAGCGTGCACCAGCACAGACTCCGTGGGACATCAGAGAAGAGGACAGAGGAGTAGCGCTGGGTCGGAGACCCACACCAGCGCTGGAAGGACATCTACAACTACAGGAAAGAAGAAGATCAGATTAAGAGGTATCATTTAAGGTAAGTATTTACTAACTGTAGCCTTTAATGTCACTATAAGTTTTACTTGCTTAGCAGAATAATACATCAGAATACAGCCTTGTAAAGGAATCATATAAGTAGGAAAACTTCTTGTGTATCATAGATAAGCATAATTATAGAAAACTAACATTGAACTACAGCGCCATCTACAGATCAAAAGACATAATTACCCAAGTAATACAATCATATATATATGCTGTTGCATTTCCAACAGCCACACATTGTGAAATGACCTTTTTGATGACTACTTCATTCTCTACGGTTTAATTGGCGGCACCATCCGTGGTCACTGCAGCAGACAATCACAGATTGCAGGCAAATTTCGGTCAGGAGTGCAGTTGGACACAAATATGTCTGATCGTATAAGCATGAACATTTGGGGTAGTTGTTTCTTTAAAGGAGTTGAACAGAAGCAGCCAATTATATGCGGGAGAATTTAATATGATAGTATTTCTCGCTATTTGCTGGGGAAGTGACCGTGGCTTCACTTCCCCTCACTCCGCACCTTAGTACATCAGGTATAGCTACAGAAGAAGCATACAGAACATCGTTCTCATTTATACTGTGTGGTAAGATAGTATGACTACGGGGGTTTTTTTTAGATTCCACTTTTGGTCTCCCCGTATATGTACAGTGACAAAGGAAAAAAAAAAAGAAGAAATGAAATGAAATCCAGCCTTTGGTTTACCATGTGTTTAATTAAAAAAACCAACATGCCGTTTATGAGGCTTTAACAAATGGCTTAGCACATGGGCATCGGAACTTGTCCCCGTCGCCGCATGCAGAAATCATCTTTATTTCATGTCTTTCTCAAAATGTAAATTGGGAGCGAAAATATTTGTGCTAGACAGTCTGTGGGTTATCTGGATAAAGGAGGGTTTTTTTATTTTTGCATTAAAGAGTACCTGTATTACACACAGAGAGCTGAGACAACCATTTCAATAGTCATAGCGTTGTCTGTGCAGTGACGTGCTATATGCGTGATATGTTTTCTGTGCTACCTAAACACCCCCTATATCCTAGTGCCTGAAACATGAGACTAGCAGAGCAGCCAGGTGGAAAATGCCTAGAGAACTTTAAAGAGGAACGCCAGGATTCTTTAGAATTAACCCTTGCAGTACAATAGTTACATGCTTGTTTTGGTCTAGGGGCGAAAATAAAGAAAATATACTCTGTATATTCTCGGTCTTGGTCCTGTCTGGCTGCTAGACCGCTCCCCACAGCCTCTTCTCCCCTGGGCTGCAGCGGTCTAAGGACCCATAAAGCCATTACATCTAATACAGGTCCATTAGATGTGAGGATGCCTTGGGACAGAGTGGAGGGGGAGAGAGGCGAGCAGTCACTCCTGCAAGACTAAAGATTGGGTGAGTATTTTCTTCTCTCTTTTTGTTCCTAGACCAAATCGAGCACCTAAACCTGGCAGTGGGGAGTAGCCCCACTGCAAGGGTTAATTTGGAGGAAAAAAAACAAGAAACAGAACCTGGAGTTCTGCCGGTTAAAGACTAGAGGCCAGGGATACTTGAGTGACCACGGGTTGATAAATGGAGAAGAGATAGGCAAGTAGTGAATGCTGGGCAGCATGCCCATGGGTTGCATGAAGAGAGTAGTGCCCATTGCCAGGTAGACAGTCAGGCATGTCCTGTTGAAGTAAATTACACTTTTAAAGCTGCCAGCATGTCTTTGGAGCATAGGAGGAAACCCATACAAGCACAGGGAGAGTCTGATAGCTCTACACAGATTGAAGCCTGACCAGGATTTGAACCCAGGGACCCCAGTGCTGTAAGGCAGAAGCGGTAAACCCCTAAGCCACCATGTTATCTTGTGCTAACCGCTAAGCCACCATGTTATCTTGTGGTTTACCCATTAATCTGCCCTAAACTCATTCTCTATGCCCTTCCTAATCTTCAGTTTGTGCTATGGTCAGGTCAGGGGTAGGCAACCCTGGCACTCCAGCTGTTGTTGAACCACAAGTCCAACAATGCATTGCAAGACTCTGACAACCACAGGCATGACTCCCAGATGCAGAAACACAATGGTAGTTTCACCATAGCCAAAGTCAGGGCCGAAGCTGGGGGTGGGGGGCGGGCATGCTCCCTGGGTGCCGCTTTAGGAGGGGTGCCACTGGATGTGTGGATGGAGAACTTCTCCCTTGGGGGCTGAGAAACTCTGAGCCTTTGCCCCTAGGTGACAGAATGTCTAGCTTCCCCACTGGCTGAAGTGCCAAGGTTGCCTATCCCTGTATTAGGTCTTGACTTGAGCTACATCATCACTGTAGACAAGCTTTGACAGTGGCTCTGTCCCTAGATTTATTATGGACAGAGTACAGAAGGCGCGTCAATCACTTCCAAGATGTCACCAGGAAGCTAATTTTCCCCATGGCCTGTGATGTGTCAAAATCATTTTTATTTGAAGAAAAACCAACTCTACTGTCTTGTCTTTGTATTGAGCAGTGTGTGCCAGGGCTGTACTGCAGTCTGATGTAACTGCCAAGTGTGGCATACTTAAAGCAGCATGTGCACCTAAAGGAAAAAAAAAATCCGTCCCCCTTTGTGCGAGGCTCATGTTTTGCAATAGTTGACTTATCTTTGTGCTTGTTGCATTCATTGTTGATAGCTCTGCAGTCTGCCAGTCTTGGCTCTCTTTTCTACCATTGTGCTGAAGCTATACAGAGAGAGAGAATGGTGCTTAACATCTTTGGAACAACGCAGCATCATTGCTCAAGTAGGTGCTTCAAATTGAAGTATATTATAAGAGATTTGCTGGGAAAGACTTACAAGGTAAGTATGGTGCAGTTTCAGTGGGTGTTTAAGATATTATTGCATTGTTTACCTTAAATTAATTTTGATGTGACTTTTACATTATTACAAACTTCTTCCTCTAAGAGCTCAAGTAGGCGGGCATTGTTTTCCTGCGTTGGATGTAAATTTAAAATCCGGGTCAAAATGCAGGTCATCAGATTTCCATTGACTTCAATGGAGTAGTGTAGATGACAATTCAGAGGCTGTGTTTGAATTACCCAGACGCAGCATGTCCTAATTAAAGTGGACTTTTACCCATATCTTTAAAATGACAACACACCTTTAGAAATATTTAGTAATGACAATCTACAAACACATTACTTTTAGATAATTGCCAGTTGTGTATTCTTTGCATACCTTATTTCTTTTGTCTACCCCAGTCACAGTGGCCATGTTTACTAAGGGCAGATTACTAGCTGTCCTTTTACTTCCTGGATTTCTGGCACATGTGACTAGGACATGTGACCATGCACATCATCTCAGGGGAGCAAAATGCCTTTCCCTGAGATCTGAGATTACAGATGATATTTCCCAGCAATGCTCTGCTGATGACAAGACAATGCCAGTGTGCATAGCTTTGCCAAACTGAAGTAATTTGCCCTTTCAAAGTAGAAAGTGAATGCTCTGCACGTGTAAGTATTTCATAATCACAGCATTTGACACCTGACATGTCTATTTTATTATTAATCATCATTCAAAGAGGCATGCATTGGTAGAATTTGATTTTTGAGGGTTTAAAGTGGAAGTAAACGGCTTTGATGTTTTTTTTGTTTTTGCCCTGATGTGCAAGTATGCACACCATACATACCTTAGGGGCTCATTCAGACGGGTGTGCATGGCGTGCACACGTGTAAAAAGACCAGAGCCCTATTTTTAACCTATACGATTATTATCTGATATAGTCTGCCTACTGTTGTGTGAGCAGCAATGAGAAAGGGATACAAAATCCCTGCTGAAAAGCATATATCCCTCTTCTTCAGCCTGACAAAAAAACATTCGTAAATCACCTCTGGAGATCAAGAAGATGAATTGTGCATTGTTGGTGGAATCTGGAGCTTTCTGAACTTCAGCTTGACCCGTTCCCATATCAAATGATGAGTTTGCCATCTGGCCGTAGACAGACCAATGGAGAACTTCAAAGGGAGACTTAACGGTATATGCTTGGCATACACACTGTATCTGTTCTTCATTACGGAACAATAAAAGTTTTATACTTGGGTGCATTGCTTTAGCAGATGGAGGGCCAGTGTCCGACTGTAGACCTAAACCCCCATCTGGTGGCACAGTTAGTCATACAGAAAAGTGAGAGGTGAACGCACAGTGTTTTAACGAGTTGAAGTTCCTTTCTTTATGTACATTTTCAGTGATAAATGCAGCATAAATACGATCTACCACCAATATCATTGTATCCCTTTTATTTGGTCTTAATGTTTCATCCCTGAGAAATTGTACTGTTTTGTCCTCATATGGTTAAGTATTGACTAGGGATGTTCAGATACCAGTGCCGATACTTGGCATTTTCACAAGAACTACCGGGGTCACAGTGGTTTTAACTGCGACTGGGCCCTGGCTCTCCACCTAGTCGTGAAATCGTATATATATATATAGTGCAATATAAATGGGTAAGCCGTATTAGTCCAGTAGACAAGATGTAAGAAAACAAACAATATATATATAAATTAGGGATGCACCGATACCGATACTAGTATCAGTATCGGTGCTGATACCGAGTATTTGGGCTCATATTCGTACTCGCCCCAAATGCTCTGATGCCTAGCCCAATACCCAAACTTCTGGTATCAGGAAGCCGGGCAGCGAGTCATTACCAGGTCACCAGGTGACGATGGAGCCGGCTTCCTGGCCAATCAGGAAGCCAGGTGCCGTGTAATGACTCACCACCTGGCTTCCTGTTTGGTCGAGAATCTGGCCAATCAGGAAGCTGGGCGGCGAGTCATTACCCACCCCTGGCTTCCTGATTGACCAGAAAGCTGGTTCCATGCTCCCTCATCACCTGGTGATGAGGAAGCATGGATACGGCTTCCCTGCTAATCAGAAAGCCAGGTGGCGAGTCATTACACGGCGCCTTGCTTCCTAAATTGGACTTCCGGTATCGGTATTCGGTATCGCCGAGTACTGAAAAAAAATATTGGTACTCGTACTCGATACCGAAAAACCGGTATTGGTGCATCCCTAATATATCTATACAGTTTATAGATATATATTAAACAAATCAAACATTAAAACAGAGATGCACAAATCCCAGGAGCTCCGTGTGCTCCTTACAAATAACAGCGGCCTCCTAACTTTGGAGTTTTTCTCTAGTCTAGTCTTGGGGCTGGAAAAGCATCGGTACTTGTACTTGTACTGAGTACGGTATTTGGTACCCTAGTATTGTCCATGATGCTTTTTTCTAATTTACACTAACAGCTTTCGGGGTCTACTCCTTTTGTCTAGGTCCAAGCTTTATGGACACCTAATAAAAGGAGCTAGACCCCCAGAAGCTTGTCCTGAAAAATAAACTTTTAGTGCAAATTTCAAAATCTGGACAGAATTGAACCATGAAAGGAGAAAGCAGTGGAACTTACCACTTATTTAAAAAGAAATACAATTATATTGGTGATAGTACTTAACGATCTTGTTGCAAGTGCACTAATAAGGCTACAATCACTCTCTTATGTTTATAAATAAGCTCTAGGATTCTGTCTCTATTTCCAATTATAGCCCAATTACAGTCTTGAAATATTCTTCACCCCTTAGTTCCCCTCACACTTTTTTTTTTCTTCTCTATGCAAACCTTTTTTCCTCATGCCTTCGGTTCAGTCGGGTCTTCTTCTCCCCTTTGGCGGTGGGCAGCCCTACTTTATAGAAGGCACCATAGACATTGTTTACCTACTTGGTCTGCGAACCTTTGACCTGGGGCTCGGGTCAAACAACCACCAAGTGGCCCTTTCATGTTAGGGACAGATTTCTGTAGGCTAAAGAAACAAACTATGCAAAGTGTGCCATGGTGCCACAGTGATTGGTGGGTATGGCAAAAGGTGTGTGTGAATGAAGGACATGGTTTATTGATGCACACCTTTTCACAGATTCCATCATCCATTTCCGTGCAGCTCTCACATGACGCCTTACAGCCCTAGAGGAAGTCATTGCTGGAAGACTTCCCTTCCCTGAATGGGTGCTGACACTGTCCTTCCTTCTGGAGGGTGACTACTTTTGTTCCACATGGCCCCTGTGTGTGTTCTAAAGTAGTCACAGCTCCAAACTCCCTCCTGTGATGGACTACAATCTCAATACAAATTAGTAAACTAAACAGGAGATTGTAGTCCATCATGGGAGTGAGCTTGGGTTAATCACGATAGGAGGAGAGAACAGAGTGACAGAGAGATGAGCTCATCAGTCTGCTGCTTCTCCATACACTATCCATTCATGAGCTGGGGGGAGGGACAAGACCTACACGTCTATTCACAAAGGGTGAAGAGTTTGGAGAAGGCAGGAAAAGTGAACAATCTAGGCCAAAGTAGCTGATTTGGAGAAATTCTCCAATTCTGCTCACTTTCCAGTTCAGCTATGTTGTCCTAGATTGTTCCCTTCTCCAAACTTTTCACCCTTTTGTGAATAACCCTGCTTTTATTTCTTGGCTGCAGTAGAAAAAAAGACGGCTGACTGTGGTAGAGCTGTGTAAATATTAGAACTGGATAGGCAGACATACGTATGGCAGGTAAAACAGCTCCCATATATGTATGTTATCTGTGTAGGCGCTTGCCTGGAGTTCAGCTTTTAAATCACTGCATGCTGTTGAGTTGTGCCTAGGGTTTGGGGGCATTTCCCTCCCATCTGACATTGTTTTAACTTGCATCATGCAAAGGGTTAATAGGTCATTTCATGACTCCCAGACCAAGCTGCGCTTGCCTGGCGTTTAAAAAAATAAAAGCAAAAAAAATAAAAATTTCGACACTTCAATTTTCTGCACTGATCATTGTTCCAATGGCCCCAATAGCTTGTCTTTTTGCCAGAAGTCTTTGTAATTTACTGACAATTTGTCATTGTCACCCCAGACATGCCACTTCACTGCGGAACGATTTGACTCTAATGCAAAGCATGACAAGCAGATGAACGTTTCCTGTGATCTTAATTCAAATATGCCATTGAAAGAGGCTAATTTTATTCTTACATAATTCAAACACATATAGAGGATTCTAACAGAAAGGCACAAAAAAAAAAGAAAAAAATGTTCTGAATAATCTTTTTAATGTGATCAGAGCCATCTAGTCTTTGCAATCTCACAATGTTTATTAAAAAAAAAACAAAAAAAAACCCGTTCTGCACATTTAAAAAAAAAAATCTGTGAAACATCCAGCGCTTCTTCTCCGAGATGTATAATAATAATATTTTTTTTTTTTGTTAAATATGTGTTTTATGTATTCATCAAAAAGTTTCTTACTGCTTCAAGAATTACATACATTAGGGTTCAGACATTGTAATAAAGGGATAATGATTCTTCTAAAGTAAAAGTTATTACAATACATGATGCCGTTTTATGTGTTTTATGTTTTTACTTTTACTGCTTCAAGTATTCTATGCAATAAAGTATAGATGTTGTAATAAAGAAATAATGGTTATTCCTAAGTAAAAGCTGTCAATGATGCTGTTTTTAATTTACGTCCAAGTAGATTGAACAGATTTTTAATAAAATAATAGTAAATAT
>NW_017306498.1:368921-374788 GCF_000935625.1 Nanorana parkeri
TATATATATATATATATGTATATATACTGTATATATATATATATATATATATATATATATATATATATATGCATTATATTTTGCAGATCACACTGGACCGGAACGCAGGCACTAATGTGCCAAGCGTTCGGGTGCTGGCGATCGCACTTCGGGCGGGGTGGGGGAGGGGGCTTTGGCGTGGCTGCGGTGCCATTGAGTTCAATGCACCGTCACGCCCCCTCCCGCCCCAAAAATCTGAGCCCGAGACCGAACGCACTGGAACGCACTCCTGATGATGTGTGTCCATAGACATGGTGGCTGCATTAGTTTTCCTGTGTCAGGCATTTCCCCCTTTATCTTCACCTGGTAATCAGTAGAGAAAATAGGGAGACTAGTAGTCAAATGGGAAGAGAATCAGCTTTTTCTTTGTGGATCATCTATATCCTTCTATAGATGGGAGTGGGATCAGATCCACTGGCTCTGGTAACAACCATAAAAGTTGTAGTGGTAATGCTGTGCTGACTAATATCAGCCCAAATAAACTGTCACTTGAAATCAGATAGACATTCCAGGTGTATCAAAACTAAAGCTGTGCAAAGTCTTAAAGTTCATTTGGAAGTCTTCTGCACTCTATGCATTGGCCACCATGGAGACAGTTGTCCTCTGTGAATGGTGAGGGTGTCATTACTCTGATTACTCCCCATCATTACCCATCCCCGAGTGCAGAAATGTTTAAAGTGTATATGAAGGCAAACTAAAAGAAAATGTGAAGTACGTCTCTGCAATACATGCGCATTTCCTCATGTTATCCCTTTAAAGATCCTGCAAGTACAGTAAATACCTGATGATCTGTCAGAAATGCACTCAGATCCTAAGTCCTGTTGTGAGTTGACAACACACAGCATTTTTGCGTACTGAGTTGTGTCAGCCCTGCCCAAATATTCTATTGCTAAGCTACTCAAACTCTCCCACTCCCCCATCACTACAACTTGCCGTCCCAAGATAAGACTTGGAAGGATGATTAGACTCCTTGAGATAACATAGGAAGTGTGCAGAGGACACAGGACAGCTCTGAATGCCTGACGGGATCAAAAAGCTTTTTCTTAAACTTATTAAACAGATATGACAAAGCACTTCCAATGGTATATTTAACACCTTCCTGCTAACATAATGCACATACAGGTGAAACTCGAATAATTAGAATATCGTGCAAAGTTCATTTATTTCACTAATGCAACTTAAAAGGTGAAACTAATATATGAGATAGACTCATTACATGCACAGCAAGATAATTCAAGCCGTGATTTGTCATAATTGTGATGATTATGGCTTACAGCTCATGAAAACCCCAAGAACCCCAAATCCACAACCTCAAAAAAGTAGATTATTACATGCAATCAATAAAACAAGGATTGTACATAGAACAATATCGGACCTCTGAAAAGTACAAGCATGCATATGTACTCAGTACTTGGTTTGGGCCCCTTTTGCAGCATTTACTGCAATTACTTTTGCACGATATTCTAATTATTCGAGTTTCACCTGTATGCATCACCCTGGGGCCTGCAGCTTAACACTGGCTCATATATGTGGCAACCAGCATGCTGTTATATGCTGAGAGCGCACTCACTCAGTGACTGAGCTGTCACCAGCAGCTCCTGGCAGTGGTGTCACAAGGGGGTTGCGGGTGGTGCGGCCCGCACCCGGGTGACACCATTGGAGGGGTGACACCAAAATGATTCACAGTCATTTTGGTGTCACCCCCCCTGAAAAGTCGGGCACTTGGTCAAGGACCGAGAGCACGACAGTTGCTCAAGAGAGAAGGGGACCCGGCGGCATACCTTATGAGTCCCCTCCTATCCCTGCCAGCGTCCATCATCAAGATGGCCACTGGCAGGTAACAGCTGTACGATGACGTCACGCGCGTACGCGATGACGTCACTGTGGGGTGTCACCGGGTACCCGCACCGGGTATCACGCCGCCTTGGGACGCCTCTGGCTCCTGGTCACTGTTTAAGATCTGTAGGCGATAAGACGGGCTCCTGATCATGTGACTACTGTGATATCCAATCAGAGAGCCCGCCACAGACTCTAGTGGAACTAGGCCTACCAATTTAATGTCTCCCAAAACAGTTACTTTCAAGGCATGCCAACCATCAAGGATCCAAAAGTACCTATTTCAGCTCAAATCCTCCAACGGCTGGTGTCATAGCTAATCACATGTGTAGCACCATGGCAACTGCAATTCAAATAGAGGCCAAGATGGCACCTTCGTTGTCTGTAAAGGATTAGAGGTTGTAGTTCCACTTTAAGATCCCCTTAAGGGCCACCGGGAGTCAGCAGCAAGAGGTTAACAGACCAAAAGGGAGAACATAAGAGAAGTTCATTGTGAGGGTTCACCTTCACTTTAAACATACATGGGGGCATTGTTGGGGGCTCTTGGGGGGGTTTGAGCTGTTGGCGTGCATCAACAGAGTAAGGGTTACAACTTTCTACAAGCCAAGGCTGAGCTTCCATGGATTTGCAGTGTATAGGATAAATGTCATGGACAGAGCAGATAATTCCATTAGCATATTATCAGTCCATCCTCATATATTCCATCGATAGCGGCGTAGCAGGACACTCTGCAGAATTCTAAATGGCCAGGGGAACATACCGCGACGGCGATACCATCAGGTTCAATTTCACGTGTCCTAATGCCTTGAAAGAGATACCAGCCAACGGCTGAATGAAACGGATGCTTAGGCAATGACCTGTTTTATGCATGCATAGAGACTACTGCAGCTATCTTTTTCAATTTAGACTCGGAGACTTGAGAGGGCCTTTAAATTCGCCAGGCTCATGCCTTCGTTTTTTTTTCGTTTTTTTTTTTTTATAAAAGCCAGGCTAATTGCGGAGTGTTGTACATTTAATAGGCAACCACTGGGACAGGATGACAAAAGTTCTTTGTTGTACAGGAGTGCATTAGGCAGCCAGACAAGGGCTGCGCTAAAACGGTCATATGAAGCTCCAGAGATAGCGTCATTAATGGGACACTGAGCTCCAATTAAGGGCACGGCCCTTAAGACGAAGGTGAAAAGCGCGGGCCATCACCTGTGACTCCCGAAGGGAACGCAGCGGTAGAGAAACTCGAAGACACACTGTATAAACCTTGAAAGGGCAAGAAAACTACGCATTAATGAAGCAGAGTAAATAATTATTGATCCACCTGCAGAAAAGGGTAAGTACAGCGGACTTGTGTGCTTCTGTTCACATCAATTTAAAGGGACAATCCAGCTTATATTGTGATGTCCTTAAGCAATGCATCTGTAAAAAAAAAAAATCAAGCAACTATACTTGCTGTATTTTTCTTGAAGACATTTTGCTGGTCATCCGACCAGCTTTCTCAATTCTGAATAGAAAAATCTAGTTTGATAACCAGCGAAACGTCTTCAAGAAAAATTCAGCAAGTCCAGTTGCATTGATTTATTTTTTACAGATATACCATGACCTGGATGAATGAGAACCATCACAGGCATATTTAAACAATGCAAAAAAAAAAAAAAAGCCCCAAATACTTTGTAAAGTATTCGTCGTTGAAGCTGAATTCTAGGCACAAATTAATGCAACTTTGTAATCATTAATACAAAATGTATTTATTTCTTAAATACAAGCAGTGTAAGTACCTGCATTTGACTTGGTATCAGCCTCTTGTTGGACAGCAGAGCTCAGATAGGAAGAGGGACAATCAGCACCTGGAGCCAATCAATTCATGTGCTGACAAATAGCATGATGATAGGAGGAGAAAGGAGAGATGATCTCATTGCTGTTTTCCTTCTCCCTCACTGTCCAGTCACAGGCTGTTGACGGGTTCTGCCTGGGACAGCCTGGGCTCAGGAGAACTCTTTTTTAGCTGATAATAATAGGATGATTGACTCTTGTAAAAATGGCGGGTGGTTGGGTGGGCTTCATAGGAGGACAGGGTGCCTTTAGTTGGGAATTTGTCCCTAGGGGGCAGGACCAAAATTCAGCTTAGACAGAAACCAATCAACCTTACAGCATATCATTTGAGTGTAGGGGGAATAGGCACAGGGAGAACCTTCAAACTCCATACCAATAGTTCCTTGGCCAAACCTGGATTCGAACCAGGGACCCCAGTATTACAAGGCAGATGTGCTAACCACTGAGCCAAAAGTGTCTCACATGTGAACCACTGCTGACACATGAAGCCTACACCTATCTTGGACGGAATATATGAAGGTATGAGGACAGGACAATAATGGCACATGCATATTTTTTGTGCAACCCATTGAATTGCCTACCCCAGTGCTAAAAGCTTCTGCAACACCCTTCTTTTCCATTTGGCCATGATGATGACAATCTCATTCAGACCGAATAGGAGGTGTCAGATATCCCGATACGCCCATGTATGCCTATATAACTTCTAGGGGTACCTTAAGATGCAGTCTGACTCATTATCCATGGATTTGAACCAGGGACCCCAGTATTAAAAGGCAGAAGTGCTAACCACTGCGCCAAAAGTGTCCCGCATGTTAACCACTGCTGACACATGAAGCCTACAAATATCTTGGATGGAATATACTGTATGAAGGTAAGAGGACCATAATGGCACATGCATATTTTTTTGTGCAACTCATTGAATTGCCTACCCCGGTGCTATAAGCTTCTGCAACACCCTTCTTTTCCATTTGGCCATGATGATGACAATCTCATTCAGACCGAATAGGAGGTGTCAGATATCCCGATACGCCCATGTATGCCTATATAACTTCTAAGGGTACCTTAAGATGCAGCCTGACTCATTATCCAAGCATCTGTTTGCCAATACAGCAGGAACACTGATGCATACATCCTAGCGTCTTGGCATGGAGCTCATAAAGGATCCTTGACGTGCCATACATCATCGCAAACCCATGATACACTCACCGCGGCGAGATACGTGGGCTTGCTTTCACTGTAGGCTCAGTTGGCACAGCCCGGGCATCCTGATCTAATCTATTTGACAAATTTTCCACTTAATACCCAGCCCACATGCCAAGGAGTACGTTGAATCGTGTCTTAGCAGAAAAAGGTTAAAAATGTGATTCATTAAAGTCTCAGAACAGCTACATCGCTACATTTTTTTCCCCTCTCCTCCTGAACATTACA
The DNA here is from genome assembly GCF_000935625.1 of Nanorana parkeri. NCBI lineage: Eukaryota > Metazoa > Chordata > Amphibia > Anura > Dicroglossidae > Nanorana > Nanorana parkeri. The sequence goes on from NW_017306498.1 coordinate 374,049, forward strand.
GCAATATTCCTTCCTGAGGTCAACAGATATTAGGCAGGTTCAGCAAATACCGTTGTCCTTTAATAATGCCCCGAGAAAATGATCAAACGCTCATTAACATTAGGGTAATTCGTTTGAAATTTGGCATGTCATCCCGATAACGAACTGCCGTAACCATTAAAAAGAATGTAAGTTTTACTCTTCTGCCGCTCCGAAGGCCCCGTTCTTGTACTCTTGAAAGCTTCTAATGCCTGCCATCTGGCAAGCAGAGTGCAACCTTTGAAAAAGTTAAGTGACTGTGAATTTTAATGTATGAGATAAATATCAGCAGTTGGAGACATTTCAATTGAATTTTTCTGAACTCCGAGCCTCATGTCTCTTAATTCAGCAATATGTGCCGCAAACTGGAAGGGGGAGAAAAGAGAAAAAAAAAAAGTATTTTCGATGTCGAAAAAACGATAAGGTGGTTGCAGAATCGTCAAAGGGTAGCTATCGGCGCTGTCCGGAGAATGCCATTTCAAGGAAGGTTAAACAAATGAAATATCTCTAAGGACACGTTGAGGCAATATTGCGCGGCTTTTAAAGTTATCTTTGGCAGGCACATTCCTAAACGACTGATGGCTGTCACAGGTGAATTATTAATAATAATGGGCCAATTTAGGCACATTATTCATAAGACAGAGGAGAGACGGCGCTGATTCTTTTAAATAAGAGCCAGGCCATATATGTGATAAGGCAACAGGCTGGGGCCTAGCGTGGCA
>NW_017306498.1:374807-413077 GCF_000935625.1 Nanorana parkeri
CAGCAGACAAATGTGTTTTCTGATTTCTTTCAAACCTTTCTTATGTAGGACATATGCAACATGAAGGAAAATAGTATTGGGAAATTCATATTTCTTACATGTTGTGTTGGTTTATTTATCCAAGGCTTTATGGTTAACTTGATGATATGTGTCATAGACAAAAGTATGTCAGGTAGGGAAATAATTGAAATGTGGCCATGATTGAGAGATGGCAGTTTAGGTGGCACGTGCTGCTCAAAAGCAATGCTGAGGAAGCCTCTGCAGAGTTGTTCCAGGTACATTCAACTCGCAGCATGCCATCTATCTATCTATCTATCTATCTATCTATCTATCTATCTATCTATCTATCTATCTATCTATCTATCTATCTATCCATCTCTTTCATCCATCTACATACAGCTAAAAATCTTCTCAGTGTGTGCACGAGGTATTACTTCCCAGAAAGTTGTCCTTCTATCTATATTACCAAAAGTATTGGGACACCCCTCCAAATCATTGGATTCAGGTGTTCCGTGAAATTTCCTTGCTACTAAATATTCCACGGTCACCTGTTAGGGGTATTGTAACAAAGTGGAAGCAACTGGGAACAACAGCAACTCAGCCACAAAGTGGTAGGCCACGTAAAATGACAGAGCGGGGTCAGCGCATGCTGAAGCGCACAGTGCACAGAAGTCACACAACTGTCACAGAGATCAGACATTACTGCTTTTTCTCCATCCAAGTGAATCAGTGTGCTTAGAATTTAATCAATATACTCTCCGTGTAATTTTTTTTTTTTTTCCCAGCAGTTTTGCAAGCATGATGCCTTCATTTGCCATCATGTTATCGAACCCTACGGACTAAGACTGGGATGCCATTAAAGTTCATGTGCGTGTAAAGGCAGGCGTTCCATTACTTTTGGCAATATACTGTATCTATCTATCTATCTATCTATCTATCTATCTATCTATCTATCTATCTATCTATCTATCTATCTATCTATCTATCTATCCATCCCCCTTCATACATATAATTATCTCCTCCCTATGTACACAATGCATTTGGTTCCCAGACAGTTTTGGTCCAATTGTTGGAGATGAGTGGTGTGTTTAAACAGTTTTCGACTCCCATCATTGATGATGAGACACTAGAATTAATTCACTGACCAGGACTCTTTTACTCTCCATTGTCTGCCTCACTTATGTTTAAAAGTCCCTTATCATCACTTGGGTAAATACAAAAATATGGTGTCTATTTTATTATACGAGCGCAGTAATAATTGCAATTTCAATTATGTCTGATTCAGAGCTTGAAAGGGGATATAATGGCTTTCACTATTAAAAGCTGAATTACTGTCATTATTCTCAAGGTGCACTTCATCACTTAGCTTTTTCACTCCCTCATGAGTGCTCATAAATACAACTATTTTTTGTACTATTAAAGAGGCCATTAGAATTAACGTTATTTTAAACTTTCACGCTGACGGTGAGGTGCGCTGGAAGGATAAAAAAAAAAAAAGCCTTTGTTTAACCAATAAATCACAGAACGGGTGTCCTCGTCTGCTTAGGGTTAAGTTATAGCTGCCTGTGGTTCGTTAAAGGGCAACTCCGTTCTACAAAGAAATACCTCTTTTCATTCAGTTATTATTTCTGCTGCCTTTTTTGGATTATCTTTTCTTATCTATTATTATCTTCTTCTTCTTTTTTTTTGTGCTACAAGTCCTTGGTTTGAGACTGTAAGATCTGCTGTTAATGACATGACCAGAGAGATTTATAGGGGATGATTTCAAAGTTATCCAACCAGCAGTGCTTTCTCACCTCTAGATGGAGCCGAGAAGCATAGGAATGTCCAATGCTCCAACTAGTGGCAAGGCAGGCTGAATGCTGTACATATGGCATTCTCGCCATTAGATGGAGTCAAGGAGCATAGGATTTCCCATGCTTCATGGCTCCATCTAGTGTCTAGAATGCTCTGTGAGTGGCTTTGTACCCGAGGATAGCGAGGAGGACCACCCATAATTCAGAGGGTCTAAGAGAAGAGAGAAACACCAGAGTACGCGAGAACAATGAATAAGGTACTTCAGCCGAGGTTTTGCACAATTTGGTTTTTGCTTTCTTTGAGTGCATTGAAGTCCCTATTCTTTTCTTCTTAAGCTGGTCATACGCTGGTAGATTTTCATACAATCATTCAAAAAGTCCCGTCAGAACATTCGATAATGCCATCGGAAACTTGACAAATGTCACTTGGTTTTATTATTCGATTTTGGAAATTAAGGGAATTTTCCATCCTGCTCCTTCAATTGTTTTTCTTCACTGAGGTCAAATCCGGTCATCGGTTTGACCCCATTCACTATTAGAAAATCAAACAGATGTTTTGAAAATACATATTTACAAACACAATTCTATTTTTATGGCCAGTTTCAGCCCTGATAATGGAAGAGCCTTGTTCCCCCCGAACGGTGTTGGCTGTTTTTATGTGACTGTATTGTTAACAATTAAAGGCACTTTGAGGTTTGGCTCCCATTTCTATGTCTACCTTTACACTGATGGTCACTGATAGAAGAGCCTTAGTACACTGGTGGTCAGTGGGTGTAAGAGACTTACCTGCAGATGGAGTCCTACCCAAAAACCTGCACACATACAAGCATGCAATCCGTTGCTAAAAGTTCCTGGTACACGTGCTTTAGCACGTGGATGCACACGTATTGGATCGTTTATGCGCAATAGCACACGCACGTGAGCGTACGAAGGTAAGCTTTTTAGCATACGTGTGCACGGTCGTTAGCATGCATGCTATCCTAGATAAACTGACCAAGTTACTGAGTGGTCATCAACTAGTCCCTGTGCGCCCTGTACTCTGTTCCAGTATCCTGATTTCCTGTGCATGAACCCGGCTTGTGACCATTGACTCTGCTTCCTCCTTCTGATTTGGTACCTCTGCTCTCTGATCTCCTGTGTATGACCCTGGCTTATGATTCGTGACCTTGCTGACCTCGGCTTGAACCTGACTCCGCTCCTGGTCTGCCACTTGGTGGATCGCTCCATCAGTACCCTGAGCAGCTACATCCAGCCAGTCCTTCATCGGCGTCTCTCCCGTTGCCTGCTCTGGTTCCCAGAAGTCCCGGTGTCATCCTGGTCCTGCCGATTCATCAGCTGGTCCAACGCACTCAAGCGTCTCCTCGATAACTGGCCAGCCACCAGTACCAGCACCTCTGCCCCACTCTGTCCTTACATCCCCTGTCACCACTTCCAGAGGTGTGGGACGAGAGGTGCGCGGGCAGCCCCATTCTCAAATGAGTCTCCAGTCAGGGACGTGATAGTGAGAAGAATGCCTCCTAAGATACCTGAGTAGAAATCGCTCACTGCTCAGGGAACCCTTGGGAACATGTGAAGGAACCCAAGAGTTCCATGGAATCCTGGTTGAGGTAGGATGTTGTAGAGAGTTTGTAAAATATATAGTTTGTAATGTGGAAATAAGTAAGAGAAACTCTGGTTGTCAAGTTGTCCTTTGCCAAGTCAGTTTATATGTTAGAGATCAGAGTATCTTCTGGAAATTCACAAAAGTTTCAATATTTAGAGGCAAACATAATGGGGTTGGCTGGTATTATTACTGAGGGGTAGTGCCACCTATACTGTAGGGGTTCAATAAACCTGGATTTTATTTTTACTGCACAAGACAGTGGTCTGTGTTCTTCAACAACACTATGATACCACAACCTCCATACTCATTGGAAGTCATCTCCCATGATAATCTATCGAAGGATGTAGTTCTACCACATCTGGTGTGCTACAACTTCCTAAACTCTCTCTTCTTTGATCCACAATGAGTTATTTAATGAACCATTTACCAGTTACTTGAAAGCTATTTATACACACTCTGTTCAGCGCACATACATATCGTTTTTTTCAAATTAATAATTAATAGAATCAACTTTTAAATAAAAGCAATAAAAGTAATTATGGTTTGCTAGCAGTAATTAAAAAAAAAAGAGGGGATATAGAATTAACAGAGCGCAATTATGTTAGCAGTGTTCAATAGTGTAACAAGCTATAGGTCTAAGAATGATTTTAATATTTATAGGGCTTTATTACACGATAGATGGTTCTATCTATTTTTTCTTAATGTTTTTATATTTGCCTGATTGCAATTTGTACTCATTAAAATCACATTAGGCTGGAGATAACTTACATATATGTCTTATAAGAGATCTTTCTGAGTTGGAAAAGTTGTTCCCAAGTCTGAAAGTTAAATGTTCAATAAAAAGATGGCATGGTAAAGTCTGCTTTGAGTATTAAATTATAGATATAGAGGGCTCCATCATTTGATTGATACAATGGAAAGTATTGTTGTTAGTCTAATGAATGCCATAGACACTAGAGAGCAGGTAGGAGCAGATATGATTCAGCCATTAGGGATGCACAAAGATAAAATGAATTAAGGCAAAACGCATTGGAGTCAACATGGAATGCAAAATTGAAGTGGTTTTAAACAGTGCAATAGGTTTTAAATGACTCCTGAGAGTTGCAGAATTTTAACAATCCTGGACCTGTTCTTAAATGGCCCCTCATTAGCCTCAATATTGTTTTACACAGAAGAAAAGTAAAATAAAATATGAAATAGTATACAAATATTAATGAAATTCACAAAAAAATCAATAAAAAAAAGAAACAAATACCAAAAGAACAATAGAGGTTTTATATCTATCTATCTATCTATATCTATCTATATATATATATATAGGTATAGGTACATTCATTTTATGTAAATAGAGGCAAAAAACATGTATTAGTATATTTTCTTTCTAGGTCGAATGTAATATAAGGGAAATACTACAATATGTACACTAGATGGAGCTGCGGAGCAGAGGAAAAAAATATGCTCCACCGCTCCATCTAGTGGTCATGGATTGTTACCTGATCCAGCCTAAATCCCAACGGGTATCTTTGTGTTTACATGCCTTAAAGTGGAACTCTATCCATTATTTTATTTAGATAAAGTAGGGAGGAGTTGAATTAACTTTCAGTTATGTGAAGGGAAGATTGAGGACTCTGATTTGAAGAGTGGATTCAGGACTCTGATGTGAAGAAAGGATTGAGGACTCTGATTTGAAAAGGGGATTGAGGACTCTAATGTGAAGGGGGACTGAGGACTTTGATGTGAAGGTGGGCATCTGACATTAAGGGGGGGTGGGGGGGAATCCTGACATAAATAGGGGGCCCTGTTGTAAAGGAGGACTCTGATGTAAAAAGTGGGCTCCTAATGTAAAGGTGGGGCGGGGGTCTTTGATTTGAAGCAATGACTCTGATGTGAAGGGGACATGTGATTTGAAGGGGGCTCCCAGTATTAGAGCGGAGGTCTCTGATATAAAGGGGCTCCTGAAATAATGTAAGACTCTGATATGAATGTGGGGATTGTGATGTGATAGTGGGCTCCTAATTTTAAGGGTACATTCTGAAACGAATGTGGGGAACCCCACTTATTTTGTGTTATTACATGGGGTCCTCCCTTCAAATCCGGTATGAGTCTGTTTTTTGGGGGGCCATACATCATTTTTTTTAGTTTTATACATTTTAGACTGTGGTGCCTCAAATCTTTACATTGTTTTAAAGGGTGCCATGGCTAAAAATAGGTTGAAAACCGCTTTAGATTTGTGGTGTTTTCCCAATTCACTACTGCCAGTTGGTTAATTTATTTTTTTAGACGTGTAAGTATCTTTGCCTTTATATAGCTTTAAATGCGTACCTACAGATATCTGTCTTCCAATGGTTGTATATACAATACATGAAATGAATGGTCAATTGTCTCGGGTGCTATGCCCTATGGCTCTCTATAGTGTGAAATACTGTACAAAGATTATGCTTGCCACAGCAATGCCCCTGCAGTTTTCCTTCCTCAGGAAGAACACAAGTCCCAGTCTCCATCCAGCATCAAGTCATGCAGAAGATGCAATCATTTCCTCGGTGCACATGAGCTGTGCGATCACATAACATATGGAAGGTGTATCAAGTTCATTTTATTAACATAATCTAAATTTAGCCGTCCAGGTTACCTTCTCCAAGGTGGTATGTTTTCTGTGCTGACCTTCAGCCAGAATAACTGATATAATTAACAAACGTAGCAAGAAATGACCTCCTTTTATATTCCTAATTCTACTGAGCAAATTATACACAGCGGGAGAAAAGGGAATGCTTAAAGGGAATGATTAGTGGTTTTGTGTATATTTTCTTTGTTTATTATGGTTATGGAAGAAGAAAATAAATCTTTAACATTTTTTCTTTTCGATGTTTTGCCCATGTAACAATGAAATATTGCTTATTGTGTCTTCGCAAATTCAGCCAACAGGTGGCGCTGTAGGCTGCTTTTCATATGTTGTCCAGCTTCTGCTTAACTGCTGTGTCTAAAAATGACTGGCTGTTTAGTGCGTTCAATAGCTCAAGATACAATTTAAGGGAATAAGATAAGCAATGATGCCTCCCTCTTCATTCTCCCTCTTTTAAGACTGTTGTATTTTCTGTCAGACACAGGGTGAAAGGAAACAAAATCTGCTGCTCTCTATTGTTTTAGAAAACCCATGGTGCTCTGTAGAGTCCTACGTTAAGGGTGCACCCTCTATTCAAGTGATATACCGCCAATAGGTATAAAGTGCCTAAGACTAGGTTCACACCTAGGCGACACCTCACCGTGCGGCAATCGTGCACGATTCCGCGTGGATTACCGCACAGTCAGGAGTCGCCAAGGTGTGAACTGATCGCGCTGTGGGTGCCATTATTTTCTAATGGCACACAAGTGCGCGGTTTCCTGCCGCGATTCAGCCCGTGCTTCTGAACACTAAAACAGCTGCACATCTTGTATCGCAAAAAGAAGGTACTTGTACCTTTTTTCTGCGATTGCCGCGTGCATGTCACCCCATTTAAATCAATGGGGCTACGCGGCTATCGCTGCCTGCATTGTACAGGACTGCACGATCCCGGGACACGCGCCCCGGGTGTCGTGTGGTGTAGTGCAGGTGTGAACCTGGCCTAAAAGGGTTTGCACCTTCCTGCAGCAGCTTCCATTGCCAACCTATACCTGGGCTGTTCTGATTGAGCAAAGGTCCAGCACTTTCTCGTATTATTATACAAAATTTATATATTGTCAGAACTTGCGCCCTCCGGTCTCTTTACATTCCTAATGGTCCATCTTTATGATGGGCTTCCTTGTTGGCCAATAGGAATGTGTGGACACAGGAGGGAGCAGAGTGCTGGAGCTCTTTTAATTTTTGGTTTTGCTTGGAGTGTACTTTTAAAGGGCTCTGCTGCTGTAGCTACAGATTTTTAAATTGTGTTCTTGAATCTTGCAAGAAATAAAGATGGCACTTACTGCAGGATTCAGGTTTTAATGGTATCATCTATACTTAAACAGATATAAGAGGTTTGACAGCTTAAACCCAACATATCAAGTAGGACTGTTGCGTGACCTAGCGCACTCTACTTCCTATGAAGTAAGCGTGGCTAACCAGGGCCGGTGCTAGGATTGTAGTCAAGGTGGGCAAGGTGCAATTTTGCACCCCCCCCCGATCCCGACCCCCTGTATTTTGACAAAAATACGAGTACTTGTCAAAATGCCCTGTTTTTTCCGCCCTCACCCTGCAGCGCCGTAAGGCGCCCGCCTTACTTGCCTTGCACTAGCGCCGGGCCTGTGGCTAACTCACTTTTGTCAGAGTAGTCAACGCAATGGCATAAAGCAAAACTCTGGCCATGTTTTTTTTTTCTAACAAACAATACTGACTGATGGACTTTTTTCAACCTGAGTAACGATGTAATACTGGCTATTCTCACCTCCTCCCCTGGTCCTCATCAAGCAAGGGATTACACTATAGATATTGAGGGGTTAAAAATTTCCAATGGAGTTTAGGCTTGTCTTTTGCAAAACTGTAAGAAAATTAAAAAAATGTTAGTTCAAATAACATTTTTGAACATCGATCATTTAGTGGAGTACGTTAATATGCGTGTATGTGAATGGATATGACCACAAGTCATCTCAACACTCTATGCCAAATTCTGCTTTCACTTGAGATTACAGTTTTTTTAATGTTATTTATTTATACTGCACAGACATATTCTGTGGCCACTTGCAGAGAACGCCAACCCATTCTCATGAGTCCATGTTGCCAAAGAAGCTTGCAATCTAATGTTCCGACTACAGACACACACTATAGGGCTGATTGGAGGCGAATCCAAGTAACCTAGCAGTATGTTTCTGGTGCAAAGTTATGGAAATACAGAAAGCATGTTCAAACTCCATGCAGACAGAGTTCTTGGTAGCAACTTAGACCTGGACCACAGAACTAGGCAAGAATGCTATCTGCAAAGCCACTAGATTTTGTGCCTGCAGTATGCTGGGGAGTAAACACTATCTAATAAACAGTGTGGGAGCTGGAGATAACCAGAACTTCTGCTACGAGGGCCTGAGAAAATCAAGACCTCTGCTATAGGAGCTGCAGATAACCCGGACCTCTGCTATGAACCCGGTGATAACCATGACCTCAGTTATGGAATCAAACATAACTAGGACCACTGCTATGAGAGTCTGAGAAAACCAAGAACTCTGCTGTAGGAGCTGCAGATAACCCGGACCTCTGCTATGAACCCAGAGATAACCAGGACCTCTGTTATGGAATCAAAGATAACTAGGACCACTGCTATGAGAGTGTGAGAAAACCAAGACCTCTGCTATAGACCTAACGATAACCAGGACCCCTGATATAAGAGACCGAGATAACCAGTATCTCTGCCATGGGAGCTGCAGATAACCCAGACCTCTTTATGGAACCTTTCCCTTTCTTCTATGCCTGTCTCTTTCCTCTCCTCCCAACCCCATCTGCCCCTTCCCCTTCCTCTTCCCCTTTTATCTTTCCCTTCTCCCTCTCCTCTCCTCCCAACCCTTCATTCTCCTCCCTCCCCTTCCCTCTTTGTCTCTCCCTTCCTTCTCTGCCTCTCACTTTCCTCTCCTCCCCACCCTTTGCTCTTTCTTCTTCTCTTCTCACTTCCTGTACCATCCCTTTCTTCCCCACCCTCTTTGTCTGTCTTTTCACCCCCCCCTTTCCCTCTTGGCCTCTTCCATCCCTCTTTCGTCTCTCTCTTTCGTCTCCTCCCCTCCCTTACATCCATTTCCCCCTCTTTCTCTTCTCTCTCTCCCCTTCTCAATATCTTCCTTTTCCCTGTGCTTTCTGCCCCCCCCCCACCTTTGTCTCTACCTTAAAATGATGTCTCTCTCTTTCCTCCCCCCCAACTTTACGCTCTCTCCTGCAGCATAATATATTTTTTATGGAGTATGATTCCTGTCAAATCAGTATTTATATGTATATGTTTTCCCTTCTCCCATTCTTCCAGTTATAATCGCTGCCAGGGAGCTCCTGGGTAGGTGTAAGGAGAGCGGTTTTTGAGCATGAAGGATTGTCTGCGGTCTTTACAAGGGAGCCGGCAGCTTTACTCTCCCACATACATTTATATCAATTTCTCTTTGCCTCTATTGGCACCGCTGGGTATGAACACGACTGATCAAGTGGCGATCCAAGGCAGCTGAATTGAGGCAACAAATCAAGCATGTAACCAACAGATGTTTTATTGTCTGGAAGCCACTGGGAATATTCCGCCCAGATTTCCCTCTCCCCGGCACAGTTAGGGTCCATAAGCTCGCAATTTAAGGAAGGCTCGCCGTTTAACCTTTGCGCAGCTACCAGCCTCTGCGCGCGGTCTCAATACACAGGCATGCACGGTGTTAAATAAAAAGCGGCCACAGCAGAGCTGACAGCTTGTAATCTCTTTGGGTTTATTTCGTGTTACCTGCCTTCTATCAGAAATGACAGTTTCCGCACTACAAAGTGGTCAAGCCTTAAGGAAAAGGAAAAAGAAAAAGCTTCCTCCCTTGAATTTTATGATAATCTAGCAATTCCCTGCGCAGGTTCCTTTTTTTTATTTAATAAAAAGGAGTCTATTATCTTTTTAAAGTTATTTTTACCATAGCTTCTGCATGTGATGGGATCAGTTGAACAGAATCTGTCTTTAGGAAGTCCATTGGGTTCAACCAATAGAAAAAAAGAGAACAAAAAACAAATGAATAAATAATAGTAAACATCAATGAACAGAATTCTATGTCCACAGTTACTCACAGTTGACTCAGCGGAAGGCAAAAAAAACCCTTCGTCCAATTTGCAACACTTTCTGACCCCCTAAGGCAATCGGATATTCCTTGGATCAACAATCTCTAGTGTTACTACTTTTAAATGTTAATATAAAGTTATATTCTGTGCATTTAGAAATACATCTACAATAAAAGAAAAAAAAAACAATTAGCTGAGCTGGCTTAAACTAATTCCTGAGGGAGTCTATTCTATATTTTCATAGTTCTTACTGTAAGTAACCCTTTCCTTAAACTTCTTCTCCTCCAGATGCACAGCTTGCCTCCTTGTCCTTTGCAATGGCCTTAAAGTGAATAACTCAGCACTAAGTTCATTATATGGACCATTTAGGTAGGGATGCACCAATACCGATACTAGTGCTCCCCCAAATGCTCCGATGCTTACCTTTGATACCAGATCTTCCGGTCAGAGGACGATCTCCCTCTGACCGGCAGTGCCGTGGGAGCATGAAGCCGACTTCCTTTTCAATCAGGAAGCCGGGCGGTGGGTTATGACCCGCCCCCAGCTTCTTGATTGGCTAGGAGGTTGGCTTCACGTGTTGATTCTAGATCAAACAAATATAGAGTATATTGCTGAACATTTGTAATTCTTTATAGTTTGTGCCCATGCACTTACAGTCGTCATGTTACCAAACAGCTACAAGTCTCCTACCTCCGTTCCCTAAACATCCTTTCCAGTACAAGATCACAATGGACATCACAGTCTCCAGAAGCTGTCCATATACTAGATTGGAGTAGAGAGAAGGGGGAGCAGGGAAGTGTCTTGCCTTGCTGTGTCTGTGTGTTTGTAGAGACACACACAGCTTAATAGCACACACAAAGGGGGTTGCATAGGACCCTGCAAGGGAAAGGAGCCACCCTATTATTATTATTATTATACAGGATTTATATAGCGCCAACAGTTTGTGTAGCGCTTTACAATATAAGGAAGACATTACAATTATAATATTTTCAAGACAAGATGGTAAGGAGTGCACTGCCCGTGGGGGCTTACAATCTAAAACCCTAAAACAGGATATCAGGGCCAGTACTCAGGGGACCAGCTGTCTCTGTAGGAATCTAAAGCTTTAAAACATCAAGGAGCAGTGTCCATTGTAAGTGATTTCATCAGCATTTAAAATAGTTTAAAAACATTTTGACCTTAAAGGAGAGCTATGAGGTGAGCGATTTCCACTCATCCTCATAGTTAGAGCCGACCGGTGACAAAGAAGCTGTCACAGGTCGGCACTATTGATCGGGAAGTGAGCAGAAACATGCCGCCGTCACCGCTCACTTCTTGATCGTCTCCCTGCAGTGAGCGGTGACCATCACCGCTCCCCGCAGAGATTCCCCCCCCCTCTCCGATCTTCCAGCATTGAGTGGAGGAATGAACAGGGGAGGGGGCTGGCATATGCCGCTGTCACTCACGCAGCTGGGTGAATCACGACAGTATTGTCGGGACCTGTCCCGTCTGCGGTGCTCTTAGCATATGGGGGGGGGGCAACAGCTTGTGATATGCTGAGCTTTGGGTCACGGGAGGAGGTTAGTATATGTCCTCCTGTGACCCTAAAGAGAACTATGGGCAAAAACACTATTATTTTCAGGAGGAAAATAATGTCACTGCTTGAATTGGCCACATAGCTTGTGAATTATGGGCCATGTATGAAGCTGTTGGCGATTGTTAAAATATATCTAAACCCTTCATAACAAATAAGCAAGGTTTTCCAAAATCCATACCTTCTCTTACAGCATCTGCAGCTGTATTGTCTTCTGCGTTGAAGTCGTTTGTACTTCATGGCCAAATGAAGTGACTTATTTGGAAGTCAATTAATCAATCGTTTCTTAGTGAGAAATCAATTTGTTATTGACGAATAAATTCAGAGCCGGCGGTATGTATTCATGGAGAGTACATGATTAATTAAAACAACCATTGATTAACCGTTCTCTTTTATTCTGCTGAAAATCACATTGCAGACACAGGGCACGGATAGCCCTTCCTTACATGCTAATTGCTCAGAGGCTATACTTTTCTAACATGTTCTTTATAATTGTAACAAACTAATTTTTTTGGGGGAAAAAAACCCGCATATATACGCATATATGGGCGTAAATACGAGCATATATGCGTATATGCGTGCACTATATGCAATCTCAGAATGCATCACTCGTAATGGAATTTTTAATGTGCTGTACGCATATACGCGCGTAAACACGTGTATATGCGCGTAAATACGCAGAAATACGCTGCCCGGACGCATCTCTGTTCCATTCTGTTTTTGCGCATATATACGCTACGCAAATATATACGGCTCCTCTGTATACGCGGCTGTGTGTATGGAGCCATTTATTTGCATAGGTTGCATATGGTACAATACGCACGCGCATACGTGCGGCAGTGTGAATGAGGCCTAAAGTTCATGTGCGTGTAAAGGCTGGCGTACCAATACTTTTGGCAATGCAGTGTGTGTGTATATATATATATATAATAAATATAATTTTTTTATGGTTAACTCTAAACTGATGAGCTGTAAAAGCTTTTAAAGCACTGCCTATTTGAGAAACTTAATTTTACGCCATTTTGCTGTCACATTCAATTTTAAACATGTAATTGGTGTCTATTTACTCCACATGCCTTTCCAAAAAATATTATGTTTGTGTGCATTAAAATTTATTTTTTACAGAAAAATTCAGGTTTGAGAAACAGTTGCCTAAATATCATATGACTTAGAAATTTGAAACTAGCATGTTTTTTTTTTTTGCCACGGGTTCTCTGCTTTCAGAAAATATAGATGTTTTGGGGGTTACGTAATTTTTAGTCCTAAAATGTGCATTTTAACATTTAACTTTTTTTGTTTGTTTTTTAGGGGGAAGCATAATGCTAGGGTGTAAAGGGAACGGCGACATCACCCTCTCCGTCATAGGACTGTGCTGGGACACAGCAACATTGTCACATGGTTGGAGCAGTGATGTTATCTATCTGGGTAAGCTCAGACACTCACTTAGCTCACTGGGGTGGAAGTTTGTAGCAGGGGAGGTGACAAGGGAGCGCAGATCAGTGAGTTTACCTAGCTGGGCAAATGATAGAGTCTTGGCCGTCCTCTTGTATATAATAAGATGATATTAAAGTCAAACTTTTTTTTAAGCTGTTTCTCATGCTGTTGTAATCACTTACAATGGATTCTGCTCCTCAATGTTTAAAAGTTATAGTTTTCTGCAGAATCAGCTGGTCCCCTGAGCACTGGCCCTAATATCCTGTTTTAGGCGGGTTTCTTTCCCTTGCAGGGCCTTATGGAGTCACCCTTGTGTGTGCTAGTAAGCTGTGTGTGTGTTCACACAAGCACAGAAGGGCAAGATATTCTCTTCCTCCCTGCTTCTCGCTCCTCTCTTCTCTCTCCTCCAAGCTAGAAGATGGATGGCTGGTGGAGATTACTCTACCGTCACAGCAAGGCAAGCAACTCCCCTACTCCCTGCTCCTCCTTCTTCCCTTTTCCAAGCTAGTAGATGGACAGTTGCCGGAGATTGCTCTCTCCCTTGTGATCTTGTATTGGACAGGAAGTTCAGGTAAGCCGAGCTGAGAGAGTTGGAGCTGTTTGGAAACATGATGACTGTATGTGCTTGGGTCAAAATGTAAAGAAATACTTTACTGGGCAATGACTGGGCAAACCTTTTCGGTCATAGTTCTCTATAGGGTCACAGGAGGACATGTACTATGTCCTTCTGTGACCCAAAACTCAGCATATATACTGACAGCACAGAGCTGCACTGCAGCTGGGAAAGATCCCGACAATATTGTCGGCATTCACCCCGCCACCTCATTGCATCTCAAGAGGCAGAGCCATCTGTGCCCGCCCCCTCCCCTGTCCATCCCTCTAGTCAGTGCTGGAGGAATGAAGAGGGGAGGGGGGAAACCCTGCGGGGTGTGATGACTGACAGTCATTCCTCTCTGCAGGGAGAAGATCGTGAGCTGAGTGATCAGCGGTATGTGATCACTAGACATGGGCACGGCAATAAAAAATTGTTTTCTAACGAAACGAATGAAAACGAAAAACATTTCCATTCGTTTTATCAAAGGAAACACATTTTTATGCTGTTTGGGATTTGGAGACAACGAGCCTCCGAATTCGGAACCGCACACTGAAAATGCAGAATAAGCGGCGGCCATGGCGGGCGCCGGTGCGTTCTGCACTTGTGCGCTGCCATCTTTGGATGTAACTTGGTATACACCAAGATGGCAGCGCCCGTATGTTCGGGTGCCGCCATCTTGGTGTAAATCAATATATACTCCAAGATGGCGGTGCGCTGGCAGCCAATATGGCTGCGCAGTCTGCAAACAAATTTATGTATGCCCGAATATAGTTTTCGTACGTTCGGGCATATAATAAATTCGTAATTTCGGGTTTGGATGAACCGCCAAATCAACTGAATTTCGTTGATTTGTAGTTTCGTCCGAATCCAAATGCACATGTCTAGTGATCACTCAGTTTTCAAACTATAGAGCCGACGTGTGACAAGTTCCTTTCACTCTGCCCCTCGTTCTCCTTTAATACTATTTTGCAAAGTCCATATAAAGTTGTAGTGTATTACACGGGTGCTCCCTGAATGACCCCCACTGGTTCTGGCCAGCAAATGATAATAACAAATCCTCGCTGTGCACCAGCGGCTGCTTTCCCAAAGCAGCCCAAGAGTGAGAATGTATCTGCTGCAACGTGAGAAAAATAAATTTAATTTAATACAAAGTAAAACAAAAGCAACAACACGGGACAAGTCGCTACCAAATGATATTCAGAAATTCAGGTGAGTATTTGTCTTCTGCTTCCATCAGATGCGTCAATCACACATCATCACGCTACATCTCACTGTTTAAAGCTTAACACAAGTTATTATTATTATTTTTTTATTATTAGTTATGGATTCTGAGTGGAAGAATTAACATATCTGTCAGGTTCTAACTTAAACCATTTTTGATATTCTTTTATTGATAACTCATTGCATGTTATAATTGTTCAAAGATAATTTTTTATATGGTATTACAATATTTATTTTTGTATAATAAAAATAATAACAATAATAATAACCAATATACAACCAATAACCAATATATACTGTGTTTCCCTGAAAATAAGACACTGTCTTATATTTTTTTGGCCTCAAAAAAACACACTAGGTCTTATTTTCGGGGTAGGTCTTTTTTTTATGTACAACAATCCACACTTATTCATGTACAACAGTCTACATGCATTCATGTACAAAAATATGGTGATCAGGGCAATCAGGGGTGCCGTACCTTTCCAAGAGCAATTTGCTAACCAAATCGCTGCCCATAATGAGCGAAGCGCGCTTTCACTATCGATTCCTCACAGGGGGAGTGCATTTGGTATCACTTCGCCTGTGACAGGAGCTGGCGTATTGAGGAAGCATCGGCTTATGCAGCTCTGCTCCCTCCGCTGCCGCCTCGCCTCCTCTAGAGCTGGCTTTGTTGGTATCGCTGATTCTCTCCCGCCTCTCCCGCGGCTCTTCAAGTTCCCCCTTATGCCACCACCGGCCCTGGGAATGGTCACAACTAGGTCTTATTTTCAGGGTAGGTCTTATATATTACCAATTCCCAGGGAAAGGTTAAAATTCCATAATTTTTTGTTCTTTTTATGACGTTGTTTTATCGAAAGTTCCAACTCGTTGAGATCTCCAACGACCTGACTTCCAGTTTAGTTAGAAGTAATCATGCCATTAGTACGGGGTGCTCTCACCACTCATCAGAGCAGCTGCCATGGGAGCAGATCTTAAGCCACTGCAAGATGGCACTGCTTGCCATCCTTTCATAGACGTAGACAGTAACAGATTATTTCTCCGGCGCTTAAGGCCTCGTAAAATTCCTCTTATTGCTCATCTGCTCACATAAATAAGTCCCTTTGATAGTTAGCTGAAGATGTTATGACACTCTAGGGTACAAGAAGGGACACGGGCACTGGGGCACCGTTTTTTTTTTTTATTTTTAGTGCCAGCCTCGGCACCCTGGTGCCTGCGATCTTTCTGAAGATTCAGGGCACGCGTGCTTCATTACGGTTTGGGCACTGGGGACCTGTTTTTTTTCTGCAAGATTAATGAGCGCCACAGAAATTCTCCCGCGCATTTCGATAATTAAGTCTTTGTTTATCAAAAAACAAGTTATATTAGGAGCAGAAAATTTGCAGTAATTATTCATAATCCTAACAATTCAAGTGTAGCTACCTCATTTGCCTGTGTAATTCTGCTTTTTAATTTCTTGCATATATTTGCATATTAATTTTGCCCGTCGGCTGCGGCAGGCTTTGACAGTTACTGTGTGATGCTTTTTCGCAAGGGTGAGGCGCAGTTGGGTGGCATTTCGACTGGGTGCAATGATAAATTATGAATTTTTTAATTTGCTGCATAACGGATTAACTCTTCGCAAGCCAATTAAGACCAGAGGGAAAAAAAAGGTTGTTGTTTTTTTTTTTGTTTATCTCTTCCCTCGTCAGGTGCCGCATCCATCCAGAATGTGGAACTCCAGCATTATACCTCAGGAAAAATACAAATAGATCAGCCTATACCAGTCTCATATATATATCAATAGATATAGATATATGTATATATATAAAGGTGACATGATTTTATATAAATACTATCTATCTATCTATCTATCTATCTATCTATCTATCTATCTATCTATCTATCTATCTATCTATCTATCTATCTATCTATAGTATTTATATAAAATCATGTCACTTTTATCATTTTTTTATTATTTTGAAGTGCTATTTTCTTTGATTCTCATGTGATATTGGTTGGGACTTACCATAAAGAAGAGCATTTTTTCATATTTCCCTACTGTCTCTCTTGTGAGGCTGCACTGTGCTTGATTTGGCAGGTATGGGTGGTACATTTAGCCACCATGTTCTATACATTGATCGCCTTGCTTTCACTGTCTCCTGGAGAATACAGGCTAAAATGGACTCGATCAAGGGTGTCCCTACACATTTCGCCACCTTAGGTGCACATATTACCCGGGGGGGGGGGGGGGGGTTGCACAGTACCTCTGGCTCTGGCTTCGGCTGGGCCAGACGCCGGCCACAGCGGCACAGTTTCCTAAAGGGCCTGGGACGCTCTGGCCAAAAAGGCCATGTGACCAATAAGATGCTGCCTGAGGCAAACACCTCATTATAGGGATGGCCCTAGTCTTGATAAAATAGTTTTTTTCATACATGTGATAGATCTGGGTAGGTAACCTGGGCACTCCAGCTGCTGTGGAACTACAAGTCCCATGAGGCATTGCAAGACTGACAGCTTCAGGCATGACTCCCACAGGCATGGTGGGATTTGCAGCTTCACCACAGCTGGAGTGCCAAGGTTGCCTGCCCCTGTGGAAGATGCTCAAGGTCCCTCCAGAGTAAATAATGAACAAAAGGAAAAGAGAGTAATTTATGTGAAATGTAACTAGGAGAAAATAATACAATATGTAATGCTAGAGGTGTGGTATATGTGTTGCGATGCCCATGAGGGGCATAGGCCGCATCACAAGAACTCTGGCCAAGTGTGCCAGTGAACACAATTATAACATAAAAAGGGGTAAAAACAACACAACGTATCATATAGAGAATAATAGAGCAGATAGAGAAGTTTCAAGTAGGATAGAGAGGAGGAAATGTAAAGCGTATGATGCTACAAGATGAAACAAAATGGACTGATATGCTTCACACCCCAAAGGGGTAAATGTCAATATAGATTTCCATTGTTTTATTAGTGATAACTAGGGAGGTGTAGAGAGATCATTATAAGAGCGTTATTATTTAGTGACTTATGTTAGTATTTTATATTATTATTTCTTCTATTATTCTTTTGTAGTTTTATTTCATTTTTTATTTTTTTATATGAATTTCCTACATGCGTTCATTGAATATTGTGCTAATCGTTTAATTATAATAGATAATTTATGATTATATTGGTATTTATGAATGGTATTATGATGTACAGTATTTGCTATATCCCATTCATAAGGTAGTGTAGCCAGTAAAATGAATAACGAAGAGCCTCTTGGTATTTTTAGTTTATCACTATCTTTAGTTTCTGATAGAGTAGATAGTTCTTGTGTGAATGGTCTGGCTCCATTCCTTAAAAAAGTCTCCTAGGACAAAAACGCATCGGAGGGAGGAGCTGAAGAATGCAGGTGTACAGATTCTCTGCTAGCCGAGGAGAAAGTGTTGGACTGCCGGGTTCAGACCTGAGGGTGTACCTGAGGGTGTGCTTACAGAATGAAGCATATGAAGCTGGTTTTAACACATTATTAATAATGATGAGCTTGGACTTGGTGAAAACCCGAGTTCACCCAAGCCCACCAAAACTGTGACAACCACATCCCCCTCCAGACTCACGTCACGTATGGCCAGCGACTAAGGCTATACTTCACAAAAGGGCAGGGAATGCCCCTTCTCAACTGCTGCCGCTGAGGGGGTTGGAGGTCACAGTTCTAAGTGGGCTTGGGCGAACTCAGGTGAACTGGGCTCACAACAAGCCCAGGCTCATCACTAACTATAAAGTATGTGCATCCTACATTAAGTTTCTCTCTGTACCAACCTTCTGTTCAGTTCTTACTTTTCAGCTTACAAGGCTGCCAGAACACAGTCACTTGCTTTGCAGTTTTCTTCTCCAATTATTGAGAGAGCCCATGTGTAGGCAGTTTATTTCATGGATTTACATGGCGCCAATAATTTATGAAGCAATTTACATATTGCACATTCACATCAGACCCTGCCCTCAAAGAGTTTACAATCTAAGGTCCTTATCTCACATGCATACATACATTAGGGCAAATTGTAAACAGGAGCCAAGCCAATTAACCTACCATATTGTCTTGCAAATGTGGGAGAAAACCCATGGAGAACAAGCTAACTCCATACAGCTAGCGGCCTGACCGGGATTTTAACCGGGGACCCCCAGTACTACAAGGTAGACATGCTAGCCACTAAACCACTCTACTTCTACTGTAGAGGATTGCTGCAGAAACAGTATAATTAGGGCAAATTAGGTCAACGTCTGCAAAATAACACCCTTTTATAGCTGGGCTGTGTTTCACACAGAAAGGGCTTCCATGAGCTTACTAATCACCAGAACCACAGACGACAAAGATTTGTGGGTGGTTATATATTTAGAGTAATTTCAAATGGGCACACAGCATGGCAGTGGGAAAAGCAAATAGAATTCTGGGGTGCATCTAAGGGGATCACCAGCAGGAGACAGAAGGTCCTGATTTCCCTAATTACAGTAGATCTTTAGTTATCACTAGAGGGATTACCAGCAGGAGGAAGAAGGTCCTGATTCCTCTATATAGATATTTAGTTATCATCACTAGAGCCTTGGTTCTCAACTGGTGGGTCATGGCCCAAAAGTGGGTCGCGATCCCATGTTTAGTGGGTCGTCGCGTGCCTTCCTCAGCCTCCCCCTTTTGCAGCACTGCCGGTTCTTGAGCCAAACAGCCATTCAAAATATGCTGCCTGGTGCTGAATGTGGGATAGGCTGGGGCTATGGCCGGGAGGGAGCTCCATCCATACGTACAGCTTCCTCACGTGTCCTATAGAGGTGCCTGGACTAGAGTGATATCACATTCTGGCTCCCTGCACCTCTACAGGGCATGCAAAGGGAGCTGTGCAAGCATTGCACATATGGATGGAGCTCTGTCACAGCACAACAGCCCACACTGGACCCCAGGCTGAGGATCCACTCTAGTTCTCGTAAGGTATGGAGACTGGGTGGATCTTTTAAATGGCACGGTACTGCAATGCTATGCGTTCCATTGCAGTGTGACTTGGGTCGCAACTTAATGACCGAGGACAAATGTGGGTCCTGAGGTTACATAGGTTGAGAACCACTGCACTAGAGGGACCCCCAGCAGGAGGAAGGAGGTCTTGATTCCTCTATATAGATCTTTATTACCACTAGAGGGATCCCCAGCAGGAGGAAGGAGGTCCTGATTCCCCTAATTACAGTAGATCTTTAGTTATCGCTAGAGGGATTACCAGCTGGAGGAAGAAGGTCATGATTCCTCTATATAGATCTTTAGTTATTACTGGAGGGATCCCCAGCAGGAGGAAGGAGGTCCTGGTTCCCCTATTTAGATCTTTAGCTATCACTAGAGGGGTCACCTGCAGGAGGAAAGAGGTCCTGGTTTTCCTAAATAGATTTTAAGTTATCACTAGGGCAGGGGGTAGGCAACCTTGGCTATCCAGCTGTGCTGAAACTACACATCCCATCATGCTTTTGCCTCTGGGAGCCATGCCTGTGGCTTGCAATGCCTTATGGGATTTGTAGTTTCAGCACAGCTGGAGAGCCAAGGTTGCCTACCCCTGCACTAGGGGAATCGCCAGTAGGAGGAAGGAGGTCCTGATTCCTCTATATACAGTAGACATTTAGTTATTACTAAAAGGGTCACCAGCAGGAGGAAGGAGGTCCTGATTCCTATAGATCTTTAGTTACCACTAGAGAGATCTCCAACAGGAGGAAGGAGGTCCTGATTCATCTATGTTGATCTTTAGTTATCACTAGAGGGATCACCAGCATGAGAAAGGAGGACCTGATTCCCTTATTTAGATCCGTAGCTATCACTGGAGGGGTCACCTGCAGGAGGAAGGAGGTCTTAGTTTTCCTAAATAGATTTTTAGTTATCGCTAGGGGGATCGCCAGTAGGAGGAAGGAGGTCCTGATACATCTATGTAGGTCTTTAGTAATCACTGGAGGGATCACCAGCAGGAGGAAGGAGGTCATAATTCATCTATGCAGATCTTTAGTTATCACTGGAGGGATCACCAGCAGGAGGAAGGAGGTCCTGATTCATCTATGTAGATCTTTAGTTATCACTGGAGGGATCACCAGCAGGAGGAAGGAGGTCCCGATTCCCCTGTATGGAACTTTTAGTTAGACCTTATTTAGAATACTGTGTCCAATTCTGGATTCCTCACTTACATTGGGATATTGAGCAGACAGAGATGGGCAACAAAAAGGGCAAAAGCTCTAGTAAAACATACCAAGAGAGACTGCAGGAACCTAATATGTACAGTCTTCAGGAAAGGAGGGAAAGGGGAGACATGAATGAAGCCCTGAAATACTTTAAATTGGTAGTACCCCAATGTGTGAAGGGTGGGGATTAGCCATAATGTGCGCATGCTGTGCATACTTGCATGTCATGGCACACTACCCTTACAAGTGTGCCCTATTCCAGTGCTGTCGGATCAATCTTCGGTTCATCATTTTGTCCCCTGCCATCTCCGACCCCAACAGTGAGTTCTGTGTGATTTCTCTTCAGCCATTGGGTGGCCAGTGGTGATGTAACTCCTGCTTGAGTTAATGGGCACCTGGCCACTTTGCCCCTGCCCAAAAGTAGCAGTCAACATGTGAGCTGTGTCTGGTTTTGGAAGTACAGTGTATTGATAGAGAATTCAGAGCATAGGGAATTGCTACCGCAGGTATAATGGGGACCCTCCAGCACTTCACTAAAGGGCACCAGTCATGGAAATAGTTGGGCTACTATTGTTGAAAATGCTATTTGCCTGACGAGTCAGAACTTGTCCTAGGTCACCTATTAATGGGTCTGAAGGCACTGGATCAACAAGATGACCAATTGACTTGGATTTCCAAATGAATAAGCCATTGAAGCCTCCAGTACAAGTTCCCTTTAACCCACTAGTGCGTTTTTGAATTGCAGCCTGATTCTCACACAAATGGGGTACATATTGACATCAGCACCCCTGTACTGTAAGCAAGAACTTTGTTTCCCTGGTTTTCTTTATTTTTTTATTCCTGTAGGAGAACCTTCACTTTAAAAGACGGGGGTTCTCGCACAAGGACCGAGGTGCGGCTGCCTTCCTAGGCCCAGGCGGCCGTGCTTGAGTTGCATTTCCCTGGAGGGCAGCCGAGACGCTGTAACTCTGACACTTCCAGCAATGAAGCAATCAGCGATAAGAATCTAAAAGAGCCAGCCAGCATCAAGCAGCAGCCGAAAATTGTAGCTGCTTTTCTAAACTTTATGTAAATTCCTCTGTTGCTTTGATCAGATAGAATATTTTCCCTCTAGCTCAGTGAACTGATATGGTTTTGTATCGTCGTATTGTGAAAATAAATAAATAAATACAAAAGCGGCCCGGAGCTTACCAAGATACGTTCTTTCCGAAGCTTCTGCTTAAAGTGCGAGTCCACATTTGTAAGTCTGATGGGTGTGTGATAGAGCTGGAACGATGAGAGTGGAGATTAATTAAAATGAATAAAAAATAAAGAGCGTTTTCCTCGCTGGGGTTACGTTTTGGGTAAAAGTTAGGACCAGGTTCTGGTTCTAGGCTGCTGCCTTTCTAATGACGATAGTCAAATCCATCTCCAGATAGACAACTTCTGGGTGTGTGGTTAGGAGCGCCTACAACAAACTTTCATCGTTCTTAAAATGAATTCATAAATATTTATTGGTAAGGAATATCACATACAGTCGGTGCGTTTCGGGGTAAATGGCTCCCCTTCTTCAGGGCTTGAACTTATTATTTGCAATGCAATCAGCATAGAAAGGCTGGACTGAGGCTAGTGTGTCCTAGTGGCAATGTTAACGGCCAGCTTGGACATTTACAAGGTTGTCTACCTGTAATATGTCTGCTACTCAGGCTTCAGTAAGGATGACAGGATGAGTTTGTCCATATGGGGATTGGTATGAGGAATGAAGCTTAATATCACATGGCCCCATAGCAAAATTTTTATGCTGGCCCCCAACTTGCCAGCCCCTTTCTATGTGAAACTCATAATTTTGCTTTGGTGCTCAGTGCCCCATGTAGACCAGGCGTAGGCAACCTCAGCACGCCAGCTGTGGTGAAACAACAAATCCCATCATGTCTTTGCCTCTGGAAGTCATGCCTGTGGCTCTCAGAGTATTGCAATGTCCCATTGGACTGGTAGTCTCACAACAGCTGGAGTGCCAAGGTTGCCTACCCCTGTTGTCGACTCTTACTAGTCCACCACCAAAACTGATGACTGGTTTCATCTCTCCTCCTGTAATAAAGACCGGTCACTGCTGCTCTCTCTCCTTGTGCAGGGTGACTGGTCTTGTCTCTGCCCCTCCTCTAGTTTTCTGCAGGCAGCCTGCAGTGGGTACAGCCTGCTGGGCCCCCTCCCACAGCTCTGCTCTCTGCACAGGCTATGTACAGCCCAGTGATGATGTCACTGCTACTTTTAGAAGGTAATACCTAGATTTGTCAGCCATGTGGTGCACAGAAATGTGGATTTACATCCTTTGTGGCTATGGAAGAGAATATAGTTCAATAAAGGTTTTTGCACCCGGGGTCCAGCTTTGAATCTGTATTTGGTTGTTGCTGAGTGAAGAGTCGGAGGTGGAGCTGTGTATCTGTGTTTGGTCATTTGGGCTTTATATTCCGTCTTCCCTGAGCGTAATATGTGACATGCATGTGGGGTCCTGACGCATAAAAGCAACCGATCAGCCGTTCCCGAACGAGTTCCTAACGCAGCTCAGAAAATTAAAAAGGAGACATTGACTTTAAAGCCGACGCACCCTACAGACACTTTCACGAATTATAAGAAGACCGGCGGTCCCTTTCTACAACCCGGTCTGTAGATACCATTGGAATAAGTCGCTGTCACCTTTTCTGGTCGGTTTTATGGAACGTATTAAAGCGACACACGTGGAGAGAGATGAGATACGGTGTTCTGACATGTGAGTGGCAGATTACAAATTGATTTGTTAAGTTTCATTATACGATGATGCACTGAACTCGCTCCGTCCGGAAAACATACAGTCTGCGTGTTCTGTTCACTAATACAGCTTTGCGGGGCAGTGTGGTGCTGCCTGGTCGTAGAATGCAGGTAGGGAGCGCAGTGATTCAAATGAGTCTAAAGCCGGCCAGACATGTTACAGTCTGATTGCGCAATCTCCGTACAATCCTCATGAAGCTGGCCACACACATTATAATTTCCTTTACAATCTGTGCATTACAGTGTAAAGAAAATTAATTAAAAAAGTTGTAAAAACTTTTAATGGAAAAACTGTTTCCCCAAAAACTTGATCTCATATATGTGCCTGCGATTACATATTGTTTAATGTATATGTAGCCTCTTCGTTTTTAATCCGGCCAATTCTTCCGAAATACCTGGTGATCCTACCAGTTCTCCTTTTTTCTTTTTCATTCTGACCACGCCAAGCACGAAAGCAAATCTGTGCCGGCATGGTCAGTTTCGGTCTGTGTACTTCCTCTGTTGAGATATCCCTATATATCCCTGTATAAGTTCAGATCAGCCACCGTGCCCTCCCTCCCCCGCCTTGTTGATTGACAGCAGATCCCAGCAGGAGCCAAGCTGTCAAACTGCAGCAGGAAACGCAGCATACACTAGGGTTGCCACCTGTCCAGGACTGACCCGGACAGTCCGGGTTTGAAATGCTGTGTCCAGGTTTCATGGCAGCAGAAACCCAGACACAAGATGTAAGGCAGACAGGGGCAACCAAAATTAAGATAGGGTTTACTGGCCTCCCAGTGAAAATAGTCTCGACTGTGATATGTACATATGAATGGGTGGCGCTATTGTATTTACACACGAATAAGCCGCGACTCATTCTCCCACAAAATTGTTTGCGCGTCGCTAGAGTGTTCGGGTTTCGTTGGAGGAAAAGGGGGCAACCCTAGCGTACACCCTTCCGGAACGCAGCGTATGCGTTCCATAAACTGACCGCCCACTTAGTAAATTGAGCCTCTCCCCCCTTATAAGGAAGGAGGACCATAAAGAAGGCTGTGCGGTCATGTGACCACAAAAAATAAATCTTCATCAAAAGGTAATAAATAGTTTTATTTGAAGAAAATAAATGCATTTATTGTATACAAATACTAATTACTATGTTACCCCGTGCTTTCATCATTGTGCGCTCACATATAGTATGAGTGCAAAATAATTAGGGATGCACTGATACTAGTATCGGTGCCGTTGGCAAGTATTTGGGGCGAGTACTCGTACTAGCTCAAATGCCTAGGCCGATACGTCCGGTATCAGGAAGCCGGGCAGCTATTCATCACACACTCCCCATCTTCCTGATTGGTCGGGAACCCAGCTCCATGCTCCCTTGTCACTGGTGACAATTGGCTTCCCGGCCAATCAGGAAGCTGGGCAGCATGTAATGACTCGCTGCCTGGCTTCCTGATTTGTCGGGAAGCTGGCCAATCAGGAAGCTGGGTGCCATGTAATGACGTGGCGCCTGGCTTTCTTATTGGCCAGAAAGCCGGCTCTATGCTTTCTCGTCACTTAGTGACGAGAAGTACAGGGACAGCTTCCCTGCTAATCGGGAAGCCGAGTGGCGAGTCATTACACGCCGCCTGGCTTCCTTAATGGGACTTCCGGTATCGACATTCAGTATCGGTTAGGGTTGCACAGATACCAAGTACAGTACTCCGTACAAGTACGAGTACAAGTACAGATACTTTTCGAGCTCCAAGACTACACTAGAGAAAAATTAAAAAATTAGCAGGCAGCTGTCATGTGTAAGGAGCACACGGAGCTCCCGGGATTTGTACATCTCTGTTTTAACCCCTTCATGACTGAGGCCTTTTTTTCATTTTTTGCACCCATGTTATATTCCGCATTTTAGGCCTGAAAATTACTTAAAACCCCCCAAACATTATATATTTTCTGAATGCCAAGACCCTATACAATATAATCTGCATCGCTCCCGGTCCCATAGAACGGGGAGGGGATCGATGAACGGAAGTTCGTCGACCTCCTCCCCAGCTCCCCGCGGACGCCAAGGACGTAGGAAGGGCAACAGAGCCCGGGAAGCACAGTGGCGGTGTCCGGCGGGGGCGGCCCCTTCTTCGGGACACAGAAGCGATCTGGCGACAGGTAAGTCGCCAGAATCGCTTCTTTTGTAAAGCCGACAGTCGGCTTTACAAGTTTAAACAGACTCCCGGCGGCAAAAGTTGCCGGGAGTCTGTTTAAACAGCCCAGATGCTGGCGACGTACACTGTACGTCGTCAGTCACGAAGGGGTTAATGTACGATTTTGGTTTTATAAATATAAATAAAGGGATGCACAGATACCAGTTTTGTGAGCATGAGTACTGGTACTTGCCGAGTACTTATAAGTACGAGTAGTGATAAATTTTTGTTTATTGTCATGTGACAGTTTTTCTAAAACAATACAGACTAATGATTTCAGGACAGTGGTGGAGCGCCAGAGCCAGGTCCCAGCTGCAACCGCTGCAACCCTGGTAGTTCTCATGAAAATGCCAAGTATCTGCATGGGTACTCGAAAAGTATCTGTGCATCCCTAGTATCGGTGAGTACCGGGAAAAAAAATATTGGTACTCGATAGTGAAATACCGGTATCAGTGCATCCCTAAAAATAATCAAAATACATTTTTTTAATTTTTTTGTACATTTGTCAGCTTATTAAAAAACAAAAAACAATAACAGTGAATTTATTACAACAGTGTGCCAAATAAAATATTATTTTAGAATAAAATGTCATTTAAAAAAATAATAACATAAAATTGAGTTAGGCAGACAAATTAGTTACTGACGCTGCTGAATGTTGTCTGGGCATCGGAGCTTCAATGACCTCTAGTAAGGCAAGGGTTAAGGCCGGCTGTTGAATTCTTCGGCTGACAGCTCGTTATCACTGTCATTTGACATTGATCTCATGACAAACACCAAAATGTGTCTTCCTTCAGCATTGCTATATTCTGATGGAACTGTCGTGCACCTTAGATGTAAACAAATAAAAAAAATAGCCTTTCAATAACTATGATGACATAAATTATCTGCAGCCCGCATGGACTTAAAATGATTAATATACTTCTTCCCAAATCCTCTCATGTCCCAAATGTTTTTTGTTTTGTTTTATTTTTTAGGTTTTATAGTCTACCCTCATGTATTATACACTGGGTTTTGTTTTCTTTTTTCATTTCTTTTTTTAGGATTTGAGGTCTGGATTTGGTCAGTGGAGCAGAAAGTAAGTAGCAAATTTGTATATGTGTTTTTTAGTATAAGTTTAGTAGCAAATTTGTATATATATTTTTTTATTTCCTTGTTTTTTTATTGAGAATAAAAAGTAAAAAAAAAACAATTTTCCTTTGGTTTTTCCTAAAGCAATATTTACATCATTTGTGCACCCCTATATATTTACTGTATATTTATTTATTAATACTTTTTATTTTACATTTATTTAACACTTTTTCTTCATGTGGGGAGTCTGGATCTGGTCAGTGGAGACTTGAGTCAGACACTCCATGCAGCTGTGCAGCAGCAGATCACTTCTGTACTCCTAAACAGTACTATGTGGGAGAATTTTTGGTTCCGGCCCTAGTAGCCACAGAGATCGCCCGCCATTTTAAAATGACGATGGGATGAATAGCCACTATCCCAGCGACATTTTAAATAACAGGATTGGGGCCTCAAGTGGTTAAAGTAGATGTGAGCTCTAACATTTCGTTTCCTAAGTCCTGGTTCACACCTAGGAGTTTTTGAGCAGTTCGAAAAGCTCTTTTAACGGCCCAACACAAGAAATCCCATGATTTTCAATGGCCCTGATTCACACCTGAGCAGAAAAACGCCTAGCGTGAAAACGGCAGATGCCTGAAAAGGTACAGGAGCTTCTTCAGGCAGATAAAAGTGTTTTTCCTCCCCATAAACTTCATTGGAAATGCCCAAAAACACCCAACAGAAGCATGTTGCACATTTTTGTGAGCTTTTTTGCACGTTTATACACGCGTTCTTCCATTGCCACAATGGTTTATGAGCTGCCAATCTAAACGCTCATCTTCATGTACCCGCGTACATTAAGTTTTTGTTTAGCACAGAATCAGCTGGCCCTGATATCTTGTTTTGGGGTGGCTCCTTTCCCTTGCAGGATCCTATGGAGCCACCCCTGTGAGTGCTAGTAAGCTGTGCACATCTCCACAAACACACAGACACAGCAAGGCAAGTCACTCCCCCAGTGGTGTCACAAGGGGTTGTGCGGGGTGCGACCCACACCCGGGTGAGTCATTTTGGTGTCATCCCCTCTGAAATGTCAGGCACTCGGTCATGGACCGAGAACCTTACAGCTGCAGGAGAGAGAGGAGGAGACCCGGCGGCATACCTTATCCTGCCGGGTGAACATCCCCTCCTCTCCCTGCCAGCGTCCATCAACAAGATGGCCACTGGCAGGTATAAAAAAAAGACAGCACGTGCGCAATTACATCATCATGCATGTGCGTGGTGACGTCACGCGCATGCGCGATGACATCACGATGGGGGGTGTCTCCCAGTATCCGCTCCGGGTGACACCAGGCCGCAGGACGCCCCTGCACTCCCCTACTCCCTGCTCCTCCCTTCTCCAACCTAGTAGATGGATAGTCCTGGACACTTTGCTGTCCCTTGTGATCTTGTACTGGACAGGAAGTTCAGAGAAACCGAGCTGAGAGAGTTGGAGCCAGCTCTTCAGAAACCTGATGCCTGTAAGTGCTTAGGGAAAAATGTTTAAAAAAAATACTTTGATGGGCGATGTATATTTGTTTGATCCGGATTCATTATTGAACAACGTTTGAAAGTTTAATACTACTTAATAAAGTTTTACTTTACTTGAATATCAGTTTAAGGAAAGTTGCAGATTTTAGAGGACTGAACATTGATGACATGAACAGATTATTAATAAATAAAACATTGATGAGATTTTCATAGCTGAGTTGAGCTCTACTGAAAATAAAAAGGGTTAAAAAAAACAGGGACGTCGCTCTTTAAAAGAAGTAAACAAACGTTTTCGGCAGATTTGTTGGAAATATAACAGTGATACCTCCCGCTATCGAAGCGTCTTATTCCCCCAACTAGTGAGGTTTGTTTTCTCAGCATGGCGCTTGGCAGAAGGAGAGTTAAGATTCTCCAAGACAATGTGGTTAGGTGGTTGTAGAATCGCGAGTACCATCTGACATGATAAATAATGCAGAATAATTCACACCTCAACAATCTAATGTTCCTTCTGTTAAGAGACCTGAAAAACATTGCTACGTTCACAGGTAATTACAGGTGTTAATCCCCAGTGAGCCAATGGTTAAAATGTAATTCCTTGAAGGATTGGAACCGCGTCCTGCCACTGGCGCCAACTTGTCACCTCTCGCTTGTGACGCCGAACTTCTAAACTTTCAGAAGCTGTGACCTACATTATAAAAGTAAGATCGGAGGTGGTAGGTAGGGGGGGTGTATTGAACTAGAATATTATATGGATGGGGATTTGAGCCGGGCTTTTTGGAGCCGTGTCATCGGAACGAACGAGAGTTCTTTAAACCGTTAAAGGTGTTATGTCCATGGCTGTCATCTTTTTTGTGTGTGTCTTGCCCTACGGATGCAAATGCCCGGGGCGGCTCAGTTTATGGGACAGCAGATGTTGTTTTTTTTTTCCTCCCTTCCTTCTAATTCCTTTTCTTTGTTCTTAGCTCGCTTCGCTGTGCGCGTCACGTGTTTATCCCGAGCGTGATGGAACAGTGAACGCAGTTTGTGGCTGAATGCAAGCCATTGCTTATTGAGTAGTCGTTACTGTCAAATATAAAAAGCTAAAGTGGGCATAGAAGGCCTGGCAATGAAAAGTGAACTCCAGGCACAGAAAGGTTCATATAAAGAAGAACTTCAGGGAGAAATATTCTTAAAGGAGAACTATGGGGTCAGGGCTTTTCCCCATAATTCTCCTTAGGGTAACGGGAGGACACAAACTAGCGTCCTCCCGTCACCCTAAGCTCAGTATACATCGACATCGATGTCGAGATCCGCCAGCTGCGCGAGTGACAGCTGGCTCTGCCTATCTAGAGGCAGAGCCAGCTGTACCCGCCCCGTCCCCCGTCCGTTCCGCCAGTCAGTTCTGGCGGATCGGAGCGGGGAATCCATCCCCTCCCCTGTCACGGCAGAGAGCCGTGACAGGATCGAGAAGTGAGCGAACACCGGTATGTGTTCGCTCACCTCCCGATCTACTGAGCCGACCTGTGACAGTCTCATTGTCACAGGTCGGCTAGAACTATGAGGTGAGTGAAAAGCACTCACCTCATAGTTCTCCTTTAACCCTTGTAGTGGGGCTACCCCGGCACTGCAAGGGCTCAGTGCTCGTTTTGGTGTAGGGGTTGGAATAAAAAAGATATACGGTGCTTACCTAATCCTCAATTCCCACCTGACTGCTAGAATGTTTCCCACAGCCTCTTCTCCCCCGGGCTCTGGCGTTCTAAGGACCTGTGATGTCACCACGTCTAATGCGGATCCATTCACCTGCATTAGACGTGAGGATGCTGAGGGAAAGAAAGGTGAGCCCTGACTGCTGCAGGACTGAGGATCAGGTGAAAACATCTTCTATATTCCAGCCCCTAGACCAAAATGAGCAGTTAACCCTTGCAGCGGGGGGGAACTCCTGTAGTTCTTCTTTAAAGCATTGAGTTGCAAAGGGTTGCAAATGTGATCATTGCAACACTGTAGCTGCCACGTGCCGTAATGGAGCTTGAAGTGATGAAGAAGGCCTCTCTTGCAACTCAAGTCTCAAAACGCCTGAATGGTAGAACAGGTCTGGACTCGGAGGGGCATGAGTTCCGGGAGACTTCACTGCAGGTAGAAGTGCTGGTCCCGATGACAATCCTCTGGGTGAAGACAATGAAGGAGATGCACGTCAGAGGAAGCAGTGCAGGAAGGTTCAAGGTCAGGTGCAACCCGAGTCAAACCATGCAGGCGATGAGGTACCAAAACAGAAGGCAAGATCATAATTAAGGAACAGGCTGAGGTCAGGAACGTGCAGGCAATGCAGTACAGGACAGAAAGCAGAAGAGAAGTCAGGAACAAGCTGTGGTCAGGGATAACAGAAGATCAGCAGAGTGGTTCGGACAAGCTGGGTCAGTATCGGGAAGTAAGGTCAGAATGCAGTATCTAGAAAGCTGACAATCACTGTTCTGGCACCAGTATATATAGCGAGCGTGCACACGCTGGCGATTGTGCGTGCAGAAGCGCGCAGCCATGCCTGGCTCTATGGACAACACCGGGCGCATGGACAGATGCTTGTGCAGCTCTCCTGGTTTAGGCTTCTTGACATCAGCCTACGTGGAAGCATAGAGACACTTTAATAATATACGGCATTATTATTATTTGCGATAGCGTCATACCCCCAATTAGAACATGTGTTGCCGAGCTTTAGAAGTGGCTCAAGTTCTTCCTTTTAAATTGCCTCACTTAAAGTAGCATTGCAAGTTCATTAAAATAAAATAAAGCAATCTGTTCCTGATAATTTATTAAGACTTTAAAAGATGTTTGACACTCACAATGAAATTAATTTGCAGGTGTATGGCTACATGTATTCATTTCACACAGTGGTTAATTCATCCCACAGTAATATTTTTATGGACAAATATAGAAATTACCAGAGATTCGTTTCTCTTGCAGTTTATTAAACTAAAGTGTACTAATTAAGAATCACAACTAGAGTTTTGTTTTGAGGAGTCCACCAAGTATTACAATATTGCTAAAAAAAAGTCTTAAAGCTGAACTTCGGGCACACGCATTTTCATTTAAATATATTCCTTAGTAGCCACAAAGAATATAATTCCACATTGTGTGCACCAAATGCCTTTGTAAACCCAGATACAATTAGCAGTGACATCATCACTGTGCTGTACATGGCCTGTGCAAAGAGCAGAGCTGTGGGAGGGGCTCAGCAGGTCCCGCCCACTACAGGCTGCCTGCAGAAAATTATAGTAGGGGGTGGAGACCAGACCAGTCACCCTGCAGAAGGTGAGAGAGCAGCAGTGAGCAAAAAATGCTGGCACAGAGGATTTCCCCTCACCTCTTGCTCTGGTGATAACTGTAATCTTTTGGATTTCCCTTCCCATTCTGTCCCAGAGGCAACGATCACCTGGAGTAGAGAGGGCTAATCTTCGCAGAGGGGAACACAGGAAGCAATAAAAACCTCACAGGGGGTCTAAATCCTCCCATCTCTATCCAAATTACACTTCAAAAGTAGTGTCCCTGCAGAGCTGTAGTACTATAGCAGCTGGCTGGTGGAGACACTGTGTTCATTGGGGAGTGCAGGATTCTGACACATCCATAAGTGTCAGATATTAAAGGTTCTTTGGTTGGTGTAGCTCTGAAAGGGAGCAAAGATTAGAGTCACTGGTGGAGGAATTAGTATTATTTTTCTTCTTTTACATGGTATTTTTAAAATATTTTTTTATTGACAGTCACTGTTAACGTGCTACTGATGCCAAAACTAGTTTTGGAAAGATTGTGGGGGACTAGATATTTATTGTCTGTGTCCCTCTCTCTATTTGTTCTGGTGACCCTTATCCTTGAAAGTGAAAGAAAATCCCAAATCTTGGGTGGTCATCAGAACAAGAATAGAGGGGAAATCTTCCAATGGGGACACTAGTTCTGAATTTCCATTTCTTTGGATGGAATTCCTTTCTCTTCCTGTTATGGCTATGGGACATAACGTGAAGGGAAATCTTCCCAATGGGATGTAGATGGCAAAAAAGCTATAACCCTCTCTTACTCTATCGAAAGCTAAAAGAAAGGTTTGGCTTCAGATCTTCTTCAAAGATGGATCCATCAAGCTTTACAATATAAAAATATTTAAAGAAAGGTCCATCCAATGTTATAATATTGCTAAGAAAAAATAAACAGGATCTAAAGAAAAAAACTGTAATAAGTAAAAGACAAGTACATCCAAAATCCATACATCCAATGATGCCAATCATTATGGTCTTACATTAGTCTGAGGAACGGGCTCCATTGTTGGCAGCTGAACGACCCAGTAGTGAACATCTAAATGTGTAAAAGCTCACCTGCACCCAAATCTTTCAGACTGCTCCATAGATTTAAAAACAAAAAATAAATATTTTATTTAAAATGATTTCCTGATCTATTAGATATTTATCTAATCTAAAACATTCACTTCTTAGCCTAAAATGATTGCATCCCCCCTCCCAACCCCCTTCAAATCTAACTCTAAATAACTTGTTCTGTTATGCGTTTCAGCTCCTTCATCTGCAAAAATAATTATTTTCAAAATCTTGCCAAAGTGTGAATGTTAATGGAGCTCAATGGACGCTAACGTCAAGGAATTAGATATTCTGATGAAGATACGAGGGCACGGAACAAAGTTCTGCTTCCTGGACACATTCCAGCTCCTCTCTCCTCTTTGCTTCTAGACAGCTGCCCTCCTAATTGTGTTTTGGTGCTTGTTGGAGCAGTGGGAAGTACGCAGCTGACTATATATAAATATATATCTATGTTCAACTGTTTATTATATACAGTATATCTATCTATATATCTATATATATAGATATATAGATAGATATATATATATAGATATAACGTTTTTCTTTGTTGTGCATACATTCAGGAAGGGGTCAGACTCTGTGCCAGATTTTAATACCCATCTGTGTCCCAACTGGGAAGGTTTTCCATTAATTTCCTGTGTGGGCACCAGGATAGGAAGAGAGGGGAAATCTTTCCAACAGGGCATTGGATGGAGATTCAAATTGGACAGAAATTCTGAACCTTCCCTACAGCAATTAAAAAAAACAAAACACATTGTGAATGGAGATATACTTCAAAGTAAAATGGATAGAAAGTTTAATATCAGAATGAGAAACTTCACACGGGAGTTGCCATAGGCTGACTCTTTAGCTGCCCAGTGTTTTCTGACATCACTCGCAATAAAGATGAATAGTGTCAAATGCACTGCGCGGTCTGCTTTCTTCAGAGGCTTCTCATGCAGGATCGGTCTTCGTGACTCCAGAGGCACTGTGTTTATAGAGATCCTGGCTCTGCCTTCCATTCAATACCTATGATATGAGGCACCTAACAGTGAGGCGGAGGCTCTCTTAAGTAATGGAGTTGGGTGGTGGTGAAAACACATCATCTGGTCACCATACTCCCCAATGAGATACAAACAGCCACTAGATGATTTATTTTGGGTGGACATATCCTTTAATTCCATCTTTGACTGCTTTTGTTTTATTGTCTGACGGAGGATACAGATTGGGATCAAGTCGTTGTGTAAAAAAGGTAAGCACATTCCTGCCTAGCGCATAAATACTATGCTTCCATAATGTATTCGGAGCACACAAAGAACACTGGGGATGTGAAATTAAAATGATGTACATTAACATGGTCACAATGAGAGTTTCTTTAATCAGCTCAGCTGATAATTTTAAAATAAATTAGAAACTCATCGGGTTACGCAGGTTTTAAATGAAGAATGTGTTTTCACTAAAGCTTACATTTCTCTGTCTAATCCGAAATAGAGTGGAGATCACACCGCAACCGCGCGCGACTTAAAAATTAATAGCAACACCAGTTACATGAGCTGAGTGAATTTCTTGGTCACTTAAAGCGAAACTGTACTTCCAAATCAGTGCAAAGTTACATGTCCTCTTGATGGGTCTATCCCTTTGCTGTTGGCACCTACTTTACCCACACTCGCCCATTAACCTTACGTGAGAGGTCCTTAAAACATAGGGTGCCCTCTCAGAGCACCTACACTTGGCTCCCTTGCCACACTGGTACCCCCATTGTTGGTGGAGGTGGATTCCAGAATAGACATTCATAAAACTCTTGCCAGGTATGATTTTTTTTTTAAGTGTTGGTCCAGTTTTGGCTAAAGGGAAGGTCTTTTTATACTGAGTCACCTGCTGGATTCTTATATCTCTTACGGGCAGTAGCCATGACCTCTTTATTCTGTTGTTCTTGACTCTTTCACGCCAAGCTCCCCAATCCATAACTCAATTTTTATTGGGCAACCTCCAAAAGAAAAAGAAAAAACACAAACAAGCCAAAATGTTTACAGGCTCTTCTTTTTATAATAAATTAACTATAGGATAGGGGGAGTAAATTTGATATAAAAAGCAGTGAGCTGCAGTAGGCATAGAGACAGGCCTGGAGCAAACACAAAGAAGAGCTTACGGCCTGCATGACATGGTGAAAAGGAGAGCCAGGCCACACAGAGTTATAAAATAGGTTTGAAAAATTCAGAGGGATGGTCACTCACCTGATTGGGTAGAATGTTCTAATTGAGGGGGTTCCTAAGGGTAGCCCATGGGGAGGTACAAGATGAATCCTGTTGAAGAGTTGCAGGAATCAAGAGAGCTTCACTCCCAGCTACCCTACATTTCAATTTCATCTGGAGGCATGTCATGGCAGCATGGGTGCAATCTGGGGTGTTTGAAGACAGTTTTCAGCTGCTTTTAAAGGTAAACGATTAGGGATGCATCTTCATTGTGGTGTCTTCTAGAAAATATGCTTAAGTGATTGTTACTGGGTAGTATTAACCAGTAGGTGTCTGTGGTCAACAGCCAGCACCCTCAAGTCAGTGTATTGGGGAAGGGGGCCACCTAACAAAGGTGACTGGTGTTGCAGACATCGGGCGGGGGTTTTTGTTATTATGGTGCCTTCAAGGACCTGAAACCCTAGTTATCTATGGTTGTGACATGGTTTAATGTTATTCATCATTTGTTATTGAAGAAAGGCTGATGTGGCCAATTGAACTTCATTCAGATCTAATTGTATTTTGTTGAGTGGGCTAAATGGAGGAGATAGAGTTGGGGGGCCAGCGGCGGATGTTAGAAGGGCAGGTTACTTCTGAATTATGCTCAGCGTCATCACTTCCACTCATGACACCCTCTAAGTCTAGCTCTACTCCACTTGAGATAGCACAGGGCAAGACAAACAACATGAGCAGGCCCAGGCTTGTTGCCTCTCCATGGCCTTTGCTCCCCTCATTTCTCATGGTGGAGCAATCTGCCCTTGGTGGGTGGTTTCAAAACTGTGTTGATGATGAGAAGCAGGCAACATTAAGCAAAGTTAAGTTATGGGGATGTAACTATGTACAGCAGCCAAGGATGAGGGGTGACCCCAGCATGTTCCTTTTTAACACATGAGCATTATAGCACAACTGATTGGCTCCTAGTGTTGCTTCTCCATCCCATTATGAGCTGTACAGGGGGTTGCTAGAGGCTGATACCAAGTTCAAATACTTTACACTATACACTAGTTGCTTTAAAAAGTACACTTAAACCTGAACTTCTAGTCAAAATGAATGCAGTTCTCTATTATTAATACATCATTAAATGTATTGTTTAAAATACAGAAAAGTGTAAGTACCTGAATTTGACTTGGTATCAGCCTCTAGCAGTCCCTGTACAGCAGAGCTCAGGATGGGATGAAGAAGCATCACTAGGAGCCAATTAGTTGTACTATAATGCCCATGTGCTAAAATGGATCATGCTGAGGTCACCCCTTCGGGATGGGACCTCGTATTGGGAGAGGGAGCAACACCACAAGGAGCCAATTATTTCATGCACTGATAAAGAGCATGCTGAAAGAGTACAGAGTAAAGTAAAAAAAAAGAGATGAGCTGATCACTGTGCTGCTTCTCCTTCACTGTCATGTCACTGGCAAAGGGTGGGTCCATGACAGCTTGGTCTCAAAGGAAGTGGGTTGAATAATGCTGGCCGTCATTCAACCTCAAAGACTGAGGACATCTAGTGGCAGAAAAGAAGTACTGTGGGGGGCACATTTAGATAAAAAGGGAATATGGCAGCAAAAGCTGCTTTTTTATTTTATTTTTTAATTGACTGTTTTTATTTTTCAGTTTTTGCATTAATGATGTTTAAAGAACAAATACCTAAATTGGTGTTTCATATCTTCCGAAAGGTCAGCTTTAATATAATTTTGAAGAACAAGCATTTAAAAATTGTAGTCTCAGTTATTAAAACAGTCTGTGCTATTCTGAATTCTAAAATAACTGAACAAAACAGCTCCTAAACAGTTTCTAAGGTTCCTGTGAGAGCACAAAAATAGAATTTCTTCTCTTCAAGCTATAATGGACACTCGTGATCATGTGATCAGTAGCTGGTAGTGACTGTGTACAGGGTTAGGTGACTAAAGCTAACTCACCCAGGTTACCCTTTGTCCATTCATCAGTGTCACTGTCCACCCTCACTGATAGCAGCTTTCTGTCACTGAAGCTTTATCGACACTTGATCATTTACATGGAGTTGACATTCTCCAAGTTTACTCAGGGGTCTGTAATTGTATTCTTTCTCCAGTTCTGCATTACCAACCGTGAAAATGGAATCCTATCATCCCTGACCAATTTTTAATGTACAAAATGATTTGGCCGAGGTTCAAAGCAAAGCACAATTGAAATCAGGTGAATGATACATGTATTTTTTTCTGTCTGGGCTAAAATTTGATTGTTTTTTTTTTCTTGTATGAATTTCAGACTAAGGCAGAGAGGTTTAAGCTCTGAGAATATAGATAGATAGACTTCACCTTTGTGTTTATTATCGGAGAATGTAAAATTCTCATTTGTGTAAAATAATCAGTGTATTTGTCTTTGAATTTCTAATAAAACAGAAAGTCTGGCGTGAAGGTATGTTCCTGTCAAGCATGACAACTTTACATTTAAAATTACTTACGGGGACACAGTCCTTCTGAGTGTCTCTTGGGGGAGCATTTAGAAATTAGCTGTGTGGCCTTACCACAGCTGTACTGCTGTTTTACAAAAGCCACCAATGTTGGATTCTTCTCCACTGTTCACTAATGTAGGATGGTTCTTCACCACTGTCCTCTAATGCAGGATGGTTCTTCTCCACTGTCCATTAATGTAGGATGGTTCCTCTTCACTGACCACCAATGTAGGATGGTTCTTTTCCAATGACTACCAATGCAGGATTGTTCTTTTACAATGGCCACCAATGAAAGCAGTTTCTTCTCCAAGTGACCACCAATGAAGAAGGGGTCTTCTCCATTGACCACCAATGTAGGAGGATTATTTCCACTGACTACCAATGTAAGAGGGTTCTTCTCCACTGACTACCAATGTATGATGGTTTTTCTCCACTGACCACCAATGTAAAAAGGTTCTTCTCCATTGACCACCAATGTAATAGCATTCTTCTCTGCAGCCACTAATGTAAGAGGATTCTTATCCACTGACCACCAATCTAAGAGGGCACTCTTTTACAACTATTAATGTTAGAGGGTCCACTGACTACTAGTTTAGGAGGGTGATTATACATGGATCAATTGTTGACCTCCAATTTGAAGAGCACTTTTTCACTGAAAAGGAGGCTGGGGGGGGGGGGGGTCTGAAAT
>NW_017306498.1:413140-418863 GCF_000935625.1 Nanorana parkeri
GTTTGAAAAGCTTTTTTCCCGGAAAGGGGGGGGGGGGGGGGGGGGGGTTGCAAACTGTTTATAAATGGACCCCTCAGTGATGGTTTACTTTAATATCAAGACACATTTAGGTTTTTTGATTAGTTAACATCACAATCTGGGAACCAGGGTACTAGAGATTGTGAGCTCCAGGTTTGGCAGAGCAGTCCAGAACAGGGAACAGGTCTGCAACTCCTGGAACTCAGGTCTTAGAGAGTAACTGGACGCAGGTTACACTAAACACAGGGAGCCAGGGGCAGGGTGTCTGCACAAGAAGTGTGGGTGTGCCAGAGGTGCATGATCTAAGGAGACCATGTCTTCGCCAGAGGTTCTGATGGTGAGGATGTTACGCTGTAGGACAACTCCCAGGTTGTGGCCCACCAACACACCCATGCAGACCAGGTGGGTAAAGTGCTAAGGAATAACATAGGGGTCCTAGACTAAGACCAGTAGAACATGAGACCTAAAAAGGGCACAAAGAATCACCAGGAGAAAACAGAATCCACACAGGGAAAAGAGACTCTGTGACATGGGAAGCACAGTAGAAAAGCAGCACACAGGAAGTGGGTACAAAGTCCACACAGAACACAGGGTACACTAGAGTGAATGGATAAAGGGAAAAGACACAAAGGCAACATGAAAAACAGGAAAGGAGAATACACTAATGAGTAGCTGCAGGGAACATGCCTAATGTAGAAGTACTAGTCACACAAGAAGATGGAACACAGGAACGTAAATATGCTGAGATACAACGTATGGATGAAACAACGTACAAGGAACATGCATACACAAAAGTACAGAACTAGGAAGCAGATATGCACACGGATTGGGCTTTACACAGAAGTTGGGCTCAAGGTAGACAGGTGATGGCAAAAAGTAGTAAGGATGGGCATACAAGGAGATATCCACAAGGAAGGCAAGATATCCAGGTGTCACACGTGGAGAATATGAAGTATAGAGCTACAGAGGCACAATGCAAATCTCAGAGAAGAAACTCACCAAGACAATGGAAAAACAGATACACAGGGTAGCATAGGAACTACTACAATGAAAAGGAACAGAACACAGGAAGATACAGAGAGTGCCGGGAAGAAAGGGAAAGCAGACACACTAAAGTGAAGTGAGCGACCCAGCAGCAATACAGAAATCAAGCAAGTAAGGCCACCCACACCACACAGGTGAATGCACAATGATTACCACAGGCAATCACAAGGGACTGAGAGTCAATGGAAACACAGAGAGTAGCAAAGGGGAAATGCAGCCAAGCTTAGAATCCATGGGGGTACACTAGGAAATCAGGGGAACATGGAAAATCTTCAGAAACTCAAGGAAAGATCACAAGGAACACAGGAGGGTCCGACAGCAGAAAACTGACTCATTGCTCAAACGCTGAGCAAATGGTGAGCTGAATCTACATAGGAAAAGAAGAGAGAAGATTGGTTGCAGCCCTGTGAATCCCCATAGGCTGACAGACAAGCACCTAGAACAGAGGAGAAAGTCTGACATGGAAACTGGACAAAAGGCAAAATTCAGCACGGATACCAAGACAGTGAGACAGTTAAATATAGCACACATTATAACAATCCCTAAATTAATAAATAACTGCATGAACTGGCATTTTTGAATAGCTCTCTGGAGTTCAACTTTCAGGCTACATTCACACAGTGCTATTATGTGCGACTGGGGATTCCTGCTGGAAGAAACCATGGGTTCCTGTGGCAGGAATCCCAGGTGTGTCCATACAGCTGAGAGTCCCATGTGAATGTGGCCTAAAGCTGAAATCCAGGCAGGTATAAGAAACACACACACACACACACACACACACACAAATTAATGAAGTTATATATTAAAAAAAGCATTAAATGCATTTAAAAAAAACTAATTGTGTAAGTATTTGCATTTAACTAGATTTCAGCCTCTTGAAATGGCTTTACAAAAGCACCCCAAAATGGTAGAAGGAAGAGCAGAACTAGAGGCCAGTTAGAGAATTATCAGTTGCTGCTCCTTTGCGTCCAAGTCACAGGCTAGGGACGAGAACTGACCTAGCTGTCAGGTCACCAGGCTTGCCCAGTTGTCTATTTCAGGATTGGGGTGACAATAGTACAAATTCTTTGGCAGGTAAAACAGTTGCCATATGCAGTATGTATATCAACAATCTATTAAGCTGTTTGTCTGGAATTTAGATTTAATATTACGACAACCTTATGAAAGCTAACTACTGTTTTTTATTTTTGAGTCATACTCAATTACTGGGTGTCTTACAGCAGACAAAGTTCAGACATTTGTCGGGAGCCAGAGGTGAGACTCCTAGAGAAATAATTTGAGACTCTTAGAGGAAAAGCACTATATAGTGGGAGGGAAAATGAGGAAAAGCAAGGGTGAGCTGCACAAAAAAAAGAAGTATCCTGGCAGGCAGCAGCAATTATAAGCGATCCAGAAAAAGGGCTTTCTTTTTTTTCTCCGACTGGAGTTGCTCTTTAAAGCGAGCGTCTTTCTCCTCAAACAGCACATAAAAGGAGCTCCTCATGTCAAGCGCTCTGCCCAGCCAAAACATCTTGGTGTGCGGCTGGAGAAAAGACATGTCAAATTAGTGCTGACACGGGAGGCAGGCTGCATCTAACATAACAGATTAGAAAGCAATTGAAAATGCAAAGGGAGGAAGTTTCACTTTCAAGCCCCACTGGAGGTGCTGGCCCTGTCAGAAATTGCCCTTCAGCAGTTCTCCACCAACAAAGAGCCCTGTCGTCTTTAAACCTGGACACGAGATGGTGATGGCTTTATACATCACTGGATTCCGAGTTTAGAAGAAAGTTTTTGTGTCTCCTGTCCTCGGGCGTTGTGCAAGCTGTCTGCTGGGCTGCTACGCGCTCAGGAGGGCGAGCTCTCGGTTTATGTGATTCTGATAAATACTATGATGTCTTCTCAGCAGGTCTGAGGCTACCATCAAGGCAAACTAATGGCAAATCACATGCCTTGAGAAACGCCTGCTACTTCGCTGCTCCATAACTGGACCATGAGATCCTTTATACAATGATACCAACTTCACAGGCTACAAGAATAAGGATGTTAAAGTGAAGTGCAGTTTGTGGCGTTGCTGCCAATAAAGCTAAAATGATCATTCGGTTATGTGTATGTTAGAGCAGACTTCAAGTGTATCTCTTTTTTTTAGTTTTTGGGTAGAGTAGGGAGGGTTTACACCAGTCGAAGGATTAGACCAGGCGTGGGCAACCTCGGCACTTCAGCTGTGCTTAACCTAGTGCCATGAGGCATTGCAAGACTCTGACAGCCAGATACTTGCCTCCCAAGAACAGAAGCATCATGGGATTTGTAGTTTCAACAAGCTGGAACACTGAGGTTCCCTGCCATTGGTTTAGACCTGTTGTCATTATTTTATTGGTGGTTCCCCATTGGGGAGCTTCAGTCTTCTGTATGTACTAGTGACTATTGTCACTGAGAAATAAAGTTAAGAGAGATCCAAAATTGTAGCCCCCATAACAACCTAAACGATTGGTCAGAGGGCAAGCATGGCAGGGGAAAAAAAGGGAGCTAATTCACAAAGAGTTAAAATTATAATTCAGGGATAGCTTGAAAGAAATGGTCTCTTACCTGATTGGGTGGAAAGTTTGGGAGAGAGGGATATCCTAAGGGTGGTCCATGGTGAGGAGAAAGAGGAATCCAGTCAAAGAGTTGCTGATGGTGTGAGCATTTCCCTCCCATCCGTCCTACATCAAGATTCCAGATCCTTTGTCACGGCAGCATTTGCCAGTTTGGGGTCCTTGCAGTTGGTCTTTATAGCTGGTTTTATTGGGAGATGGTTGGGCACCCATCCTATGTGTGGTGTTCAGTAAGTGGTTTGGTCAATTGGTTATGACCACGTAGTATTGCCTGTAAGGGTCTGCAGTCAACAGATATTGTCCCTGAGGTGGTTTATAGCAGCTGAGGGCCTATTGTTAGGTGGCTGATGCTACAGACTTAGGTTACAGGGGGCTTTTTTTCATTTTCAGTGCCTTTAAGGACCTGGAAACCAATTGTTTCTTTATGTATTATTTGTTTTTTCATTGTTATTTATATACATATTTGGTATTTAATTAATGAGAGGCTGCTGTGGCCTTTTTGAACTCCTCACAGGTCTAAGTGTATTTTATTTATTAGGGAATCTGCAGACAGAATCAAACACCGCGCCAGCAGATTTTGGTATGAGATTTCTGACAATCCTAAGCATGGAAGCAGATTTGTGTTGGCATGGTCAGTTTGTATCCCTTATCTCCTAATCAGGGTACTTAGCTGTAGTCCAATAGTCTAAAGCAAGAAGTCACTGGCAACTATAGTGAACATTTCACCAGCTAGAAATCACTAGTAAATCCTTGGCATTAGCAATTTAAAGCAGGGTGGAGTCGCTGCTACAAAATTATCTGCCTGACATTGCCCTAAGAGAGGAATACTGATTGGCTGCCATGGGTGATGTTGCTCACTGAATATGGTTGATGTTGCTCAATGATATCTATATATATGTATATATATATATATATAAAAACATTTTTTCTCCTTTAAAAAAAATGAAAAATCACACTGCGGAGGATTTCATTATCATTATGACACCATGAGTAAAATGTATACTTAGGCTAAAAGTAAGACTCTGACTACCTATGCAGCACTTCAGCATGATACATTAGGTTAAAGCAATTTATTATAATAACCCATGTACAGGAAACTAATGAAATGCCATTAAAACATTTAGTTGAGTGAAGCCATTAGTAGCTTCTTGTTTTTATACAGAGGAAACAGGGGCTGAGCGGTAATTGTAGCTAAAATATGATAAAACAGAGTGCGGAATTGACACACTTAGCTGATTGTTCCACATACTCCTAACTGGTTATGTGCAGCTCAAAGAAAATGGAAGCAGTAGTAGAACTAGTAAGTCAGGGTTATTTGCCAATGTTGCAATTATAGACAAATGTGCGTAAAAGTAACCAATCTGCAATTACGTTTTATTGTTTA
Source organism: Nanorana parkeri (assembly GCF_000935625.1). Taxonomy (NCBI): domain Eukaryota; kingdom Metazoa; phylum Chordata; class Amphibia; order Anura; family Dicroglossidae; genus Nanorana; species Nanorana parkeri. The sequence continues at coordinate 418,157 of NW_017306498.1, forward strand.
AATCACACTAGAGAAGTAAAAGCTAATTGAATATCTTTCCGGGGGAAACCTTTTGTGGGAGGATATTTCCTAGCAGTGTGGATCACCCTACCTTGTTGAATGTGGATGCTACCTTTAATTCAGTTATACACATATGAGTAAATAAACCCCCCCACAATTCCCTTATTCTCCCCAAATTTTTATTTTCCTGACATAATAAATAATTGTCATTATCAAATGCGACTGTTATTCAGTGTTTTTTTTTTTTTATCAGTAGACAATAAAATATATACTAGATAGAATTTGATGTTCTTAATGTTTGTAATATCTATCTATCTATCTATCTATCTATCTATCTATCTATCTATCTATCTATCTATCTACCTATCTACCTATCTGTCTGTCTATCTCTCTTTCTCTCTCTGGTGATCAGTAAAGAAATGTCCCTTACATTAGTGGTCAGTGGATAAATATCCTTTACGTTGGTGGTCAGTGGAGAAATGTCCCTCACATTGGTGGTCAGTGGAGAAATGTCCCTTACATTGGTGGTCAGTGGAGAAATGTCCCTTACATTAGTAGTCAGTGGAGAAATGCTCCTTACATTGGTGATCAGTAAAGAAATGTCCCTTACATTAGTGGTCAGTGAATAAATATCCTTTACGTTGGTGGTCAGTGGAGAAATGTCCCTTACATTGGTGGTAAGTGGAGAAATGTCCCTTACATTGGTG
>NW_017306498.1:421667-430284 GCF_000935625.1 Nanorana parkeri
GTTGCTAAATTATATCTATATATATGTATATATATATATATATATAAAAACATTTTTTCTCCTTTAAAAAAAATGAAAAATCACACTGCGGAGGATTTCATTATCATTATGACACCATGAGTAAAATGTATACTTAGGCTAAAAGTAAGACTCTGACTACCTATGCAGCACTTCAGCATGATACATTAGGTTAAAGCAATTTATTATAATAACCCATGTACAGGAAACTAATGAAATGCCATTAAAACATTTAGTTGAGTGAAGCCATTAGTAGCTTCTTGTTTTTATACAGAGGAAACAGGGGCTGAGCGGTAATTGTAGCTAAAATATGATAAAACAGAGTGCGGAATTGACACACTTAGCTGATTGTTCCACATACTCCTAACTGGTTATGTGCAGCTCAAAGAAAATGGAAGCAGTAGTAGAACTAGTAAGTCAGGGTTATTTGCCAATGTTGCAATTATAGACAAATGTGCGTAAAAGTAACCAATCTGCAATTACGTTTTATTGTTTAAATCACACTAGAGAAGTAAAAGCTAATTGAATATCTTTCCGGGGGAAACCTTTTGTGGGAGGATATTTCCTAGCAGTGTGGATCACCCTACCTTGTTGAATGTGGATGCTACCTTTAATTCAGTTATACACATATGAGTAAATAAACCCCCCCACAATTCCCTTATTCTCCCCAAATTTTTATTTTCCTGACATAATAAATAATTGTCATTATCAAATGCGACTGTTATTCAGTGTTTTTTTTTTTTTATCAGTAGACAATAAAATATATACTAGATAGAATTTGATGTTCTTAATGTTTGTAATATCTATCTATCTATCTATCTATCTATCTATCTATCTATCTATCTATCTATCTATCTATCTATCTATCTATCTATCTATCTATCTATCTATCTATCTATCTATCTACCTATCTACCTATCTGTCTGTCTATCTCTCTTTCTCTCTCTGGTGATCAGTAAAGAAATGTCCCTTACATTAGTGGTCAGTGGATAAATATCCTTTACGTTGGTGGTCAGTGGAGAAATGTCCCTCACATTGGTGGTCAGTGGAGAAATGTCCCTTACATTGGTGGTCAGTGGAGAAATGTCCCTCACATTGGTGGTCAGTGGAGAAATGTCCCTCACATTGGTGGTCAGTGGAGAAATGTCCCTTACATTGGTGGTCAGTGGAGAAATGCCCCCGATTTTGGTAGTCTGTGGATAAGTACCTCCTTACAATTGCCTCCTTGGTGGTCACTAAAAATTGCCCAAATACATTGGTTGTCAGTGAAGGTGAATGATCAATCCACCAAGTAGTCTCAAATCTGCCTCCTGACACATATCTGGACTCTGGCTGACCTTATGTGTACTGGCTTAATACCCACTCTAAACCATCAGCTGCTACACCCATACCTCCCAGCCATTCGGCATAGAAATAAACATGAACCTTTTACAAAGCCAGTAAGTGACAGTAGTGTCAGAGCCTACACACCTAACTATCCATCTAAATATATAGGCACCTACAGTCTGACACTAGCCAGCTTCATTCATTCAACTTTGGAATTCATCTTATACAGGGACCCATCTCAATAGCTAAGACCTTACAGTTGCCAATAACACCTGAAAAGCTATGGTGACCAGTGTCAACCAAACAAATTTCAGTTTGCTTAATTCAGATGAATGAAAGATGAATTTTAATTGGCTGCTGGGGGCTACTACACTATGTACGTTGCTCTGCCTATGTGAACCCAGCAATGTCCAACATGTGTTGTAAGCCGATCGTTGTAAGCCGATCAATTTTATGGACATGTTAAATCAAAATGCATCACCTTAATTGCTATATTAAGGCTTTCTTGCTATTCATTTATATTTGGAATACATGCTTCCCAACAACCATAAGCTGTGTAGACAAAAAACTATTTTTGTTACTTTTTAGCACACAGCAAACAGAAACTTGTGCATAGGTATAGCCCCTCATGGGCAGCTACTGTTGCTTGGATACATGTGCAGATCGTTATGAAATCCTGTAAACATTAACCGTGGCATTTTCCCAGATGAAAACGGGCCATTCCGCCTCTGCAAGAACCATTGATCATGCCAAGTGATCTGGCTGGGAGCCATTAATACGTACACGTGTATAAGGAAACCAGAATGCACATTCTAGAGGAGCCTGTAGAATAATACATGTGAGTGACTCTGCTGTGACAATCTACCTACTGCTCGGGGCTGTTTGTGATAGTAGGCACTGTGTGCAGTGGCCTGGGGAAGTAGACAAAGGATGGGGGTGGGGGGGGGAGCAATTTGTCTTTCATTTTGTGCACATATAGGTACAGCCATCAACAGATCAACCTCAGACAAACATTTAAAGCCTAACTCCAGGCCCCACACAGTTGCCACCTAGGCTATATTTTTTTACCTTTTGTATATAACTACTTATTCCAGATGTCTTTAGGCCAGTTTTATGACCTGCATGGTCCTCTTCCTCCTCAGATCTTCTCTGGCGGTTCTCAATGATCCAGATTGCGTTGCTAATGCAATGACTCTCTCTGTGTTAGTGCGAAGTGCTGTGGTGATGACACCTCGGGGGCAGTTCCATGATGCCTCGTGCTCACAGGATGTCCTCAGTCCAGCGTCATTGAACCCAAAAGACTGAGAACATCTAATGGTGGAAAGGAATTACTGCAGAAGATAGTGCCAGAGAGGAGGTGAGTATAGCTTACAGGCAGGCCTGCTAAGGAACTATTTTTTAATACATCATTTTGGCCAAAGCCGAACTCCAGACCCATTTTTTTTATTGTTTTTGTTTTAGATCGAATGAATTTATTGCTGTTTGTGACTTAATTCATTGGAGATTTCCCCTTTATTTACAGTATATGACTGTGACACCAGGACAAGAAATCAGGGAATGGCGGCAATGGGGCAGGAAGCCAAAACAAAGTATGCTGAGCAGCAGTCCCCTGAAGAAGCCCTAGTTGGCATTTTACTTTTACTGGAGTGGTGCTAATATATAAATGTGAATGAATGTTGAACTGGATGTATGCTTTTTTTTAATGCTGGCAGCTGTAATATTCAGGGCGGATATGACACGTAGCCAGCTGTATCAGAAAATAAACTTTTATTCTTTTCCACAAACAGTCAAAGTAAAGGGCTTATATTCAGCAAATACAAGATTCGGCTCAGCGCCTGTATACTAAGTCCCACCTCAGGGTTAGAGTCCCAGCCTCAGGGTTAGAGTCCCAGCCTGCTCACAGAGGGTTCTAGTGTGGACACAGGTGCCCCAGCAGTGTCTCGGCAGACTGTATTCCACAGCTAAACAAGGGAGGGATATACCGTCTATCCAGGACCCATTCCTGGCGTCCCGCACACATCGTATTCCTAACTGGAGAAAGAGCAAAGTGGTGGCAAGGGGTCTACTTAGATGGTGGCTACAAAAGCAAGTGGTCTACAAAAGCAAGTAGGAAGCTCGGCATGGTACATGATATACAAGCCGGTTGGAGCAACCTTTGTTCTTCTTTAACAGGATTGGCTTTGTTTACAACTGACCATGTAATGACTTCAAGATATTTTTACCTTTCTCTCATACATTAACAATTATTTACCATGCTGTATCCTTCCTGTTTTTTCCAATGTTTCTGGTTATTGTTGGTGATCTGTACATTATGAGTATTCTGCTTTAAGTATTTCAAAAACCAAAACTTTTGTTTATTTTGGATTGAGTATCTGCTACTACGACTACTCCTTTTTTCTTTAACTAGACCACCTTTTTCAGCACTTGTTTGCTGTTGTGGTGGAACTATTGTGGTGGAAGGGTTTGGAGGGCTTAGAATGTATACTGAGGTCCTGAAATGATGAGAAATACTAATGAGCTACCAGGGACAGAGAAGTTAGCTGGAAAATTAAGGTTGAAAGTTAATTCCATGAATTGGTGCTCGAAGGTCCCCTACTACCTTTCCCAAATATAGACATACTTTTTATTAAGATCAATGACAGTTGGGAGGTTGGTGGGGCAACCCTATCAAAATTTTGCTATGGGGCCCTATGATTTGTAGTTATGCCTCTGCCAGTGGTCACCAGGACAAATAGAGGTAGTGAATCCCCCCATTGAGAAGACAGATAGCACAAAAAAATGCAAAAGGTAAATTGCTTCAGATGTGCTGGAAATGTATGTTATTCTTCTGACTGTTTAGACTTCTAATGGCTTGGAACTAGCTTACTGGCTATGGTTAGGTGGCTTCAAAAGGACATATTTCCCTCATAAACTGTCCATACACCTATAGATTATCTGCAGATTTTCTATGGTCAGATTCCTCCATCTACGCTAAACTGTGTGGGTGGAGAAATCTCCCTCTGGGCCAAGCTTCAGTATCTTGCTAGTCGTCCCCGCTGGCTCTCAAAACACCTGAACATTGCCGGCATCCAATCAGATTATTCAGGTTTTTGGAGAGCCAGCGGGGCTGACTAGCAAGATACTGAAGCTTGGCCCAGCGGGAGATCTCCAATGTAGATTACCAAGATGGGCCCCAAACCAAACAGGCATCAAAGTCCATAAAACAAGTTTTTTTTGTTCACAGTACCAATTAACAAAAAAAAAGACAATTAATTTTTGGGGGGCAAACACAAACTTTTACAGGAATTCTAAACCCCAATTCAATGCTTAAAAATATTTGGCTTTAGATACAGTTTAAAAGCCTCTTTATATGTAAACGGAAATATATATGTATGGGAATTTTATGAATGGGAATTATATGTAAGAGAAACACCCTGACCAGATTGCCACTGCCAGTCACTGCTAGCCATGTACATGCAGCCTTAGGGTACACTTACATTGATGTAGCAATCTGTGATTGATTTACATATGAGAAATTGCAAACAAACAATGCTTTATCAATTACAATAATAAAGAACGCAACACATATTGTTTCACACTTTGCGATAGACTGAAAATATTGAGCAAAAATATTGAACAAAACGACATACTTTCAGTTATAAATGTAAATGATCTATTAAAAATGATCACTTAGATGATCTGCATTATAATCGGTTTTCCTGTCTCGCACAGATATTCGCTCGATCAATAAGAAGCAATCAACACAATTCCGCCACAACTGATCACATTGGCAGAGTTAAAATTGATTGAGAGCTCACTAAATGAATTGAATGAATGATCTTTGGTTTGTGATTTTTGTCAATTCGATCATTTTGGTCGGATTGCTGTATGATCTGTACAGGTGTGTGACCACCTTAAGGGAAAAGAAGTACATGCCAGGAAATCTTTTTTTCACTTCACACGTATTGTATGTTGGAATTGAAGAAGTTGCAGATACAATATCATATAAAGATTTAAACGTATCATTATGCCATTTAGGGTATAAAATAATGACATATATGAGATACAGGAAGTAACTGTAATTTAAAAAAAAAAAATTTGGGGGGGGTTGGGGGGTTGGTTGCAGAGTTGAAGTTTTACTTTGATAATTAGTTGTTACAAGCTTCTTGTGCTCCAGTACATTAATCCGCCCGGCATTCCACGAGTTAAGTCCCCGCGCTCTTTCCTTGCTTTCTGCCAAGACACTCGCAATGATTCCACCCCCTGCTGGGCGAGAAGCACAAGGGTGTGTTTGATTACGCTATTGTTCTGAGAGACCCTATTACTGGCACTTAGAATTTATACTATTACCATTTAGAATCAATAGCATTATCACCTGAACAATAGAGTCCCTTGACGCTGTTCTCCGAGCCGGTGCCTTATAATTTTGGTATATCCATATATTACAATAAAATAATAGCACTTGGATGTCATGCTGCTATCATTTCAAACCAGTACCACTAGAGTGTTTATACGCTTTATTACTGTATTTTTATGTGTCTATAAATTCACAAAAAAAGGAAGGAAATCTGAATACCGTAACTCCATCAGATAAATGTTCTCAAATACAAAGATTAAGATCCAACACATTCATGTGGACTAAACTCTGCTTAATCTATCTATCTATCTATCTATCTATCTATCTATCTATCTATCAATCCAAAATCCATCCACTCATCCATCCATTACCCTGTATGTTTATTATTTTCCTATTTCCTTCCTTCCTTTCTTCCTTCTTTCATTCCTTCATATCTTCTCTTCTTCCTTCCATTCTTCCTTCTTTCTTTCCTTCTTTCATCCTTTCCTTCCTCCATTCCTTTTTTTTATAATTCATCCTTCCTCCCTTCCATCTTTCCTTTCTCTGTTTGTTCTTTTCTCCCTTCTTCCTTTCCTTCCTTCCTCTTCCACCTGCCTTCCTTCTTTTCTTCCTGTATTCATTCCTTGCTTCCCCTCCTTCCCTTTTCCCTTCCTTCCTTTCTTTTCCTTCCTTTCCTCCTTCCTTCCTTCTTTTTCCTTTCATTCCCACCTTCTCATACCTTTTCTTTCTTTCTTTCTTTCTTTCTTTCTTTCTTTCTTTCTTTCTTTCTTTCTTTCTTTCTTTCTTTCTTTCTTTCTTTCTTTCTTTCTTTCTTTCTTTCTTTCTTCCTTTCTTTCTTTCCTTCCTCCCTTCCTCCCTTCCTATTTTCTTCCCTTCCCCAACTCCCTTACTTCTCTCCTATCTATTTTCTTCCTTCTTTGCTTTCTTTGCTTCTTACCTTCCTTCCTTCCTTCCTTCCTTCTTTCTCTTCTTCCATTACTTCTTTCTTTCTTTTCTTCCTCCCTTCCTTCTGTCATTCTTTTCTTTTGTCTCCTTCTTAATTATTTCCTTCCTCCCTCCCTACCTCTACTTTCTTTTTTTTCCCCTTCCTAGTTTCTTTCTTTCATTTTTTCTTTTATTCCTTCCTTCCATCTTTCTTTTTCCCCCCCCTCCCTTCTCTTTCTTCTTTCCGTCTCTTCTTCCTCCCTTCTTTGTTTCTTTGCTTCCTTCCTCCCTTCCTGTTATCCTTTTTTTCTTTACTTCATCACAGCCGCCAGTGACAGCCAGCAGCCTGGCTGTCCGAGCAAGATGCCACAGCGACCCAGGTGGCCCGCATGGCATCAGGGAGATGTCCTGGCCTGGCCCCGCCGTGCCTCGGGCCCCATAGCGGCCGCCTAGGTGATTGCTACGCCACTGTCCCTACCTTCTTTCTTTTTTCCTCCCTTTCTAATTTCTTTCTTTCTTGCCTTCATTCCTTCCTATTTTTCTTTTCTTCCTTCAGTCTTTTTTTTTTTCTCCTTTCTCTCCTACCTTCCTTCCTTCCTTCCTTCCTTCTTTCCTTTCCTTCATTGCCATTGAAGGTAGGATGCTGATTTGTTTTTACCTTAGAAGTGACCATTTCCACAATGCAGACCAGTAAATAAGATTTTAGAATAAAGAGACAATGTTTCAGTCAAGAGCTGTGAAGAGTTTCATGAAAGGCACCCTCTACCCCCACCAGTGCTTCTGCTGAACATAGCTTCTTTGCTATCTGCTGGGTTTTTTCTTTTAGTATTCTGACAGCTGCTGCCGTAATAATAATAATAATTTTAAAAAAGCCAGCATAGGAATGCATAGCTAGATTGCTATTGGCTATTTCAATTTGCAATATCCAAAGCAAGCTGGCTATTGCACCCACCCTCTGCTGCTGTCAATCACTAGAAGAGGACCTGATGGAGAACGTCAGGTCCTCCTCTGCTAATTGACAGCAGCAGTGGGCGGGTGCAATAGCCAGTGTCTTATGAGAAATACAGCCTTAAGTAGTGACCCAAGATTCAAGCTGTGGTATTTACAGGTTAAAAAAATATTATTTATGTCTATCTATCTATCTATCTATCTATCTATCTATCTATCTATCTATCTATCTATAATCTATCTATCTGTCTATCTATCTATCTATCTATCTATCTATCTATCTATCGGCAAGTATAAGTATGTATAGACTGAACTTTGGGTTTCTAAAACACGAGTAATAAAAAGTGGGACTGTATTAAAAGATGAAGTGCCAGGAGTTTGTCACAATAAACAGATGGCCTTCCTATCTTCTGCAGTCATGCTTGCTACAAATAAAACCAATGGAATGGTATTGAACAGAGGGGTAATTTGTTTTGCAGTAAAAAAAAAAAGAAAAAAAAGAATCTTTGTTTTAGCCTCCATCAAACCACAATCCCAAGTAAAAACAACCCCATCGCCGACGCTTATGTTGCCCATTTGCCTTTTGGTAAACACATACGCCAGAACAAGGTTTTTGGGAAACGGTAAATATTTGCCTTGCAATGAAATATTTCAATTGGCACCCGCTGTGCGCGATCGCATTGAAACAGTAAGATTCTAATTTGATGCTATGCAAGAAACAGATAGTGACTTTATCCCCAGTAGTAATGCTCGCCTGGCAATGATGACCTATTTTGTGTTTTTTTTTTTCCTGTTCTCTGGGGTAAACACCAAATTAATATTCTTCATAAGAGGAAAAAAAGAGGCAGACATTTATCTAAAGGTTTTCCCGGTGACAGAGTACAAAGCCACTATTCGTGTTTTTATTTTTTTCCTGCAACAATGAAAAAAATTTGAATAAGACGTTGAGGAAGCAAATGTTTAAAACAAATAATAATAATAATATATATAAATATAATAAATATCTATTATTGCTTGCATATAGCTAGTTGTTTTTAAATTGAGCAGTTCAGTACTGCATTACAC
>NW_017306498.1:433846-443062 GCF_000935625.1 Nanorana parkeri
ATATAGCTAGTTGTTTTTATATTCAGCTGTTCAGTACTGCATTACACTATAGCATTGCGCAAGGATGCCTGCACGTTTAATGCAAGCTATCCCTAGGCACACTGTTCATTTTGAATGGCACCCCAACTGGCGGGCATGCTGTGCAGCACAATGCACAATATTGGGCATTGCATTGTTGTGCAAGGGAAAAAAATGATGCATGCTCTATTTTTTTTTTTACCTGGCAGCAATTTACCCCTAACACCCCCCGCCCCCGGAAACGCAATGCATGCTATTTGTTAGAAATACAACAGCATATGACTGAGATTCTACTGTTATGCCTTTTGAGCTGTAGATGGCGGTGTAGTGCAATACTAGTCTATGGTAGTCTATGTGTGCATGCATATCTATGATATACACAGGACGTTCTCTCTGTATGCTGTATAATGCTGTATTCTAATGTATTATCCTTCTAATCAAGTAAAACTTAATTCAGCATTCCTCAAGATCTCAGTGCTTCATCTAAACACATAACCAACACTATTGTACCGTACATTGCAGAACAACGCACACTCACCACGAGGTGCATTGGGGTGCCAATCAGAATTCAGTACAATACACTACAATACAGTACAACACTTCAGTAAAGAAAACGCAAAGTTCACTTATTCACTTTATTGGGCTTCATTGAGGGATTCTGGGAAGGCCGTGGATCCCAAATCCCAAGAGAAGGCCCTCCAGCACTGTGTTACCTTCTAAGCATGCCTTAAAGTAGAACTTTAGCCCAAAATAACAAGATATAAATAAATAGTCCATTAACAGTAAAGGTAACAAAACCAGCTTTTACTGCAATATTCACCTTCAATCCATGGATTTCCCCATGGTACTTTGCTTCTGCCGCTAGATGTCCTCAGTCTGATGGCCATCAGCATTCAACCCACTTCCTCTGGACCCACCTCCAGCCTGTGATTGGACAGAGAAAAGAGAAGCAGCACAGTAATGACTTCATCTCTCTATCACTCTGCCCTCTTCCCTTATCAGTATGCTTCTTATCAGCACAGAACGGTTTGGCTCCTTATCTGGCTTCCTTCTCTCACACTCGAACCCTGTTTTATAGGGACTGCAAGAGGCTGATACCAGGTTAGACTCTTGTAATTACAAAGTATGCTGCCCGGTGCGGAGCGTCAGCTTGAGGTGGGGTGGGCTGTGGTTATAGCTGCGAGGGAGCTCCATCCATACGTGCATTGCTTACAGCTCCCCTGCTGTCCTGTAGAGGTGCCTGGACCGGAGTGTTGTCACATTCTGGCTCCTGGCACCTCTACAGGTGATGCACATATAGATGGAGCTCTGTCACAGTGCATTCTGGGGTGGGATGTGCATTGCATTGCCATTCAGTTGAATGGCATCCCAAATGCATCTCCCACCCACAGTTCTATCGCCCGCATCAGAACGCGCGGTACCACATGCCATGCGTTCCATTGCAGTTCAACTTGGGTCGCGACTTAATGACCAAGGACAAATGTGGGTCCTGAGGTTACACAGGTTGAGAACCACTGGCATACACTATATGACTGAACGGATGTAGAATTTACTCTTACTACAAGAAGTGAATGCAGCTCGGGGCTTTTCCGTCTTCTGAATACCACGCAGGCTTAGAATTACAGTGAAGTATGCTAATTTTACACTACAGTCCTGCTTTAAATTAAGTGGCCCTTTCACGAATGCCTTTTCAGTTATTGTCTTTGGTCTGCCATTAATTGTATAACATTCTATTACGTTCTTTAAAGTGAGCAAAAGAATAAAAAAAAAAAAATCTTGCGCAGTTTTCTTAAGTGAGAGGTATATTAATCCCATCTCCAGCTCTAACCTCCCTGATTACTACAATAGAGAGGTCAAGGTAACGTATGCATAAAATAATAGGCTCCTTATTCTAATGTGATTGCAAACCTTCCTTTAACATACAAGCGATTTACTATGCGATCAAGCCTGCAGAGGTCATCTGGTTTGAACGATAATTAAGCGTCTGGCGCAGGCGGGTTACACCAAAGAGTTTAATGTTAATTCCGCTCTTGTTATTCATTTTTCATACTGTGTTTTAAGTGTGTTTCGGGATCGTAAAAGCCACAAAGGCTAATGTAATTTGTAATGAAGAGCTGCCGTAACGATATAAAGGGTCATTCCGCAACAAGACGGTATTTCTGTTTTCAGTAGCTAGTAGCAGAATGGGCCACCCTTTAGCATTCTATGCTATTCAGAGACTCTGCTGGTGACATCATAATGATTGTGTTCACAGGTCCAGCTTTCTATTGCAACTTGGGGGAAACAAGAGCACCGTGCCACTAGCTTAAGGAAGAACTCCAGGATGCGCAAAATATAACCTTTGTAGTGGGGCTACCCCTGGAATCCAAAGGTTAACTGCTCGTTACAGAATACAGAAGATATACTCACCTGGTCCTTGGTCCTGGGGCAGTCAGCACTTACCTCTTTCCCGCTCTGGTTGTGGTATGCCCCTCTGTGTCCTCATGTCTAATACAAGTGAATGGACCTTGCATTAGATATGATGACGACACGAGTCCTTAGACTGCTATAGCCCAGAGGAGAAGCGTCTGTGGGAACCAGTACATAATATATAATATAACATTTTATATAATATAATAAAACCTGTATTAAAACTTAGAAAAAGTACCACTTATGCTGAGGTGCATTTCCCTTACCCAATGTTGTTGCTTATATGAAGATATCATACCTCCTTGGACCACATACCGGGCCGGATTTACTCTCTCTGCTGCCCCAATGCCATGTTCCTCAATGTGCCCCCCTGTATGCAGGCTGCATACAAGTGATCCTGGCGACATCGCCGAGATCACTTGTACAAAACAAGTGGCGGCTTCCCCGCTGTACATTTAGCCCTGTTTGTCCAAAGCAGGGCTAAATGTAGAAAACAACGACATGTCCCGGGCGTCGGGAGATAGAAATTCCACTCCCCTGCTGCCCCTCTACTCTATGCCTTGTGGGAAATCCGGCCCTGACCACATAGACACATTATGCTCACAATCAAGTTAGTTAACTCTTTAGTCATCACTTTACTAACAAGGGTTAACTCAATGCATTCTTTGATCATGATTTTAGTTCTTAAATCATGCTTAAATGTAGAGTGGGTCCAGCATTCTATGTGTTTCACCAAAGCTTCTTCAGGAAGATTGGAGGCAGTCATTTTCTGGGAGCTTGGTGATACATAAGTCCACATATCCAAGGAGATACAGAGAGTGGGGAGCATGTAACGATGACAGTGTAGGAGGGGCTCAATAACCTTCCATGGATTCCTATATTGTTAAGTGCTCTCAGCCAACTCTTTCCATCGAACCATCCGTCTCTCCTCTTTCCCTAGAAAATTGGATTGAGCCCGCTCATGCCCCTGGTCACCAATCCAATCTTTCACTCTGTCACTATGAAACTCTGAAGCCCATCCCTGAAGATCACAGCGATCTCCAGAATTGCAAGTAAAAGTGCAAAGCAATAACAATTTTAGTGAGTTGTGTACTGCATTTGCATTTTAAGAAATGTGAATAGCAAAATATAGGTGATGGCACCTAAAATGCAGCATATAAGGCTTTTCCCCAACACATTCCAACTGAAGGCATTGCTGTGAACATATCCCGTTGAAAAGAACAAATTTACTAGAGTTCATTTATTGCTACTGAAAAATAGATTAAAAAACAAGGGATTGTGAACTGCGCCGTTTGTTTGTGTAGTGTATTAGGTGTGACTATCACTAAGGTAAATTTTCAAGAGTTAATACTGCGCAGGTGAAAATTGTAACACATTAGCAATGTACTGAACATTTCTCTCTCTTTGAGAAATTAGGTAATATACACACTGTAGGAGCTGATGATATACAACACTGTATGTGTTACTATTCTTCAAGGCCGGCCTATACTGTGAAATCAAGGCACTGTTATTGTAAAAGTCTTGGAGCATTAATGTCAGGAGTCAGTCAGAGCCACATACTGTCCAGCGCAGCCCAGTGGAGCTTCCCCAAGAGTGGAAGAGTCCATGTGATCATGCAACTGGTCATGTGATCAGGCATCTTACTTTGCCAGGATAAGTTAGTAGTAACCAGTGCCGGGACAAGGCACCCAAGGTGATGCCAAAGGGGTTAAATTGAAGGTTTGATTCACAGCAAAGGATTGTCAAACTGACATCCCTGATGGTAGATTACTTGGGGACAGCAGCTCTCCTGATATGAACTGGGGGTTCACTTTAAAGGTTGGCCCTGTTCTATTTAACAGGTGCATGGACAGTGGCTTCTAATATAGAGAGAAGGATTTGGCTGTCAAATTGGCATCACTCATGTAGCCACCCTGCCCTAAGCAGGAGCGTCTATTTAAATTTGGAAGCTATGATGCTAAAGTTATTCTGATTGATATTTTGGCTTTTGTGTGTCTTTCTTCAGCTCTTGTGATTGTTTGCTTTTGCCTTCTGCTGAGTAGTGTCCCTGGCAATGGTGTGGGAGGCTGTACTAATCAGAGCTAGGAATGTTTGTACGTCCATGGCCAACCACTGGGAAGTTTATTGCCAGTGGTGGAGGCTGAGAGAGGGTATAAATATTTGGGATTGACCTAGGGAAGTGAGTCTTCCCCCTGACCTCCTCTCTGGGGGAAGGATGCTGTACATTTTCTTAACCATCCTAGGCCTGCTGTCTGAGGAGGGTGACCATATGCTTTATCTAAAGCTTAGGTTGGAAACCTGGGGATGGAAATGCCATGGAGAAACGTCAGCCTGAAAATGGAGAATGGGAAGCTGGGTAGTAGCTTAGTCCTTGACTGAAGTATGGAGATTTCTCCCCAAGGAGTCAGTAGCTACAACATCCAATATCTTACAGTCAGGAGCCTGAATTTACAGAATGCCGGATCAGCTTAAAGGTTCTTTGTTGGTGAGGACTGTAAGTGGTTTTGTCCTTTTTTAGGAGTCTGCAAGACCAAGAGTGTCCTGTGTCCTAACACTCACTCCCAAAGTTCTCAATTGAGTTTACTGCAAAAAAAGATTAGCAGCATGAAAGTCAGTTGATAGTTTGCCACTGGTGGGTCAGTAAGTGCTTTGGGTTGTACCCTAGACAGGCTAGGAGGGTCCAGTTCATCCAGTGGCTCCTTAGGGAGTGAGTGCAACAATCAGAATCTATTTTGTACATTAGATTTGTACGATTAGTAAATCATATGTTGATTGGCCACTATGGGTTACTGCATGTTGCACTTAGCTCCTTGCACTGTTCTCCGGATAAGACAGCAAACATCTAGTCACTTAAACACGCAATAATTCCCCTTCAAAAGTACAAGGCGCTGTACTGCTGGACGCTAGGGGTGACTGCATTTTGAATAGTGCCATTGTTCTTTGCTTTAATAAATAAGCACATATACCGTGCGCACAAAAGATCCATCCAGCCAATGTCTAGCCCAAAATCAAAGCGCAAAACACTACAAGCCTCCTGCACATCGCTGAGTCGCTACAGTGGCGCGAGGCGAAAGCGTACATATGTTAAACTCACATCGGTAATAAAGATTAAGTAGAAGTTAATGGCGTCCCAGTCATGCTTGTGAAGGTAATCTCTCCTCTGAAAATTCAAAATTAGATTTGGAGGATCGAATCAAACAGGGGGCGAGACTTTGGCGTCATATTTTAATCAAATTGTCATGAATGAGTGGATACAATTAAGAATTCTGTCAGTCACAAGGCTGAGCCCCTTTTGGTAGTCAGATGTTGTGAAGGATGCAGTGGGGCATCGTGGGTACAGATTAAATATGACCTTTCCCGGGACCTCGCTTTTTTGACCCTCTGGCGAGGCTCAGTCTGTCAGATGGCTACTTTGTGTGACGGGGGCGAACAAAGCCCCAATTTTTTTTGTGCCACACGTACCAGGAGATGTCAGTTTAGCGAGCCTCTGAAATGATTGAATTAAAATACATGACTCCAGCATCCCTGAGATCTGTGTGAATGTATTTGTTACATTTTTATATTATTCTCAAATAATTCATTGAAAAAGATTCCTTGAATGATTATTAATGTCTAAATAAATATACTGACTAAATTCCTCATGTAAAATTACCCGATAAAACAGCATGATACCTGGAAAATAGATACAGCTAAAATACTATATATTACTATAGTAAGGATACAATTGTACATAGTAACTATATAAATACATGACTTAGACCTACTGTGGGTCAACACTTAGATTCTTTACAATATGATGCCATCTTCACTAGGTAAACTGGATAGATATGAGAATTTGTTTGGGATGTCTAACAGCTTTTCAGTGTCCACTCACACCTATGTATTTTAATGCATGCATAGTATAGTAACGTATATCTACCCATGTACATAGGTTACCCATCGTTTTTACTTTAATTTACATGCATGTCTTATGTACCAACTTAAAGCTGAAGTTTAATCTGCTTATATTTTGCCTTCCTTGGTTCCTCCTTTCCCCCCATCCCCCATTCTTTCCCCCCATCATCAACATGCTATTTCGGTATGCTACAGTCGGTACAACTGTGCAAAACTAAAGGGAAGGCTGGAGTTAGACTTTAGGGTCGGTTCACACTAGCTCCGGTGCGTTCCAGCAGTGAAACTGGAGCACATCCCGGCCCACTTCCCGGGTTCAGGGAAGTTCAGGTGCGTTGAAGTCAATGTCACTGAAGCTGTGCCCCTGCACGCAGTGCGATTGCACGTACCAGAGCGCGTGGGACATCAGTGCATGCGTTCCGGTCCAGTGCGATCTGAAAAAATAGTGCATGCAGCATTTTTTCAGATCGCACTGGCGGGAACACAGGCGCTGATGTGCCACACGTTCTGGCGCGGGCGAGGGGCGTGGCTGCGGTGCCATTGATTTCAATACACCACCCCGCCCCCTCCCGCACCTAATTGCAAGAAGCTGGCTGGGATGCGCTCCAGTGCGCTCCAGCAGCAAATCGTGCTGGAACGCACCAGAGCTGGTGTGAACCGGCCCTTAAGGAAAATTCCTTTTCTTTCATTCTATATGCTTTGTTTTCTCTTTCATTCTATATGCTTTGTATAGACCATGTAATAATAGTGATGACAGTCGGAATCCATACACATATACATTTAGAACATTAGGAAGACACACATTCAAAAATCAAAGACTTTGATCAATCCTGGCTGCAGCTGCGCATAACTCCCAACTGGCCATCATTTGGAAGGACTGTCCCTCTGCTGAAACCAAATTCCCCCCAATTTCCCCTTCAGATGTCCCACTTTTTGCACCGATGTATATAATTGAAAAAAAAAAACAATTATATATAACTGCACTTAACCTTTTATCCAACCTCTAAATGATTGCTTTTGTCATTTGTAAAAGGCTAATATGATGGAAAATAAGTGGTGGAAAAGAAGCACTTGTAGGTTTAACAAAAAAATCAGTTTTTGTATATTCATTTTTTGTGATTTGCGTCACTAGAGGCATGGCAGGAGGTGTGTGCATTACCTTTATGCTTTGTACCATTAGGTGTTTTCTCATTTAAGGAAGTTGGGAGGTATGGCTGTGTCCAGTGCTCACTGTTACCTGTACATAATGAAGTGTCACGGGTACTCATGGCCTAAATGTCCAACCTTTATTGAAATCCAGGTATTACACACACTAGTCCTGAAATGGTCAGAACCCTATTAAAAACAACAGCAATAGACAAGCTTGACCTTAAAATGTATTTATTGCTTTTGCATAAAGCGGGGAATGATGAAAAACTCTGGGTCTTATTCAGGACATTTTCTATAAATTTTTCTCCCAAAGACGCAAAAGGAAGAGTGGAAATTGAGGAGAATTGCCTCCATAGTTGTTTCCATATCAACTTTAAACCTTGTGAGAATAGCAGTCAGAAGCACCTTAGATGATCTCACACTGCAGATATACACCTATGAGGGTCAAGGCACAGGAGTGTTTAGGCAGGAGCAGCGCACTGCTATTTTAAAGCTTATCTCGGGGGGAATAAGAAAAATCCCCTTGCAGTGGGGCTACCGCTGCACTGCAGGGGTTAGCAGTTTGTTAATGTCTATAAGATCTGGGTAAATGACTTTTATTTACCTGATCCGTGCTTCAGCAGGCTCCAAGTGCAGCACCCACAATCTCTTCCCACTTCTTCTCTGGCAGTCGAAGGCCGGCTGATGTCATCACATGCAGTGCAGAGCCTATAGCCCTGCATGATTAGTAAGGACACCTGTATTGACGGCGCTGGCAAGAAAGAGGCCGGAGTGTGGAGCACCTAAGTGATAAGAGAGAGAGAGAGAGAGAGAGAGAGTGTGAGAGAGTGAGAGAGAGAGAGTGTGAGAGAGAGAGAGAGAGAGAGAGAGAGAGAGAGAGAGAGAGAGAGAGAGAGTGAGAGAGAGTGAGAGAGAGAGTTGTTGAAAGGAATGGCCAATAGGGTCTTTTTACAAAAATGTTTACAAATTATTAAGTCAGGCAAACATGTTGGAGACCTATTGTCACATTAACTGATGCATTAACAAATATGATCTCAGTGGTTTAATACATATGTAAGTGATAAGATAACAGACAATCAATGAAACAAATAAGTAACAGAGGGCTGAGCTGGTAGCCCTGAGATATAGGGTGTACTTATAAATCCTTTCGGCTGATACAAATCCTGTTTGAGACACAACTAGAGTAAAACATTGCAAATGCATATGGCAATGGACAGTTTTTGCTCTCTTGCATTTGATGGAGAAACAACAAAATCTCCAATCCGAGTTACTGGAATTTATTGTAACACAGAACAGCTCATGACAGCAGCGAGATTAACAATATGTATTTTGACATTTCCCCGTTAGCAGAAAACATATGAAAATTAATAACCTGAGCATTAGAAAGACATATTATTTGTCGTTTTATTGCAAGGCGCTATCTTTTTTTTTTCTACAAATTCAGAAGGCCCTTCTCTGCCACGGCGATCCCTTGTTTTAATATTTCTTTTTAATACGATGAAAGTGCAGGCAAGTTATACAAATGCAGCACTCTACACTAGTGCACTGTGGGTGCCCTTTACAGTAAAGAAAGACCTAATTATATTTTAACACAGCATTTATCCCCCTTGCCTGGGGAATTACTTCAAATACACTGACAGAGCTTCTTTTTTTTTTTTGTTGTGCGGTGACATCACCGCGACTCCATTTTGACAAAGAAAATAAGTCTTCTGTTAATTTTACTGCACAAAAAAAAATATAATACGTTAA
>NW_017306498.1:443186-457695 GCF_000935625.1 Nanorana parkeri
GCATCAAAATGCTTTGCATTTAATTTTTTTTTTTCTTTGGGAATTTAGCCAGTGAAATATAGCTGCCAGTGTCTCAGGCCTGCGTGTGTTCTTCTGCAATATGCTCACGATCAATCAGATTTGCATAACTAAACTGTCGGCAAGTCTGCCTGGCTGCCCAGGTGCAGGGACATTTGCATATAGAACAGCGTAGAGGTCCCCTGAGTCCCCTCAGACTCCAGTGACTGCTGAGCCCGCAGTCCACACCGCCCCAGAAATGAAATTGGAATGACAAAAAAAAAACCGGCTTCGCCAGTCTGAGAGGGGAAAAATATGTGCATCGCGATTCTGAGGCTGTGTAGATGCCACAGGACAACACACGGGGGGAAAAAAAATTCTTAACACTTCTCAATCCCTCAACTGCATGCCGTCATATGCTGAAACAATTTTTGTATTTTCTGTCTCGACTGTAAATAATTCTAGGTATTTAAATTGGATGTAATCCCGATCACTAAAACCTCATAAAAGCTTTAACATGCTGATGTCGTTTTAAGAGTAGTTTCTGATCTTTCTAAATCTGTATCTTTCATTAAAATGAGATCTGGTATTCCTACTATGGAGGTCCTTGTTCAGGCACTTCCTGTTATAGGGTGACAACGCACTCTCCCTGTATCCCAATGATGTTCCTGCATTGCCACTCTATCAGACAGGCTTTTTGATGCGGCAGTTGAAACCACAATATTATTCAGCCTTTTTAAGGTTGTGATGATTAAAGTGACACCAAACTTCGGAGATAAATCTTAAAAATGCATAAGTAACCATTGCCACCACTGCTCATGCTAGCTGTCTGTCAGGGATCATTTTTCTCCATAACCACCAATGGAAGGGGCATTCTTCCCACTGTTCCCCTACATAAGGGGGCACTACACTGACCACTAGTGTGGGCTAGGGATGAGGTTTGGGTTCACAGCCACTATATGTTTGAGGTGAGTCTCTAGGTTTTGTGAAGTTACCAAACCTCAAACCTTTGGTTGAAAACTCTGCAGCATCACCTTCATAAATATGCATCAAGCTATAATGCACTGCATAGCCTTTGCCCCTGGTCAGTTGAGTCACAAGAGTCAATAATTTGAAGAAGTGGATAAGCCAACCCCCCTTCTATGAAAGTTCTGTTTAGGGAGAGATACTGTTTGTTTTATTAATACTTTTTTTAATTTTAGCATTTTTGCAGGCCCCCCATAGCAGTGCCTGACTTCCCATGCCTTTTGTTTAACAACAACTTAATTCTTAGCCCTATGAATGGCTAGAATTAAATATCACGATTTCCCCCTCCCCCAACAAAAGACTTCAATGGGATTTGCCACAAAGTTTTTATTCAGTCTTCAACAAGTTTGCGAACCAAACCCAACTACATCCTTTTATTCCTAGTTTAGGCCTTTGTAGTCAATTTCCCTTTTAGAACCAATGCAACTAAGCATTGGTTCTAAAACCAATGCAACTAAGTAAAGGGGCCATTATCCAATTTACCACCATTGTGGTGTGGCTAATGCACCATGAGCTGTAAATATAATCACTTAGGCAGGATTTCAGGAGTTCCCTGAGACCCAAAAATGATTTCCGAATTTCCTACAGGGTAAAAAGTTGGAGAAAGACTGACCATAAAATAGAAGTCTCACTCTAGTTCCCCTTAATATCCATTTATTCTTTTATATTTTGTTTTGTAATTTTGGTAGCAATTCAAGGACTAGTTGGGCCTCAGTAATGACTTACCGCCACTAAATTGAAACAGAACAAAATGATAATAAAACCATGTTTGCTGCAAGTACCACATAACAATAATAGTCATTCGAAAAGTGCCATACACCTTTTATAAACCCTTGCCATTCACAGACAACAGAACATAAACATCTAATTTCTGTGCTTGTTTAATAATCCATAATACAACCTTCGAATAAAACAGAATAGAGAAACCCACACTGCATTTTTCAACAAAGATATTATATTCTCCCCATCAATCTTACTGGCCTTCATGATTCCCTCCAATGCTGCCGCAGGTATCATTAAAATCCATACATGTCATTGTGTTGTAAAAATTATTTAATACTTTTGCAGAAATCTCTTTTAGCCAAAGTCACAGATAGATTTTCTGTCCTCTGCTTGCAGGAATGCTCATCTGGGCTCGTCTAATGGAAAGTGTCAGTCTTACATCCACACCACGTTATTACTAATGCAATCGCGGTAGACAAATCTATATTTAAGTGGGTGATTTTCTCTGTAATTACACGTACAAGCACATTTTAAAACCCTTCTTTACAGGACAGATCAAAGCAAAAGTCCGGAATATTTTTATTACTCATGTCTGGCCCATATCCAATTTTGACGGACTTCAGCTTGTATTATTATGGAAAGGGAGCCGGGGGTTCGTCTGTAATCTGGATAGATGTCGTTGTGGAAGGAATTGGACAAAAAAAATCATTATTCTTTGAGAAGCGCTTATGCCCCATGGGCAAATGATAAGCATATTACAGGAGTCCAAATTCTAACTCTAACTGGGGAAACTGATTAAAACATGAAAGATCAACTTCACCAAAATGGATATTTTAGTTCTGAGTGGTTGCTGGCAGTGGCAATTTGTGCAAATGTGCTTCCTTCTTATAGCTGTCATTGAATCCACTGGCAACATTTTTCCCACCAAAACTCATAGTTCCACTGTACTGATGAACGCTGAATAACAGCATCATTTGGTAATCTAATATTTGGGAAATCCAGATGAGTTCTACCATCATGGCTTTATGGGAGGCCAGGCAGACTCAAACCCTCATGGGGAAACTAACCTATCAGAGTCTCTAAGATATAGAGGTTGGGAGGTAATTCAACCTAGTTGTGCCCACTCAAGAAGAGAAAATTGGTTTTGTGGTTGAGTTGACACATTTGAGGTTGAGCACATTTGACTCTCTTTGAAGACCATCTGCAGTGCTTGGTATCCTCTGTACCCCTTAACGATGAAAGGAGGTTATACTGTATAATTAGTTAAAATTATATAATTAATTATATACCACAAGTACAAGTCAGGGCTGAATGCACCTAGGTAGCTGTGTTTGTCCACCAAGGTGTAAGCCAGCTTAGAAACCATGAGAGGTGATTAGAATTTCTTCTATGATGCTGATGTTACTCAAAGAAAAATAGATATACTGAACTTCAAACTGTCCGGTGTCTCCATTACTGCAGAAGGTAGTTAAAGTAGGATGGATATATAAGACATCAAGGTGCATGGGTTTGTGTACAATGGGCCCAAAGCGGAAAAGATTATGATGTCCAGCAGTATGCGTCATCTATATGCAGATTGGGCATCTTTCATGATACAAAATCACATGTCTAGATGTAATAAATTGGGCTCTATAAGACTGTTCCTTGGATTTAATATGGCTACAAAGTCCAAAGAGAATGTGCCCTCACAGCACAAATAAATTAGCTGCTGCCTCAGTGGGTTTTAATTTTGTTTTCTGAATCAACAAAATAGGAATGTGACTTGGATTTGGACGAACTTGCCGAAAAACTTTATTTAGGCATATATTAATTTGTTTTGTATGGGCACCGTAATTTTGCTGCGTCCAAGATGGTGGCGCCTATACTTGCATATGACGTCACTCGATGCCGGGGTTGGGTGATGTCATGTGCCCCGCCTCAAAGAAGGAGGCGCACATGCGAATGTGGCTAATATGGCTGCTGCACAGTTTTTTTTTAAATTGTGCCCTTTTGTTTTCGGAGGTTCATTGCCTATGACTCCGAAACAACATAATTATTCGTTTCATCAAATGAAACAAGTGAAAAGGTTTTTTCCTATTCATTAATTTAGTCTGAAACAAATTTTTCTACTGTGTGCACATGTATAATCTCTGGCATATCCACTGCCATGCACACTAGAAGAGTTATCTAAATCTATGGAAAGCTCTTCATGGTGCTTCATCTGTGGAGCATACCAGTTCCACGTTTACCCCTCCACCTCTGCTGCTTACATCTCATATTAAAAGTAGGAGATGTCGACAGGTTTTTGTTTGCTTCAAATAGGCTTTGCATTCCCATCTAAGTCAGTGGGAATACAAAACCCACGTAAGCAGGTCAACTGCAGGTCAGAAGAAGGTCAACTGCAGGTCAAATACACCTGTCAATAAATAATCTTAGAAGTGTCTCAAACTGATGTTAAAATGATGCCACTGACACAAGGCCAAAGCACGTCAACACGGGCCTTTATTCTGCTCAATCTGCTTTTCTTTTGGGCCCCTTTAATTAAGCAGGCCAAGCTGCATTAATAATATGTCCATCTTTCCTAGGTTTTGTCCATAAGCAATGTAAGAAATCCAAGCATCTCAGAAAATGCCTTAAGAATGTGCAGGCAAGTGTTGGAAGTGATAACTCTTCCTTGCAGAGATTTATAAATGTGCCGAAGAACTTCTACAAGTGATTCTAGACTATTCCCAAAAGGCAACCATCCTTTTTCTGTGTTTCCAACATTCAACATCATTTGAGTTGAGGAGAAAAGTCAAGGCAAAGAAAGAGAAGCGAAAAAATGGAAAACTAATTTCTCACCCCTGCTGATTTTGATTTGAGATGAGTGAGCAAGAGAAATTAATTATTAATTTTTTTGTGTGTGAAATGATAAAAAAGTGTTTCTCCAGTCACCTGAAAGCATACAATGGGGACCACATTATTACTACCCCAAGGGAGTATGAGTGAGATTCCCCGCTCCTTCAATATAATTGGCCTTATAATAAGTAGTATATTTATTTACTAGGTGCTATCCTAATGATGAAGTATGTTATTTCGGGCTGTGATGTCACACAGTAGGGTTCTTGTTTGGGGTGTTGCTGGTGCATTTTGTAATCAAAATACAGTAAACTCCCCAGTTTCCAGCATTCAAACAAACAGAACTCGCTAGCAACCAGCAAAAAAAAAATCGAGGACATGCTATGTCCTCAATTGTTTTCTGCCAGTTGCTTGATAGACATGTGCACACTAAAAAAATTGTTAGCAATTTTATTTAGCTGCTAATGAAATTCTCTGTTTACATCTAGCTGCGGTCGACGGCCAGATTCCTCAGCTTATTGCTTGAGAGTTAATAGTAACTCTAAGCAACCAGAAACTACAGTTATTCGGAATCTACCAATCCCCATGGGGATCGCATAACTGGGAGTTTACTGTAGTGAATTGGTAAGTGTCCTTGGGACCATATTATTCCAGATCTCTTTTACATTGAAAAAATCACATATTCTCCTGGCAGAGAGATGAATGGGGTTCCATATATCTCTAATGAGGGGTAGAAAGACCTCTTAAAATTCTGGAAAGCGGCACATATTTGAAAAAAAACAAAAACTCTACTGGTGTGAATTTTTAGATAATAAACTAGCGCTAAAAACCCTTGATAACTCCGCTTTTAAAAACAAACTAAAACCCTTCTAAGTAGGAAACAAATACAGCACCTTATCTATTCTTCTTGTTTTCATAGCATGGTTGTGTAACCTACGAAAACCATTGGTGCTCCTTAAACCAGAGATGCCAGTTAAAGACTCTGCAAACCCTAAGGTTCCATAGAAGCTGCTGTATTTTGCATGTGGCGGCGACCTCATTATGTACAGCAGGTGCGCCTGTTCGCGGCGGGGTTAAGAAGCGTACACTGCATCCGCTATGTTTCATGTTGGAAGTTTCATGTTGCCGTTTTGAATGTTATTTTTTGCATGTCTAATTAGGGGACAGAACAGATGGTGATTTGTTTGCAGTTTCTGTCCATTTATATGACCTGCTCTGCCAAAAGGATTGTTCACTATATCAAGGAAATTTTATAGCTGAGATTGTACACCGCTCGCATTTGTTCTAAATAATGAACCTCGGAAAAATGTGTTCCATGCTTCCCGCACATTATCCGAGTGATAATAAATTCACCGAATCGGTAAAACTATGAAATAATAAGATGCCGGGCTATTTATTGCTCATTTATTGCCGGCAATAAAACGGCAACACTGTGCAAGCTTGTTTGTTACAATACCAATAGTCCTGCTATTTTTAAATCAACAAAGTGGTTAATTGATGAAATTACCACCACTAAATATGCCTAGCTGGCTCTATTGCTCTAGAGTGGCAGTGCGTTCTTGGGTCAGTAAGCCGCCAATGTTCCACCACCGAAAAGTTATATGTCTGACACTCAGCCTTTGTATCGTTGGGTATTGACACAAGAGAGAGGGAGCCAATGAGAAATAAGCTAGCTGTGCGAATGCAATAAAGAACAAATTCATCTCAGCATGAACATCCAAATTTGTGAAATACAAAAGCAAAAAGAGGAAATCTAGTTTTCCATTGTTGACCTGCCCATGGCCCAATACTAGATCGCTGATGTGTCTAGATCACTGCAGATGAAGCCTTCAGCATAAATATGAATGCTGCAATCTTTTAAAAAATGAAGTCTATGGTATGGAGAGGATTAACTGTATGAAAGGAAGAAAAGAAGGAAGAGACGAAGAAAGATAATAACTCAGAGGGGATTTTCTCTTACTTTATCTACAGCATTGACATCAGTAGTGATTTGTCAACAAGCATGGGTTCAATTCGCTTGGATGTTCTCCAAACCCAGCCAGAAATTGGTTGCTAACAGGTTGACGGTCCCACAGCGTCATAGGTTGTTAGGGTGCACCTGCCTACGTCCAAGCAACCAATGATGTTGTACAGCCCAGCCACTAACATCCTATCAACTGATGACGCTGTGTGGGCTGCACAGCCTGATTGGTTGCTAGGACACAGAAACAGGTTTGACAGGTGGGCAAATTGACCAAATCATTCACCCATTCAGCAAACTGTGAATAGCTTGAATTCAGGTCAAACTCATGGTTGACCTGAATCAGAAGCTCATCTCTAGACACCAGGGCAGAAGGTAATGGATGATCCAAAAATGAATACTTATCACTGGGGTTGGTACTGATAATGAATTTATACATGCCAAGTATTTGAAATAAGCTGAGGATAGATTGATAGGGAAAAAGAGAGATAGATAGATAGAAAGATAGATAGATAGATTGAGGCACTGTCTGGAAGGATTGTGGATGGAGTGTATGTGTCACCTAGGTTTCTCATGTGACACATACACACAAATGAGAGGGGCCCCAGGGTTTGTGTCTGCCTTTTTGTTTTCTCAGAATCCTTAATGGTTCTGTTATGGGTCCTGGAGCCTAGAGGCTTTGCAAAGCCCTGGGTTGGAAAAAGCCTTCATTCCAAAGTCCACATCTTACTTGGTAGCTAGACTTCATTATTAGTCTCAGCTGTCCACAGGCCTTTATATATGTGAGCTGAATGATGCTCAGAGCTCTCGCTCACTCTCTCTGCTGCTGGGTGAAAAGGCTGAGTGCTGACAGAACACTAAGAAAAAAAGTGTTTATTTTTTGGAACCCATTAGAGGGACACCCTGTGTGTCAGGAATTCACCTGAGTTTAGTTTGTGGCTCAGGTGAGCAGATGTTCTGTTTTGTTTTATGCTATAGACAAAGCCCTCCCGTACTGAGTTAGTTTGCTGCCTTGCTGAATAAAACTGCAGGACAATCCTATTTGGACTATTCCTGGGTGGCCCTGCCTTATGCATGGTTTACCACTGCTGATACCAGTTGAGCCTGTGCTCCTTAAAGGAAAACTATGGGGTTAGGGCTTTTCCCCATAGTTCTCCTAAGGGTAACGGGAGGACACAAACTGGCGTCCTCCCGTCAACCTGAACACAGTATACCACGAGCTACAGCTCGCGGTATACTGAGACGCCACAGCTGAAACAGATCCCGCCAATTATGACCCAGCTGCGTGAGTGACAGCTGGCTCTGCCTATCTAGAGGCAGAGCCAGCTGTACCCGCCCCCTCCCCTGAATCCAGCCCCTCCCCTGTCACGGCAGAGAGCCGTGACAGGATCGAGAAGTGAGTGAACGCCAAAGACAACGCCGTATGTCTTCGCTCACTTCCCGATCTACTGAGCCGACCTATGACAGTTTCATTGTCACAGGTCAGCTAGAACTATGAGGACGAGTGAAAAGCACTCACCTCATAGTTCTCCTTTAAGCTAGTCATACACTTTTTAGCACGGATGGGGGAATTCTCCCCTGTCTGAGCATTCTGACAGCAGTGGGTGCAGGGGCGTCCCGAGGCTGGGTGTCAACCGGAACAGAGACCGGGTGACACCACCGCCGTGACGTCATCGTGTATGCGCGGTAATCTAAGTGACACCTGCCGGCAGCCATTTTCGTGATGGACGCCGGCAGAGAGAGGAGGGGACGTTCACCTGGTGGGATGAGGTATGCCGCTGGGTCACCTCCTCTCTCCTGACACTGTCGGGCTCTTGGTCCATGACCGAGTGCCTAATGTTTTAGAGGGGGTGACACCAAAATGACTGTCAGTTATTTTGGTGTCACCCGTGTGCGGGCCGAACCCCCGCACCACCCATGTTATGCCACTTAGGGGGTGTGCTGTTAATTGGCTGCAGTCACTGTTTGGCCAAGAACTTTTGGCTTCATTGGCAAAAGTCAATTGAAAAATTGATTTTTTGTCAAAAGGAAGGGTGCCGAAAGGACCACATGCTGCTCGTAATTCAAGCAGTATATGGCCAGTGTTGCAATAGATATATAGATATTTTTCAATGCTTAAACTGAGATTTAAATATCTGTCTGCAATTCATTGGAGTTTTCTGAAGACATTGTGTGTTTATTTCATGTTGTGCTTATTATCCCGATCAGCATTTCTTAGCTCATTACATTGTGCGCCCTTCCCCTGCTATGTACGTTGGCAATCGACAAACACCTTTCACCTCCTGTACTAGATCTTCCCCTAAAGCAAAGCCTAACAATACCAATGATTCTTTTTACACTTCAATACGCAGGTTCAAGAGCCCCCCTGCCGATTCTTCCCCAGAAATCCCGGCTCCCCCAGGGCAAACTTCTGCTGCTTGTCACACCTCCCTTGGCTCATTGGGCATTCCGAAATACACTTACTGCAAACAACACAAGTCGTGGAGGAAGTCATTAGACGCAGTGCTAACTTTTCCAAAGTTTAGTTAAAGCCTCTCTAGCACATTGTACGCTGATCTTCGACAACATCTTTCATGTCCTCAGCGTACCGAGACTCTGAGCACGCCGTTCCTTGATGATAGAGTTTGATGAATGATTCCGGGATTTTGGTGAAAAGTTTGTTTTCTTGAAAAGTGTCTTGTAGAATCCTTCGCATTTGATTACACAGATTAAGGATAATCGTGCCAAGATTCGTCACTTTCTTTTAAACAGGTAAAGATACTTTAAGTGCAACTGTGTCCTAGCATTTGTTATCTGTAAAAAATAAAGTGGAACTCCAGCCAAACATTCCTGTTTTGGATAGAATGGAAGGGGGTTTGAACTGTTGTCAGGTTTTTATCTCTGTGGGCCCATTCACACCAATTGCAGCAATCGCTCACTAAACTTCCCCCTTTGTTCTGGGACGGGAGGGGGCGTGGCATTGCATTGAAGTCAATGCCACCCCCGCCTGCAGTGGCAAAACGTTGCCTGCATTCCCTTCCACTGCGGACGCCAAAAAATGTTGCATGCTCTATTTTTTGGATTCGCAGTGGACCAGAACACAGGCAATGTTTTGCCATGCATCCGATTGCTCTGCGGGCGGGGGGATGGCTGTGGTTCAATTGGCTTCTATGCACCTCCACGCCCCTTCCCACCCCAGAACGAAGGGGGGAAGTTTAGTGCGCGATTGCTGTGCGTTCCAGCAACTGTTGCTCTGAATGCACTGCAAGTTCTGTGAACAAGCCCCATAGGTGTCTCTTTTGCATACATTGCTGATAGAGGAAAAATACTTTATTAGCATAATGCATGTAAGCAAAGGACACACCCCAAATTGTATTTAAACTGCTGCCTAGGCAAACCTTATTGATAATGACAAGCCCTGCCCACTGGATCATGTGATTAATATAGTAAAATCAAATGCTACAATGCATTATTGGAACCAGTATGAGGTCTCCTTTATATGCAGATCTACTTTTCCACTGTAAAGAGAAAGGAACAATGGTTTCATGGTTTCATTGGTTCTTCTGATCTCTCAACATCTTTTGATTCCTCATTTATTTGTATTTTTTTTGTGTCACCCCTGCCCACTAGGAGCATGTGTGGGACCTCAGAGGCAGGGTGGGTCGACATTTCACCCCAGGGATGAGTCCTTAACTGGTTTGTGGGATGTAAAAGGAAAGTTGGGTGCCAGTCACTTTAGGGATGTTCTAATGTTTTATTCCATAAACAATGAAAATGGGAGAGAGTGTAAAGGGCTACAGACATCTAGGGCAGTACCGAACTCCAGACTCACCGACCACTTCCAAGCCCATCCTGGCTTCACAGTTCAGAGGGCCTTCAAACTAATTGCAGTGACACCGTGCATTGTAGAACCTTAGCTGGTCAGTAGACATAGCACAGAATTCCCTGGACGAAACACCAGACTTCCTTTGAGGTCCAAGCCCATCCTGGCTTCTCTGGCACCTCCAGCAGATTAAGTTTCTACCTGGTTCTCTATCCCAGGAACAGATTCAGACCCCGACTGGATCCACTTTTTTTTTAAGAGCACCTACCCTTTAATAGTGTTAACCTCTTATATGACTATCTACATTGTTTTTTGTATGGTCTTATATGGGCAGGGAAAAGCATTAAAAAAAATCAGACCTTCCTGTATCAAGATCTCTGTTTTGAGGCTGCTGTAAACTGCACTGTGTATGATGGTCATTTATCAAGTAGCCTTTCTAATAGTTGATTTTTGAGCTCACTGAAGATAAAAACTAGACATGACCCTTGAATAAAGGCAGCATTTAGAAGACAACATTGCGTTTCTTAGGCGGAAAGCCCTCCTCCTCCTCGCTGACATATGGGCTCCACTATAGTTAGGTGCTGTGTACAAGTTTCTGCCATATGACCATTTTTCGCTAACCTTCTTTTTTTCTGGAGCATAGCATACTGCTAGCACTGTCTATTTTTATGCACTTAACATATATTAAACTATAAAATCACTAGTCTAAGCTTGGCTTATATCAAGGCTCCTAAATCTTGGCAGAATCCCTACAGTCTGTTGCAGTTTTTCACTGCCAGGGAAAGTTTTCTCTGAGTAAAAAGTGAAACGCTGGAGAGATAATTCCTACCGGACTCGCCGTGCTGTAGAGCCCGCACATTACCCAGGATGCTCTAGGACCCCAGTACACTCACTGGAGAATAACATATCTTTGTGTATTTTTTTTTAAAAGTAAACCATTACTGAGAATTCATGGAGGCTGCCATTGCTACCACTCAACCTGCAAATGCTACTTTCCTGGCTTTCATGTTTACCCTTTGATACTTCGTATTTTTTTCCAGGAACAAGCATGCAAATAAGGTCTCATGCCCAAAAACGCATATGGGTCGCACACATATAATTTGGGGGCCTTTCTCGGCCCGGAAAGCCACAGGTGCTGCATACAGCTGTCCATAGACATCAATGGCTATAGGGTTGGCATGCATACGCCGGTATACCTAACCTCGCACATAAGTAAAAACATATGCCATAAACGCAGACAGTCTGTGTTCGGGGCATACGTTCATACACGTGCCATTGATGCCTATGGGTAGCTCTACGCAGGAACTATGGCTTCCTGGGTGGAGAAATACACCACAATTTTACAAGTATGACCCCGCCATGTGCCCACGTACATGAGGCCTGAAAACATCTGGCTTTACTGATATGCATACTTGTTCTAGGTCAGTGACTCAAACTTTACCCTACCCAACTGTTTAATGCAGCCTTTCTCAACCATGGTGACATGGCACACCAGTGTGCCTTCTGGCATCCTCCGTGGTGCCTCACATTTTTGTG
The DNA here is from genome assembly GCF_000935625.1 of Nanorana parkeri. Taxonomy (NCBI): domain Eukaryota; kingdom Metazoa; phylum Chordata; class Amphibia; order Anura; family Dicroglossidae; genus Nanorana; species Nanorana parkeri. The sequence goes on from NW_017306498.1 coordinate 455,048, forward strand.
GAAATTGGTCTGTGATGTGAATGGTGGGATGGAGACTGAGGTGAAGGGGACTCCTGATGTGAAGGGGGAACTCTGGTGTAAAAAAGGTGCTTCTGATGGGAAGGGGGACTTCTGATGTGAAAGGGGAGCTTCTGATGTGAAAGGGGGCTACTGATACAAAGGGTGACTAAATGGGAGTGGGGAATCTTGATATGAAGGGGACCCTTCAATGTGAAGGGGAAAAGCCACTTTTTTGTGTGTTTTTGCGTGGGGTCCCCCTTAAAATCTATGACATGTATACTGGGGTGCCTCGAGATTTTGCATACTTTTAAAGGGCACCGTGGCTGAAAAAAGTTGAGAAACGCTGGTTTAGTGTAGTACTTCATTCTGACTTCAGCAAGCTAATGATATCATCTTATCCTAGGCGAAGTCACTGACTCGAGCTAAAGGACTGTTTTTTTTAATGCTATAGGAAACAGTTTTTATCTACTTTTGCTGGATATCATGCAGACTTATAAAGTTACTAAAATGTCCACTTTAGATGTATTGAAGTGTTTTTCTGAGCACTTTTCTTCATATAAAGCAATACAAAGATAGCAGGTAAACACTTTAAAATGTGATATTGTTGCAACAAGGAACATATAAGAAATACAGTAGCAATGCCATTGCGTTTAGGCTTTCCCTGTGCTTTTAATAACTGCAAGCGAAATGCCAGTTTGCACAGACCCTAAATCATCTATCATAGTAAAACAGCTAATATTTTATATAATGCCATTTAATTCTGCAAATCTAAAGGGGGGGATTTCCATTTCCCAGTACAGACTTGGAGACACAGATGATAGCAGCTACTGGACCATTAATTGGATAAGCATGGTCTCTGAATAGATAAGCATGGGCATAATAAATCATTTCCATTAAATGGCCTTACCTTGATTGCTAGGAGCATAGGGAGATCACATGACCTGGCAGAGGTCAAGGGTCTCATGGGCTGCCATTTTGTGCAGACATAAGTTCCTCATTATAGCCCCCTCACTAATTATACAAGCACTGTTTAATGCAACGGCACCTGTATACCTCTACATGGTGCAAAAAGTCATATATCACACTGTCTTTTAGTGTTTTTTATGAACTGTAATTGCTTGACTCAAGATATGGAATATGTCTAATGTGGTGACCTAGGTGAGAAAGGGCCAGTATACCCATAATACAGCATGTATTATGTACAAGTTACATTGAATGAAAACAGCTAAATGGGAAGTTGAGATACATACCCATAAACTATTTTACCTGTTAAAAAATTTGCAACCAAGTTCAGCCATTTTTTTTTTCACGCAACCCCTTTTAGTTAGCACAGATTGGGCATCACCTCACTTTGTTCTACAGCACTCAAGCAATATAGCTTGGTCGCCAACCTGCCCCCAGCCCGTGATTGGATAATAAAGAAAAGCAGCACATTGGTAAAGCTGTCAAGATGCTGTGTTGTCCTATGAACAAGTTCAAGTTCTTGACTGACAGCATCAGAAACAGAGGCCTACATGGCTCAGAGTGCTGGGCCCTCCTGCTCTCAGTAAGAGATGAGCAAATCAGCTCGAGTCTAATTCACTGGAGATTGGGAAATCCTATTTTAGATTTGGTAAACCCGAACGTTGAGGGAAAACCCATTGGAGTCTATAGGGGGTCATTGTTGTTTGTAGATTCTGGCCATTTGTAGGGCTAATAGGTAATAAAAAAAGGCATGGGAAGCTTGACTGTGACATCAGGGGCAGGTACCAATGCAAAAATCAAAAAAGACACACCGTACAGCAGAGAAAGTGTCTTTTCATGCAGCTTTGAGGACAACGTTGAAAATACTCAAATCCTTTAAATAACATGCTTGGGGGAAGCTTTAAGGCTCTATGTGGTGTTACAGAACAGGCCAATTTTTACAGACAGCCTCAGTGACAGCATACACTGAAAGTGCATAGTTGGCAGTGAAATTGATTTTTATTCTTGCTTGGCTTACATACGTTAGCGGCCCCCCGATTAGATTCATTCAAGTTTTTAAAAAGGGGTTTTCAGGTAGTTTTAACAGTGACATATGCATTTTCATAAAGTGGTAATAGGCCCGCTTTGACCGACAGAATAAAAATTGGCCAGTAGTTTGCTGTAGTTGTCCTTATTTTCACTGATGCAAAACTGTTGTGCCGCTGGCCAATTTCTATCAAACTCTCATTAAGAATTAAGATGCAGCAGCATAAAAACTGATAAGAAGCAGGACAGTTTTGATGAGGGATAATTGGCCAAAAAGTACTAGAGACAATGGGGTAGATTTTCTAAGGCAAATAGGCTGTTCACTTTTCAAGGGAGTTTTCCCTTAGCTTGGTTTATGAGGTGAAGCTCTGCTGACCTCCATCATCCAATCATGTGCAAGCTAGAATACTGTTAGTTTCTATATACCTTGCACGTGATCAGGAATTTTTTGCAAAGATAATTTTCACCATATTCCCTAAGCTAAGGAAACAAAAGTGCAAATTCTCCTGCAAAGTGAACATCCTATTTGCCTTTAGTAAGTCAATCCCAAAGAGTGCAAACAGGTGTTTTACTACAAGAAGACCACAGAGGATACAGCAGTGTAAAATGGTCCAAGACAGTTTTAATCAGGGATAATAGGCCTAACCGGTGTATGCCTA
>NW_017306498.1:457706-463556 GCF_000935625.1 Nanorana parkeri
ATATAAATTATAAAAGGTGAGGTGGTGAAGGTGAACACAGTTCTTCTTTTTTCTCCTCTTAAACAAAGTAGTGGCGTGCTGCAAACAAAAGGCAGAACAGATGGTAAATAACTGAATGCTGTACTTTGAGCACACCAAACTTAAAAAAAGCCTATCTACTTTAAATAAACAAACAATGTATCCCCCCCAAATAAATGAAAAGAGAAGCAATGCAGCCAAAAAAAGTTTGCTATAAATGGGACAACAGATAAAAATCACCACTGACCGTACATCAATCACAAAATAAAATTTAAGATGAAAAAAGTCTACAATTATAGAAGCAAAAAAGGCAGCAAAGGAGTTGATTGCCAAAGAGCTGATAATGACAAGTAAAGTTCAGTTTCCCAAATGAACCTAATCTCTCCCTGTGCGGCTTGTCAGCTTTCCCTATCCTTTTTCTATAACAGCTTCCAATACATTGACACTATGGCTGCTCTGTGCCCTCCCCGCCCCCTTTTTAGTAAGTGAGCTGGCTGATCCAAAAGCTCTTCTAGGTCTGCTGGCCATCGTGCAAGGGCCACACAGTGCATTATAGATTAAAAATAAGTACCAGGGCGAAGGTGCTGTGGTGCAAGGGACTGCTAAAGGCTGACATTATGACAGATTCAAGTACTTAAGAAGAAATTATTAAACACTCAACAGACATCTTTTCAGAGGCCATGGCATACTTCCCAACTTTAGCACCCCCTTCACATTGAAATCCCCCTTTCAAATCAGGAGCCCCCTTCACATCAGATCCTCCCACGTTTAGAGTACACCTTCACACCAGGAGCCCCCTCATTTTACATTAGAGCCCCCCGCTCACAATAGGAACCTCCCTTCACATCAGAGTCCCCTCCTTTCACATCAGAGTGCCCCTCTTTTACATCAGAGTCCCCCTTCACATCTCAAGCTTCCCTTCACATCAGAGCCTCCCACCTTTAGAGTACACCTTCACACAAGGAGCCCCCTCATTTTATATTTGAGTCCCCTCCTTTCACATCAGAGTCCCCCTCTTTTACATCAGAGTGTCCACCTTCACATCTCAAGCTACCCTCTACATCAGGAGCCTTCTTCACATCCAAAGCTTACCCTTCACTTCAGGAGGATTGTGAGTCACCCTGAGGAAGAAGAAGGCACACCTGGGTGCTATGGCACCCTGGTTGAGAAAGGCTGTAGTAAATGATATCTGTGAATGATGCCTGAACATGAATGGCTTCGCCCTTCTGGAGAGAAAAGCAGATGATGTCATGGTTGAGGGATCTCTTTGAGAAGTAATATATATAAATACCCAGAAGTGTTACACATACACATTACTTAGCATGAGCTCACATAACATGAAAAGCTTACTTTAACACCCGCAGGTTTAATGTATCCAACATGCCACATATCAAATGCACATAATAATTTCTTTTTTTATGATCTCAGTTTCACTTCCTTCCCCTACTCATATGTGAAATCGGTGTGTAATAGTCCCGGCTTCTTGATTTGGAACATTGTATCGCATTAAAAAAAAAAAAAGGGCCGTGATAGATTTTAATAGGGGAGTAACAAGGAAAAATACATATAATAGCCTCAAATCCAATTTAAGTGAAAGAGACCCTCTCTCATTCCGATTTGTCAAGTTCCGTATATGGACCGACTACCGCGCCGTGGCAGCGGAGACATCTAAAATCCTGATTTAATTCCGATACAGAGAAATACAATTTGAAAACCGTCCGCCTTATCGTACAGTAGGTATGCCCCATTGCAGAATTCATTTTCTTAGCATAAAGCTGTCACAGTCATTATGTAGTACAAGGAAGCAATTTACTAGTACAGCTAAACAGGGTTACCGCTACTGTTGGGACTGAAGCATCTGAAGTTATCGCTTCTAAAAAAAAAAAAAAAAGAAGAAAAAAAAAAAAAAAAAAAAGCATTTCAAATGTCAGAGAAATAGGAGTTTTATAATTGAAAAGTATCAATCAGAAAAGCAAAGGAGTTCGTAGCGCCAAGTCCGCTCGTGCTGAAAAGCGCCTTCCTTCCCTTTCCTCCTCCATTTTATTTTTATTGCAAATTTTTTCTTTTTTTTATAAACTCGGATCTTGCGCAATAAAATAAACTATTTCTACCTGATGCTTGTTTTGTGCTGGACCCGAAAATGTATTTTGATAGGATTTTTTTTATGCTCCGCTTGACATAATTTCATTAAAAGAAGTTGTTGTTCGACGCAACGCCACACTTGTCAGTCTCGGGGAAAAAAAAAAAAAGAGAGAGAGAGATGGTTGTACGTCTTACAAGTTCCATTAATGTTCCCGGTTATTGAATTCAGCACACCGTGTGAATATTTGTAGGGACAACTGGCTTATTTAAGAAGGCAGTGTAAGGGGTGACGATGGTGTGCGGAATGCACTAAGCCACGGCAGCCAATCACCTTTCACCTTTTGGCACCTTACGGCAGGCACGGCAATGAAAGGTGATTGCTGATTGGTTGTTTGTGTGATATTGCAGTGATATGTGATATTTGTGTGATATTGCAGCAGTGCATTGTTGTTCATTGATTGTTGTTCATTGAACTGCTTATGTTGACCTCTCAGAAAATTGAGTTTGGAGCTATATCAGAGAAAAATGTTATCCTTTAGTCGCAGCATGCGCTTTACAAAATGACTGCACAATCTTTAGGCTCTAATTGTACAATCTCCTTTAGGGTCACCATACACAATACGATCTGACTGTACAATTTTTGTACAGCCAACTCCAGATTTACCAGAAGTATGTCCTGTGAGGATCTACCTAATCTAATCAATTAATTTGTATCCAATCTGGGAGGCCCTTGTACTATATAATTGTTGGTAGATCTAAAGGAGATTGTACAATCAGATTGTAACATGTGGTCAGCTTTAGATCTACCAACAAGTATGTAGTGCAAGAGCCTCTCTGATTGGATCCAAATTGATTGGAGATATAAGGTAGGCGCTAGGGCTGTCCCTACACTATTCGCCACCTGAGGTGGGGTGGAAGGCCGTGCTGACGGTGGATGCTCGTCACAGGGGTGGGTGGCTGGTGGGATGATTTTTGCTAGCGGTGGATGCTCATTATGGGGGTTGCTGGATTGCCTGGGGTGCCGGAAGTGGATGCTCATTTCAGGGGGGAATTCTGTGTTCTGCCCGTGGATATTCGTTCCCTTTGTATCGAGCTTCCCACCCAGCTCAGTGACACAGCTGCAGAATCAGCTGCTCCCTTGCCCACTGGTCCTGATATCCTATTTTAGGGTGGCTCCTTTCCCTTGCATAGTCCTATGGAGCCACCCTTGTCTGTGCTAGTAGGTGGTGTGTTTCTCCATAATCACACAGGCACAGCAAGTCAAGCTACTTCCCTAGCCCTACTCTCCACTTACCCTGCCTCCTTCCTCCCTTCTTCCTTTTCCCTTTTTCCAGCTAGCAGATAGACAGCTGCTGTAGACTGCTCTGTCCCTTGTGATCTTGTACTGGACATGAAGTTCAGGGAAGCTGAGCTGAGAGAGTTGGAGCTGTTCAGCTGGCTCCTTTCCCTTGCAGGGTCCTATGGAGCAAGCTTTGTGTGTGATAGTAAGTGGTGTGTGTCTCCACAAACACACAGGCACAGCAAGGCAAGCTCCTTCCCTACCCTTACTGACCACTCACCCTGCCTCCTTCCACTCTTCTTCCTTCTCCCTTCTTTCCAGCTAGCAGATAGACAGCTGCTGTAGACTGCTCTATCCCTTGTGATCTTGTATTGGACAGGAAGTTCAGGAAAGCTGAGCTGAGAGAGTTGGAGCTGTTCAGAAGCATGATGAGTGTATGTGTTTGGGCAAAAATGTAAAGAAATACCTTGCTGGGCAATGTATATTTGTTTGATCTGGATTAATTTTTTTTTTTAAAGTTTTTTTAAATGTTACTTTATCTATTTATTTATTGCACTTTTTTTTTTTTTTTAAAGGTTGGTCCTACGCTACAATTCAAGATCCAATTAGTCCCAACGCACTCCTAACCGGAAAAAACCCAATGTACAGGGCGGGTGCCAGAGCAGCAGCAGATGCCTCTGCAGACAACGAACAGCCAACGAGAAAGCCACTCGCACTCCAATTCGATGTCCAGTCAATTCATCTATTGGCTGAAGTTGTATGACATCTTAATGCAACATGTTCTGTTTGCCTGATGAAGGAACCGCTGGGTTCTGAAACGTTGCATTAAGATGTCATACCACTGCAGCCAATAGATGAATTGACTGGACATCGAATTGGAGTGCGAGTGGCTTTCTCGTTGGACGGTCCTACGCTACAAACCCATAACAGCTCTATAATCGATGTTTATCAATGGAATTCCTTTTTTTTTTTTCAAGAAACCTGGTCACAGGGACAAAAAATAAAATCTTCCGTTCTAACAAAGCATGCAAGGACTCTTTATTTCCTATCTAGCATGTACAATTTTGGAATTATAACAGCCAAAAAAAAAGAAAAAGGCCTTTGAAAACCCGATTTTGCCACTTTATAATAAAACGGTCCCTCTCTGTGTTCTTGAAATGTCATTATCTGTGAAAAATGTTCAATAAGGAAGGGCAAGTTAAATCCTGCCACTGAGAAGGCAAACAGCTTTAGCAAAATGTATTGGCGAAGGATTAAAAATGCATCAAGCATGTATTTGTCTTCCCAGTGGAAAGCCCTTATTAATAGTTTAAAAAGTGAAAAGCTTAGTCATAGACTATCGGAACGCCAGCATTTTCCAAAGGCGTTTAATGTGTAAAATTGCAGGATGCCGGCATTCTCATTAAATCTCTTTTGCGGCGCAAGTTTCTAGTTATGTTTCCATAAGTGGTCTGCAAAGACACGCGGTGATACTAATAAGATGGCAACTCTCAAAGGTGCATCAGCCTAATAAGATTAAGGGCCCCTTCTTTCTGAAGGGACCTCTCCTATGTCTAAGGAGAAAATCTCTAGAAGCTCGGGTCTTAAATGCATGCAGATTTTTATTGTCTTGAAGGTCAGTTGTTTTGTTTTTTTCTTTTTGGATGCGTACACACAGTACATAGCACGTCGTAAGTTAAGCCGGGCACCCTCCCCCGTCCATGCTGAGCACAAATTATTGGCTCTGCAGCGTTACAGCGTCAAACCGCTAAATCTAGGCTCACCAAGTCGTATGCTAATTTGTTCCTATCTCCTCCGACTATCCTAATAGACCGAGGCCTGCAATCACTTAGGAGTGCCTTCTATTATGAAAATACGGGAGCAAAATGAGGCTTGATTTCACCTATCAGTTCAGTTGTAATCCCACCTGAGGCCTAGGGATACGTCAGTGAAATTATCCAAGATTAAAACTGGGTGTTATGACTGAACAAGAAAACATATATATATACCTCACAGGCTGGAGCCTATTATTTTATTCTCATGCCAGTGGCTTTGTGGTGACCATGATGAAGGAGTGGTGAAAGTTCAGCCACCAATCAGGCACTACCTCTGAGGTGGTGGCAATTTTGTATGCTTGATGCTAATCCTAAGGATGATGACAGATCCATAATGAAAAGAGCTTGGCTGGAAAATGTAAAAGGGGATGGAACCCACAAGACCATATAAGATAAACTTCTCACCAAGCACATGCACCTTGAATCCATCCTTCTTCTGCATGGAACCATTTATGATGGTCACTTACAAATAAGCAGTATATCATTGCAGTGAGGATCCTGTAGGGTTTAAGACTCAAATATATGGGGGAGCTCATTCCTGAGTTAATATAGATTGCCATGTAGGGTGATCTACATATGGGGAACCCATTTGATTTTGTTAAGTGCAACCTTGAGTCCATCCACCTCCATTCTTCTGGGACAATTTATGACAGTCAC
>NW_017306498.1:463678-468565 GCF_000935625.1 Nanorana parkeri
GGCAGAACCGGATTTACTCTCTCTGCTGCCCCAATGCCAGGTTCCTCAATGCACCCTCTGTATGCAGGCTGCATACAAGTGATCTTGGCGACATCGCTGTGATCACTTGTACAAAACAAACGGCGGCTTCCCCACTGTACATTTAGCCCTGCTTGCCCAAAGTAGGTCTAAATGTAGAAAACAATAAACCGCCCGGTGCCCGGAACTGCATGTCCTGGGTGTCTGAAAACAGGAATTCCACACCCCTGCTGCCCCTCTACTTCCTGCAGTAGGCAGTAGGCAGTAGGCAGTGAAGAGTCTCCCCTAGTATGAGAATAAACAACACTCTATTGAGTTTGCAAGACAATATTAACCAACAAAAATCTGTATTTGCTTACATTACTCTCAGCTCGGTGGCACTATCATTTGACACTATTATGCACTCTCAGGAGATGGAAGACAGTGCTAGAGATTAGGCAGATGACATGGTTTCAACTGTTCGACTTTAGGAGACCTCTATTTTCCAGCTCTCATCATGAAATTCCAAACTTATAGAAAGTAAGTAAAATGCTTCCTCCTGCCTGAAGCAGACTGATCACTGGTGAGGGGAGACTGAGGAAATGCTTCCTCCTGCTTGAAGCAGGCTGATCACAGGGGAAGATGAGACATAGGAAATGCTTCCTCCTGCCTGCAGCAGACTGATGACAGCATTTCAGCCTAAGCAAAGTAATTGACTGGAGATCACGGACTGTTGCTGTATATGTCAGGAAATGTCAGGAGCCATGTAAAGTTACTAAAAGTCCCACTTTATCAGACAGGCAGCTAGCATGTCATTGATTGCAGCCCCTGAATTTCTCTTTACGGAGTGAGGCAGAGAGATAAAGGTTAATGCTTACTCCAGGTCCTCCTCGATGCAGTCTAGTTGCTTGTCCGGTGTGATGGCGTGATACCCAGCTTGTCCGGTCACAGAAAGGTTAAACCAATCCTCCTTACAGCTTCCCCGCCGTGCGCTCACTTAGGGCATCCTAAGGAGTAATCACTGAAGCTCTTCCTTATAGTCTATTAAAGCACAGCTGTTCATCAATTACAATGGTAAAACCAATTTTGCAGTGTTGAATTGTCTGGAATGTTGTCGTATTACCAGACTCAACATTTAAATGGGAGCCAGACAACTTCACAGCACAAGCCATCTAATGGAATAAGTTAGGTATCTCTATGTTTCTAAATGATCTTTAAAGGCATAGTCCACCTTGTAATGAATGTACCAATAATAATAGGATTATTTTTGCAATCAGGCCTGCAGAGCATTGTAACCACGATCACTGCATCCCGGGTGCAATTTTCCCCCCAGCCCCAGGTCCATATGGAGGTATGAACCTTCTGTTATGGGGCTGAAGGAAGTTCTGCATGTACTACAAGTGTGGTGACCTCGACCTGCTGCTGCCAGCCAATCTGCTATGCCCCTTTAAGGTGGGGGCACAAGGGACTTGCAGTATGTTCATTCACAGATCCCTGACGTAGCTGTGTGGACTGAGCTATGCACACCCGTACTCAATTAAAAAAAAATTAAAGATGTCTGTCGGGAGAAGCACCCTATGATTCAGGTAAGTTGGGGGGCATTTGATTGTGGGGTGCTGGGGAATGCTGCCATTTTTCACCCTTAATATAGATGTAATATGAAACATAGTCCAAAAGATGGAATGAAACTTCAAGCACAAGTAAAAAAAACCGAAAAACTACTACTTATGCCGCTTGCTGAAAGCTGGATGTTAAAAGCGGGGTGGGCATTTTGCCATCTGCTGTTTGGAAGTGCAACTCTTTTATCGGGAAGTGTACAGCCAATACTCCATACTTTTTACTAGATATGAGTGGTACAGGATCAGGGGTTGCAACTACTGTAGTTACGATCGTGCTTCTTTTCAGGCGAAGCCGGCAAGCTGCAAGCCTCAGCTACTTAAATGTATTTTTTTATATGTGAGTGTACTCAACATTCCCAGACTACACTTAAAAGGACTCTAAACAGGCAGGTATTGCTTAATCCCAATTTATTAATGCTAGTCAAAAGGGCAACCGCTTCATGAAGCCTTTAAAGGAGAACTATCAGGTGAGAGCTTTTCACTCACCTGCTAGTTCTAGCCGACCTGTGACAATGAGACTGTCACAGGTCGGCTCAGTAGATCGGGAAGTGAGCGAAAACATACCGGTGTTCGCTCACTTCTTGATCCTGTCACGGCCCTCTGCCGTGACAGGGGAGGGGCTGGATTCTGCCCTCCCCGCTCCGATCCTCCAGCACTGACTGGCGGAACGGACGGGGAGGGGGCGGGTACAGCTTGCTCTGCCTCTAGATAGGCAGAGCCAGCTGTCACTCATGCAGCTGGGCGGATCCAGACATAATTGTCGGGATCCGCTTCAGCTGCGGCATCTCAGTATACCGCGGTATACTGAGCTCAGGGTGACGAGAGGATGCTAGTTTGTGTCCTCCCGTTACCCTAAGGAGAACTATGGGGAAAAGCCCTGACCCATAGTTCTCCTTTAACTAGCTTTGAGCAGCTTTTTGAAGCACTTCAAGTACTCTTCCACTACTACTACACTACTTCTAATTGCTGAATACTAATCTTAATGATGGTGCTGGCTGGAGCTTTAACAAGCTTTCAGTAACCTTAAAGGACATCAAGCATCAGATATATTATTTCATATTAAAGTGACACTAAACTCAGGAGTTAAATCTTTAAAATACATTCAAGTATCTTAACTATTAACAAACAAGTATCTTATTTGTGTATCACTCGGCTATAGATCCTCAAATCATCTCTGAATTGTTGCTGACACTGTCCTTCCTTCTGGAGGGTGGCTACTTTTGTTCCCCATGGTCCCTGTGTGTGTTGTGAAGTAGTCACCGCTCCAAGCTCACTCCCGTGAAGGCCTACAATCTCAATAAAAATTAGTAAACTAAACATGAGATGGTAGTCCATCACAGGAGTGAGCTTGCATTGGTGTCAAGTTTACAACACACACACAGGGACCATGGGGCACTGTCAGGGTCCTGCCCATCTGGAGACAAACCCAAAAGAAACAAATGCTAGCCATTCCATTCACTACAAATAGAACTGGTATTATTGTTAAATAAATACTATGCTAGTCCTCTAACTTGAATGCAAGTTTTCCTCCCTCCCCAACTCTACACTTGTAGAAACTAACTGGCCAAACCAAAAACAGACCTAATTAGCTAACTATCGGGACTACCTCCCTTTACTAGCCCATTTAAATGGTTGCCTGCTTCACACTCAGTGCCAGAAAATGACCCCCTTTTAGTCCAACCCCACACAGCTAGCCCACCTATCTTTACTCTAACTGACTCTCCCGCCCCCTTGCAACATTCAAATGTAAACCCCCTCCCATACTTACCTAACCTTAGCTCATCCTTCCTTTGCCCAGTACTCCAAAGGAAACTTATACACAAGCACTGCTTTAGGTCTCTAGCGGTCCAACATGCTGCACCTGCACACTGCTCCAATCATCAGTGCTTCTGCCCCCTGAGCAGAGCTGTTGATTGGAGCAGTGTACAGGAGAACACATTGGACTGATAGGGACCTGAAATGCTGCTCTTTCCACTGGGGTTCCATTGGGTTTTTAGTCTTTTAAAATAAACCGGGCACCTAAATTAAATGCATAACCACATAGTTATCTTTTGTGATATTATTTTATTTTCTGGGATGTAAAGTTGGAGTGTTGCTTTATATCAGCTAAATAAAAAAATAAGCATTTTTCCCAACAGTAACCTCTTCTAAGGTCTTGTTTTACTGTTTTTCCCCTCTGAAACACAAACCCCATCACATCCATTTATTGCTACAGGGATTTAATATATTTTTGCATCTCATTGAAGGCACCGTACATATCTCTCCATTCTCTTCCCTGGTCACCTGGGTCTCTGCAGCACTCGAGGTAAATGACATTATTCGTCATCCAATAACATCAGGTGAAAAGCAAGTAGCTTAGCGGAGGAGCTGTGTCAATTATAAGTGATATCTGCGCAAAGTAATAAACCGTATCGTCCAAGTCGCGGAAATGAATGTTGAGGAGTCAATCACGGCAAAACATCTTAAATGAAAAATTTCGGCACATTGTACTGTTCATTATTGCGCTGTGTCATTAATACATAGCAGGCTGCACTACAGGGAATACGCATAAGGTTATCCTTTAAAAGAGGACCTGTCAGATGTTGAAAGAAAAATGAAGACGGAAATCATCAGTAGATTTACATAATACCAGCCATGAGCACTTGGCAATAGCCAAGAGCACTTGTGCTTATGTTTAAAGGTAACCTGAACTGTGAGTCAACTGGTGGTGACCATTGGTGACTTGCTTTGGAAAGATCAAGTTGCTTGGCAGTCATTTTGAACCCTTGACTTCAGTACTTTCTGATACTGGAAAGAAGTGGACCTAAAAGTGCTGGATGTGGTTGGCCAATTAGGATGTGAAAGAGTTGGTATAGGTGAACCGACTACCCAACAGGAGACGTCTACATCCCAGAGGATCTTCACTATACCACTTTGTCCAGTATGTGAGAATGCATAGAGCTCTTCAGCAGCTGATTTAGTAAGCTCTGATGAAGGTGGTATTGCTATGAGCCCCTGAAACACATTGGCTAATCATTAAAACCCTACATTGTTTTTGTTATTATAACACCTGGTGATCCTGCATGAAGGACCTTGTTCAGGCACTTCCAATTATAGGGTGACAATGCTCTATCCTTGTCTCCCAATTGTGCTCCTGTGTTGTCACCCCATCATACAGACTTCTGATAGAGACTATAAATTGCACATTACACAGGGCAAAGTGGCCCTCTTGACCAGGGGTGTCCCTAGACGTGTCCCCAACTGAGGCCGGGGGGGGGTCTTGTGATGCACA
>NW_017306498.1:468627-470949 GCF_000935625.1 Nanorana parkeri
ATGGTGCACGGTGTCCCACCCAGCTCACTGATGTTACTGGTTGCCATGAGCAAGGTGTCCCGATCAGTTGCCAGTGACGTTAGTGAGCTTGGGGGGATGCTGGCCAGAGCATCACAGGTTGCTAAGAGCTCTTAGCAAACCTGGGATACTGTGGCCAGAAAGGGGGCGGCAGGCACACCTGATGCCCCCCCCCCCACATGACCCAATGAGATGACGCCTGAGGCAACCGATTCAGGCTGCCTCATTATAGGGATGACCCTGCTCTCAGCATATCAGTAACAGAGGTTCATTATTTGCTGTGTAGGGTATAGCCAACATCAGTGAATCAGCAAAAATGTTGCTAATTCACTGACCATGTCTATATTCTACACAGCAAGCAATTAATCCTATGTGATTTGTGCCATTTTTGAATCCATAATACTACCCATCATGTTTAAGCCCTGAAAAAGGGGGATGTTTTTAAGCCCCCAAAACCTGTTGGCTGTTCTGTGTTGCCATTTATGAACCCATTCTATTAATAAACATTGTTGGATATATGGATATATTAATAAACATACTGTCTTGTTTGGCGCTCTCATTGGACTATACGGTATATATCTTCAACCATGGATCCCCTTATCTGTGGGACGGCTCATTTTTTGTTGAGAGCGGCCTCACCAGAGTTATTTTGCTTTATCAAGTTCCAACCGATCTGCTGAATATTTGAATCCATCGCCTCGCCTGTACTTGTTCCAGCTCAGATGCATGTGGAAATTTTTGGTCAGCAGTGTTACAAAAATGTTTGTGATTAAAAATAAAAAAGCAAAAAACAAAACATTGATTTATAACCACGATTGCTCAATTATACCTCGCTACAATAGTTCAGAAAATCTTCCTTTGCAGAAGGCTTCCTCATACAGCTACAATCATCATTAGTATCATATTTGTATCATGTTCATTAGTACTTTCTCAAGCCTAGCTTTTTTTAGATGAAATAGTCCTTTAAATAAAGCTTTTTCAACATGGATTTGGGGCCGAGGGAGCAAAGATGTGGGCGCCGGTGCCTCCACTTGCCGAAGCCATCTAAGCAAACAAACTGAAGCAATGACAAAGCGAGGAGTCAAAGTTTACTGAAATGTCCTTGTACTCTAATTGTGAAAGATAAAACAGAAATCTGTTAATTCACCGAGCAGAACAAAGTACGGAGCAGTCTTGTACACACAATGCACACGGAGGGCACAATCGAGTCTCATTCAGCAAAAGAATGCTTTCACATCCGCGCATTGCTTCGTTGTTTTTAGGCATTCTCTGTACATGTTATCACCCTGGATTGCTAAAGCTTGAAGGAACAAATTATGTTTTTGTTGTTACGATACAGTTCAAGGTAGTATATCTCATAATAACCTCATAGGAGCTGCACAACTTCAAGATGTTAGCCCGACGGGGGCCCAGAATATGTGACCAGGCCTAGGGTGGCAGAAAGACAAGGCTGCATTGAATAGCCTGTGTGCCGTTCTTTAAAGCAGGACTCCAGGCACACAGATTTTTTAAAGCCTATCTTCAGGGAAAAAATAAAAAACAAAACAAACTTTGCAGTAGGGCTACCATCGCACTGCAAGGATTAACTGCTTGTTTATGTCTATGAGTATTCATACCTCCCATCTGTCCATTATTTTCAAGGAATGTCTCACATTTGGAGAAGATGTCTCTCATTTGGAAGAGCACTCCTTCATTTGGAGGAGCTGCCCCTCATTTGAAAGAGCTGTCCTTCATTTGGAGGAGCTGTCCCTCATTTGGAGGAGCTGTTCCTCATTTGGAGGGGTTGTCCCTCATTTGGAGAAGCTGTCCCTCATGTGGAGGGTCTGTTCCTCATTTGGTGGAACTGTCCCTTATTAGGAGGGTATGTCCCTCATGTGGAGGGGCTGTCCCTCATTTGAAGAGCTGTCCTTCATTTGGAGTGACAGTCCCTAATATGGAGGAGCTGTTTCTCGAGTAGAGGAACTGTTTTTTATTTGGAGAAGCTGTCTCTCATTTGGAGGGGCTGTCCCTCATTTGGAGGATCTGTGCCTTACTTGGAGGGATTGTCCCTCATGTGGAGGGACTGTCCCTCATTTGTAACCAAATCCCTCTGTCCCTCTTTCCTCCTCAGTTGTCCCTCTTTTTTGGTCTGATGTGTAGATATCTATGAAAAGCTTCTATTTAACTACCAAAAGTGTTATTTTACACTGAAACCTTCATCTTATCTCTTAATTATATTGTTTGCTATTTTAAAAAGCCGGTATATATATATATATAAAAAAAAGAATAATGGTGAAAAAACGATTCTGGGTTCATCCAATCAAT
>NW_017306498.1:471451-475799 GCF_000935625.1 Nanorana parkeri
GGGGGGGGGGGGGGGGGCATCAGGAGTGTGTCCATTGTCTAAAGACATTATGCTGGAAGGTGTCCCTCTTTCTCATCACAGAAAGTTGGGAGGTATGGTATTGTCTGTAAGACTTTTACTTACCTGATCCCAGCTCCTGCTGGCTCTATGATTGGTGCTCGTAACCTCTTCCCCTTGGCACCCTGGTTGTTGGCAGCCCTCTGATGTCATCACGTCCCATAGCCCTGCGTTACATATGAGGATGCTAAGCGACAGTTCATGAGCCGGAGCATAGGGAAGAAATTAGATGGGCTCTCCCCATCGGGGGTGCGGGAATCAGGTAAGCAAACCTGCTTTACCCAATACCCCCTGACAAAAACAAGCAGATAATCCTTGCAGTATGGGGGTAACCCCAATGCAAGAGTAGTTTTTTTTTCCTGGAGATGGACTTCAAGTTTAGATGTATGAACAAATGTTACCTGTCCCATTTTGTAATACATTGGGGAATCGCTATTCATTACATTTCTTTCTGCCGAATAGTACGGCTTCCTCTGTGCTTTGGGACGGCTCCGGATATGAGATATGCGGGTGGGACTGCAGTGCTGGTGCCTTTGACCCCCTTCACCTTCCCTTGGCCATTCACAGAACTCCAAGGGGGCTCATTTTAAGGGCCTGTACACACACTAAACACAACGACAGGCCCTGTGCTGATCCCAGCACATTGTGCTGTTAAGCTTTTTTTGCTAGAACTTTATTGAAATGTCACGGGTGACATTCCATGAAGTTCTAGTGGCACAGCGCTGTATGATGCAGTTGTACAACGTTGCACCACACTTTGCTGAAAAAGTGTAGAGCGTTCTGTACTTTTTGCAGCACAGCCATTGCAACGCCCATGGAAAACAAGGCAAATTACCTTGTCTATGCATTGTCTATGCTGACTGTTTTTTCCAGTACAGCCCCATTGCTTTTGGTGTGAATGAGTCCTAAAAAAACCTTCTTCCACCTTTTATGAATCCACGGCACATAGTTTCAATTCCCTTCATCCAGGCACACATGGCCCCCTTTTTCCTTCTTCGACTTATGGGAGATGGCTGCAGGCTTCTGGTCCCGTCCTTTGATATCCCCGTATACTCCTCCCCCAGGGCTCCAAATGTGCCTCATTTAGCTTCCAGCAATTACTCCGGGCCGCAGTTAGATTTTTCTGAATAATGCAGATAGCCTAGGCATATTAGCACATCTCGGCGATTCCTGTTTCGGAAGCATTAATGTGAATGCGCACACACAAACACGCATACAGGTCATGATTACAAATCAGCCCTCCCTAAGGACCCTCGTTTAGTCAGTAAAATTTTAAGTAAGAAAAGTTGAAGGAGGCCCGGCTCTCGTGAATATTCATTATTGGCAGTCTTCTATGTTCTCCCTCTGTTCGGGGACGAAATCCCAGCCCTCGAGCACCTGCAAATGAACTTTCTGCTTTGTATTCTCCGAATGTGAAGTGCGACGCACTTTTACTGTCAATATGAGATAGTCAGCCTGGAATAAAAGCAAATAGTAAACTTTGAATGCCGATTTAAAGGGCCACCAAACAACAACAAAAATATATATCATCGTTCTCTAATAAAGTAAACGTGAATCCAATCACTAAAATCTCATTTAACATAGTACAAGCTACACCGGTGACTAGTCCTTTGTCCTCTGCTTGCCTTTGTGGGCATACATTGCATGGTACACGTCCTCTTTAAAGTGTATTTCCAAATAACACAGATTTTATATTTGTTACATTTGTTATTTGTTACATGTTTCTCATGTCTTCACGGCATCAGGGGGACCCCTTTGTTCCTCGTCCTGGCCGGGCCCCCCTGTGCCCCGGGCCCCATAGCGGCCACCTGGGTCGCTAGGCTGATTCCGCCACTGATTGCTAGTCTACCAGTGCCTTTTAGATCTAAATAGGCTCATTTTGAAGTTACAATTTCAAAGATACAAAATACAGACAGGTCCCCCTTTGGAAGATTTTCCCTTACCTCCTGTAACTGTGGCAGCTGTCAAATTTTGGACTTCCCTGGTCCCTTATGGGGTTCTGAATAAATGGGAGGTAGAGGCATGCTTATTGATTGAGTGAATCATTATTAATTACTATGCACTGCGTCTCTGAGTCGAGGTGGCCATCTTGGTGGAGGAGCAGGGCTTTGCTACCCTGATGATTGGTGATCTGATGATTGGTGGGGTAGTAATCAATGAGCATCAGGAGAGGTGGAGGAAGCACAGATCTACAGAATGAATGTAGCGCAAGCAGGGGGATTCTTGCACTGCAGGTCCTCAGGTACAGCTTCCTCTCCAGCAAGGAGAACAGGGAGAAGCACAGTAGTGACATCACCAAATATAGCTTCAATTGAGACGAGCAGTCACAGCAGATCATCCCGCACTGCACATATACAACTATGAGACTATGGGCACAGGAAGTGCACTGCTACCTTTCAGGAGGAATTCAAAACAAAATCAGATCTTTCAGGGTACTGCTGAGGTACAATTCACATCTCTAGGTGATCTCTGTAAAGGTGCCCATACACCTTACGATAATCGGACGATAATGGTATGCGATCGACTTTTCGAACGACAATCGTACGTGTGAATAGAGTGCCCAAACCGACAGTACTGTACAATCGTACGACTTTTGACGGTCAAGCATGTTTGAAAACTTTGCTCGATCGTACGATTGTCGTAAGGTTGCTGGCGTTTCCGTCCGTCAAAAGTCGTACGATCTACACCGCGCATGCGCGAACGAAAATACGACAAATCAATTACCGCATTTCGCCCAGGTGCTTCTCATTAATTACGGCTAAATTAATCTTGCGATCATCGGGGCAGGATGGGGCTGTCGTACGAACATCGTACGACTATTCGATCATCGGACGAAACGTTTCGTCCGCTAATCGTAAGGTGTATGGGCACCTTTAGACAGGTAATCTTCTTTTTGTGAGCTCAGAGCCACTTTAATCTGGGTACTGCAGAATAAGCACACACACCTGTGTACGGAATCAGTGAGAGGGCAGTAGGAGTATACTATGTAGCTTTTTCTCTCTCAGCTTTCTGCATAACCAATCACATTCAAACGTTAAGGCGGGTTTGAATCTGATTTGTGTATGTGGGGAACATTTTAGCAATGACGTCTTTTTACATTAGGTCTCCTGTGTGTGAGCCAGCAGGGAGGATGTCCTATCGTTACCAGCAGGTGTGTTCCAGGATAACCAGATTACAGACAAAGGTAGTGAGAAGGAATAGTGCATTACAGCTATTCCAGAATGAAAACCCAAACTACTACGCAGATAGCTGATGTCCCCTGTAAGTTTAGTTTCCAATTTGTATTAAAAGTATATCTCCACCTTTGTATGAGTTTCCACTAGTAAATAATTATTTTCCTTTAACAGAAGATTTAGATATCAGGTCTGGCAGTTTATACTCAGGTATCATCCCTCTTCCTGCACACTGCTACAGCTGCCAGACCGCCAGTCCAGGCCTGAGAAACTTTTCCTCCATACACTATAAAGGCAAATCAAAGTACTACAGCGTGAATGTGAACCCTGTACATAGATTAACCATTTCCATACTGACTCACCTGAAAAGAAGCAGAGACATAACTGTTATATCATTAGCCCTTGAGCAGTACAGATGTGGAGGCCTGGATACTATCCAAACACGCCTGTGTGCTAAGAGAAGATACTATGAATATTCATTAGAACAAATCAGTTAAGTATAGTTGTATTCATCTGTACCAAAACAAATACAAAAGATTCTAATCTTTGGGTCTTTCTTTCTTTCTTTCTTTCTTTCTTTCTTTCTTTCTCCTTTTTGATCTTATGTATGTTGGTGTGTATTTATGTTTTATGTATGTAAGTATCTATTTCTCATCTTTCCATATTTGTATCCTTCTATCTCCTATATATATTTACACCTAGCTACTGTATCTATTATTTATCTTTTTTATCTTTCAACTATCTACTTATTTATTTTATTCTTTCTTTCTTTCTTTCTTTCTTTCTTTCTTTCTTTCTTTCTTTCTTTCTTTCTTTCTTTCTTTCTTTCTTCCTTCACTTTCTTTCTTTCTTTCTTTCTTTCTTTCTTTCTTTCTTTCTTTCTTTCTTTCTTCCTTTCTTTCTTTCTTTCTATCTATCTATCTATCTATCTATCTATCTATCTATCTATCTATCTATCTATCTATCTATCTATCTATCTATCTATCTATCTATCTATCTCTTTTTCATAGAAACTCCATTACCATTCCTTGCATTTCCTTGCTCTCCATTATCCCTGCCAACCTTACAACTGGGCCACGAAGATTAATTCTCTCCCCCCACCTGCGGTATCCAACCTT
>NW_017306498.1:476014-504128 GCF_000935625.1 Nanorana parkeri
AATCAATGCATATGACAATGCTCAGCAGCATTAACGCTTTGCAGGAAAAATGCAATAAAAGAGGAAATCCAGGGGATAATTTTAAAATGAAAAAGAAATCTTCCTGCCTGTATTCGCCGCCGACATCGGCTCACCCATTACATGTATAACACCCATGCCGCTTCTCTACAAACATTTCCCGGCTTGTTGCAGTTTGCTGCAAACATTTGTCAGACGCCGGCGCTGGCAATTATTTATTTCCATATCCTCCAGGACAATATAAATTCTAGCCGTGTCTGGCGCTCAAGGGGTCACGGAGCTCACTGACACTGTGAGTGTCAGGCCGAAATCACTTTAATCAGAGAGTGGATATGCATGATATAACGGATAAGGGACTTTAATGAAAAAATCCGCTGGTCTGGAAACGTGACGCAGTCTGCCAAACACACTTCATCCCCCCCTCCTACCGTTTCTTGCGACGGTGCCAAGATTTTCCTTTCATGAATATGCATCGGGACATGATATTACATTAAATTGTGACATTGTTGTGCAGCATTAAGGATTTGGAATGATAAAAAAAATAAAAAAAATAGAAAAATAGACTTCGTCAAAGTTTTCATCAATCGCGCACCGGTGTCAGTGTATCAATTTTCACAGCTTATTTCTCAGCGAGATATTGAAGCCGCAATGCGTGGCATCCCGGCAAAAAATACTAATTGTAATAGGCAGTTGTCTGCGTTGTGTTCAAACTGCAAATACACCGCTCCCACTCAGGGATTTGTGACTTCTTTGACTTTGTAGATTTGGTGAGATTGGAAGCTTTTTTTTTTTATTTTTTTATTTCCTTAACCTGTTTGGTTGTGCATGGAGATAGAGCAGATTAGCATGATGCAATGACAGCTGACATGAGGGAAAGTGAATTATTATTAGGGAAAGGAGAGTGCGGGCCTACTGCGGGATAGATGAGACTGGGAGGGGGGCCGCCATGCCGTATAACACTGGTATAGGAAGGGGTAAATTTCACTTATGGTTCTGAAGGGTGCTTTGATCAGTTGGGAAGGAAAGCCTTCACTTTTTGAAGTATGGCAGGGTGCTAGGTGGTCTTTCCAAACCTGACTATTGCCTATGCTGCTATTAAAGTTGAATGCCGGGCACAAACTTTTTTTTAATAAAGATAATACTTAAAAGAGGACTCTGGGGTAAGTGTTTTTCCCCATAGTTGTCTTAAGGGTCACGGGAGATCCACCCAGATCTACCCAGCTGCGTGAGTGACAGCTGGCTCTGCCTATCTACTGACAGTCACTGCTCTTTGCAGGGAGATGATCGAGAAGTGAGTGAGTGACGGTATGTATTCGCTCACTTCCCGATCTATTCCCTATCGGCTCGAACTATGAGGATTTTCACTCACCTCATAGTTCTCCTTTAATAGCCACAAGGGATGTAAATCTACATTGCATGCACCAAATCCTTTACAAATCCCGGTAAAAATAACAGTGACACCATCACTGTGCTGTACATGGCCTGTGCAGAGAGCAGAGCTGTGGGAGGGACCCAGCAGGCTACACCAACTACCTGCAGGAAGTACAGGAGGAGGCGGAGACAAGACCAGTTACCCTGCACAAGGAGGGAGAGCAGCGACCGGTCTTTATTACAGGAAGCTCCTGCACAGAAGCAAAGTTTCACACTAACGGGGTTATTCACAGAAGGGTGAAGAATGTGGAGAAGGCAGGAGAAGTGAACAATCTAGGACAACATAGCTGAACTGGAAAGTGATCTGAATTGGAGAATTTTTCCAGTTCAGCTATGCTGTCCTAGATTGTTCACTTCTCCTGCCTTCCCCAAACCCTTCACCCTTTCATGTATAACCCTGTAAGTAATTCTCAGATCTGGAAGAAATAAACAAAACACACAGAGAATACACATGGCCTTTGCATTTAGACAATATTTGTTCATCCCGGAGTTCAGCTTTAAGGGTACTTTAAAGCTGGAAATATTTGTGATTCTAACTTGTGATCAGGTTGCATGCCATAAAGTGGCACCAAAAGCTGTAAAGCCGAACGGGAAATAGGGGTGTCATTGGCTGGGCCGTCTGGTGGGGATGTGTAGATCAAAATATTGGCTGAGCAGAATTAGAAATCTATTGGCTTGTAAAACCTCTCATTATATATTTATTTTAATTGTGTACTCCCTTTGCCCAGAGTTCCTCTTTCTTTTCACTGCCACTCCTTAGAACATCAAATTTCTCTGACACGCAGAGCTCCTCCTTAGGTAGTCCCGTACGCCTTGGAAAAGGCCTCTTATATAAATTTAACCTTACTAAATGAAACTTTCCCATCCTAATTCTGGACAGCTATTGTGCGTTTCTTATTAAACAAGAATTACCATCGGGTTTGTCTGTAATTTCATTTTATTATGCTGTAATTCTTTAATGCCTTCATCCTGGATCGGGAACAACTCATTTTCACACTTCAAGTTTGATCAAATTAATGTTTTTTGGCCTGTTCGTATTTTGATAAGCCTGCGAAGATTAATTAATTGCACTATATCATAAGTTGGCTCCATAAAATCATAGCTGTGTTCAGAATGCTGGCCGGAGCCGGCAAATTGAAAACCTGCTGCTTCCTTGGATGGCGAGCGGGAGGCATTTGGGGGTAAAAAAAAAAAATGGTGAATTATGATTCACTGCGCCGTGGGGACCACAAGCCTTTTTAAAGCTTACTCTGCGGCCAGGCGAGAGAATTTAGCATTGTGCTCGCTTAGAAGATACAGAGTATAGGGATGAGCAGATTGACAGCAGGAAATGATCAAATGTCTATGGGCTCTCACTAGCTGACCGTTCATTGGAAAGTGAATTCTCACGGCTGATTGCTGCTTATCTCCTGGATATCACCAGGGAGGTCTGCTCACCGTATGACCATTAGGAATGAGCAAAGCCGCCTGAGTTCGGTTGGCAAACAGTTATGAGAATCTTGCTTGAAATTCACAAACTTTTTGGCGAACCCCATTGAAGTCTTTGGGGTGGGGGGAGAATCGTGTTCAATTCTTGCCATTTGTAGGGCAAATAACCAAGCTAATGTACTTCTAAGCCAAGTAACAGGATGCTGTGCCTATGCTTGGTGTGCTGTAATTTGTGGTCAGTCTGGCTGACACTGCCCTCCCAGCACTGCTTGATCGACAGGAACTCCTAGCAGGAGCCTCACTGTGAGCTGTGGAATGCAAACATAGGAAGATGGGGAATGCATTTTTCTGCTGGTCTTATGTTATTACACTACCTGCCCTATCAATGCAGCCACTGCCTACCTTATCAGTACAACCACTGCCCGCCCTATCAGTAAAGTCACTGACCACCCTATCAATACAGCCAATGCTCACCCTCTATAAATGCAGCCACTGGCTGCACTATCAATGCAGCCACTGCCTGCCGTATCAATGCAGCCACTACCCATCCTCTATAAATGCATCCACTGGCCACCCTATTAATGCATCCTCTGCCCACCCTGTCAATTAAGCCACTGCCCACCCTATCAATTCAGCCTCTGCCCACCCTATCAATGAAGCCACTGCCCACCCTGTCAATGCAGCCTGTGCCCATCCTATCAATGCAGCCACTACCCCCCCCCTATGAATGAAGCCACTGCCCACCCTGTCAATGCAGCCTGTGCCCATCCTATCAATGCAGCCACTACCCCCCCCCTATGAATGAAGCCACTGCCCACCCTGTCAATGCAGCCTGTGCCCATCCTATCAATGCAGCCACTACCCCCCCCCTATGAATGAAGCCACTGCCCACCCTGTCAATGCAGCCTGTGCCCATCCTATCAATGCAGCCACTACCCCCCCCCTATGAATGAAGCCACTGCCCACCCTGTCAATGCAGCCTGTGCCCATCCTATCAATGCAGCCACTACCCCCCCCCTATGAATGAAGCCACTGCCCACCCTGTCAATGCAGCCTGTGCCCATCCTATCAATGCAGCCACTACCCCCCCCCTATGAATGAAGCCACTGCCCACCCTGTCAATGCAGCCTGTGCCCATCCTATCAATGCAGCCACTACCCCCCCCCTATGAATGAAGCCACTGCCCACCCTGTCAATGCAGCCTGTGCCCATCCTATCAATGCAGCCACTACCCCCCCCCTATGAATGAAGCCACTGCCCACCCTGTCAATGCAGCCTGTGCCCATCCTATCAATGCAGCCACTACCCCCCCCCTATGAATGAAGCCACTGCCCACCCTGTCAATGCAGCCTGTGCCCATCCTATCAATGCAGCCACTACCCCCCCCCTATGAATGAAGCCACTGCCCACCCTGTCAATGCAGCCTGTGCCCATCCTATCAATGCAGCCACTACCCCCCCCCTATGAATGAAGCCACTGCCCACCCTGTCAATGCAGCCTGTGCCCATCCTATCAATGCAGCCACTACCCCCCCCCTATGAATGAAGCCACTGCCCACCCTGTCAATGCAGCCTGTGCCCATCCTATCAATGCAGCCACTACCCCCCCCCTATGAATGAAGCCACTGCCCACCCTGTCAATGCAGCCTGTGCCCATCCTATCAATGCAGCCACTACCCCCCCCCTATGAATGAAGCCACTGCCCACCCTGTCAATGCAGCCTGTGCCCATCCTATCAATGCAGCCACTACCCCCCCCCTATGAATGAAGCCACTGCCCACCCTGTCAATGCAGCCTGTGCCCATCCTATCAATGCAGCCACTACCCCCCCCCTATGAATGAAGCCACTGCCCACCCTGTCAATGCAGCCTGTGCCCATCCTATCAATGCAGCCACTACCCCCCCCCTATGAATGAAGCCACTGCCCACCCTGTCAATGCAGCCTGTGCCCATCCTATCAATGCAGCCACTACCCCCCCCCTATGAATGAAGCCACTGCCCACCCTGTCAATGCAGCCTGTGCCCATCCTATCAATGCAGCCACTACCCCCCCCCTATGAATGAAGCCACTGCTTATCCTATCAATGAAGCCACTGCTTACCCTGTCAATTCAGCCACTGCCCACCCTATCAATTCAGCCTCTGCCCACCCTATGAATGAAGCCACTGCCCACCCTGTCAATGCAGCCACTGCCCACATTATCAATGCAGGCACTACCCACCCCTATGAATGAAGCCACTGCTTACCCTATCAATGAAGCCACTGCCCACCCTGTCAATGCAGCCACTGCCCACCCTATTAATGCAGCCACTACCCACCCCCTATGAATGAAGCCACTGCTTATCCTATCAATGAAGCCACTGCCCACCCTGTCAATGCAGCTACTGCTCACACTATTAATGCACCCACTACCCACCCCCTATGAATGAAGCTACTGCGTACCCTATCAATGAAGCCACTGCCCACCCTGTCAATGCAGCCTGTGCCCATCCTATCAATGCAGCCACTACCCACCCACTATGAATGAATGAATGAAGCCACTGCTTACCCTATCAATGAAGCCACTGCCCACCCTGTCAATGCAGCCTTTCCCATCCTATTAATGCAGCCGCTACCCACCCCCTATTAATGAAACCACTGCTTACCCTTTCAATGCAACCACTGCCCGCCCTATCAATGCAGCCACTACCCTCACCCTCTATAAATGCAGCTACGGCTCACCCTATCAATGCAGTCATAAGCTAGTAGAAGGACAGTTTCTGGAGATTGTGCTGTCTATTGTAATCTTGTACTCAACAGGAAGTTCAGGGAAGCTGAGCCGATAGAGTTGGAGCTGTTTGGAAACATGGTGACTGTAAGTGCTTGGGAAAAAAATATAAAGCAATTCCTTGCTGGGTGATATATTTTTGTTCATTCCGGATTCATTTTTCAAAGAAAGTTTGAGAGTTTAACACTACTTAGAATGCCAACCTTCCTTGATTTCTTATTGGGTTCTATGGGTTACGGCACTCTGCAAATGGTCAGTGCACTGTAATACCTTACTGGCCATACACTTCAAAAATGTGTTTTTGCAACATCCGTCTAACTTCATAATAGTTATTGGGATAAACTCGACAACCTTTGACTGCAGCAACAAGAAAAATCAGAGCAGGATGCAAAATCATTCTTGAACGAATGAAATTCTAACAGTGAACACGGTTTTTATTCAGGAAAACCACCCTTTTAAAATCAAACGTTGAAGTAAAAGAGAACTATGGTCCAACTTTTTTTGGCCATAGTGCTCTTTAGGGTCACAAGAGGACATTTACTATGTCCTCCTGTGACCCAAAACTGAACATATAGTGGACTATTGCTCGCTATATGCTGACAGCACAGATCTGTGCTGTGTCTGGAAAACATATCCCGACAATATTATCGGGATCCACCCCGCTAGCTGAATGATAGCTCTCTAGAGGCAGGACCAGCTGTGCCCGCCTCCAGTCAGCGTTGGAGGAACCAAGAGGGGGGGATCCCTGCGGGGAGTGGTGATTGACAGTCACTGCTCTCTGCAGGGAGAAGATCTGGGAACATCAGTGTGTGATTCTGGATCTATAGAGCCGACGTGTGACAGCTGCGGTGTCACACGTCGGTTCTAATTATGGGGATGAGTGTATTTCACTCTCCCCAGAATTCTCCTTTTAACAAAATTTCGTACAACATTCGCCAAGTCTCCGATGACATTATTGAAGGTTCTAATGAGGTTTTTGTTCGTGCAAAAACCTACTAGTGTATGACCAGCTTAAGGCACCTTGTCTATGGCTTTCCACATGCATAGCTATGTACAGTATACATTCTTCCAGTATGTGCAGTTCCCAACTATTAGATTAAAAGAGATTTTTTTTTCTCACCAAAGGTATGTATCTAAACATATACATATTTATTGTTATTTTTTATTTTTTTTCTTCTTGGTCCCCGGGGATAGTCTGTGCTACCCACACTAATTGTAGGTTTTTCTGCAAATGCAGCGTGAATCATTTATAAATAAAGAGATTTTAAAGTTCCCAAAGGACACCCCACGGTGCCTAGTATTTCAGCATAAAATAGCTGTTAAATGGACTTATTTTGAATAAGCCTTTTACTGGAAAGTGGTGAAAATACACAGAGAGCAAAAAAAAAAAAAGAGAAAGTTTTCTTTTTACTGTTCAGTAATCTTTAACACAGCCACTCTGTATACCTGACAAGCAATTTTCATAATTCAGGTCTTAGCAAAGAACCAACCTGAAGTGGCTGTGGATGGAAAGGGAGGGGGCTGTTATAAAAGCTTTGCTTTCAAGAACGCAACGTGAAGTGTCAATGCTAAGACCTTCTGTTGAGACCGGGGTGTATAATTCTGGCTTTGCAATAAAAACAGTGCCACGAAAGCTCACTAACAAATTTACACCCACCCGCCCACGCTCTCAGCTTGGCGTGTTTTTTTTCTTTCCCCCTTGTGATTTTACTTTTTTTTCAGATTGGTTTAATGTATAGATAGCGAAAATAAAACGTCAGTCGACACAAAAAAAAAAGAGAGGTAGGTAAATGCGTCACCTGTAAGCCGCTCCGACCGCTACTGACTCATTTGTGTTCTGGTTTAACCCTTTTGTTGCTACCCTTTAAGGACCTTACATATTAACCTCTACCTTTGTTTTAGAACCCCCCTCGCCAGGGCCGGTGCTAGACTATTTTGTGCCCTATGCAAAACCAGCTACTTGCACCCCACAGCCCTACTCCCGTGGTGCAACACAGCTACCTCCTCATGTATCACTTGCCCCTCCCTTTTAGAATGTAAGCCCTCATGGGCAGGGCCCTCCTTACCATCTAGTCTTGAATTGTATTGTGATTGTAATGTCTTGCTAATATTGTAAAGCGTTGAGCAAACTGTTGGCGCTATATAAATCCTCTATAATAATAATAATAATAATAACTTCTGTTTTTAAAAGGTTATACTGTACGTCACACTGAGTTGTGAAGGGCTTTTTGGTTTCTTTTAGCCCACCTTAGCCCACCTTAGCCCACCTCACCATTACCTGTTGGGTTAAACTTTACAAATAAAATGCATTGGAAGCGACTATTTTTTTCTCTTTCTGGAGTAAAAGGGTTCAATTTCACTCTTAATAATGCAAGGGAGGATTCCTGAAAATTCTGCTTTTGAATGACAAATTGCCCTGTCAATCAGCTGCTCCCTCAACTTATCGTAAACAGTAAATACAATTATCTGTTCCATGCATATGCAGGCGGAACGCTCAGCTGTGCGGCATCATCTGGGCTGATAAACCAAGTTACCTTGAAATACTTGTATCTAATAATCTTCGAGTTGTTATGAGACAAGCTAAACATCATAATTGTCTGACCCCCCCCAGACCTGTAATCCTCGTGGAAGGCATCTCAACTCTGCCTCTATTGTTACACGGGAGTTGGAAAGTTTGAGATAAAGGGAGCTTGTGATGCTTCTAAAATGGATGCAAATACAATTTATAATTCAGAGGAGTACGTGTGACTTACAGGAGAGCAGAATGTTCCGTGCTAATGTGTATGGTAGCTGTTGGAAGGCTGTTTTAGCCCACATGTGGATGGTCAAGGAAGGATAAAAAGCACAGTGCTTTGACCTCAGGTAAGCACATATTAAAGGGAATTTGTTCTGTTTTTGCATATATTTAATTTCAGTGCAAAACAAATATATAAAACATGAAATAAAAAAAATAGAATACCTTTCTAAAAATTTTCAGCCATATAAAGTATTGCATATGGTTATTTTATACTTATAAATTATAATCAGCATGTGGTACCCTTCGCTCTTTTTTTAACATGATTACCAGGCTCATAATGACTGCTTTGCTGAAAAAGAAATCGCTGCAATGTACAAATCTCAAACTGTTAAAGCAAACATGTGCGCTAAACATTTGCGCTAAAAAACAAGACTTATTTATCAATGGACCAACCGGGTGTTAAATTAAAGCATTTCCCCCTAAAAAAAAAAAATGTGGAGAAAAGTTTAAAGATATACTTACCTTACACTCGCCTTCCACCCACAGCTCCAAGTTGAACGTGACGTTACAACCCTTCTGGCGAGAAATACAGTACAGTGAGTGAGGGTTGTCATTCTAGGACAAGAAGTGTGTTACTGGCAGGATCACCAGGTGAACATAAGGGGGAAATAGCTTAAAAAAAGAAAACTAATGCAGCCAAAATGTTTAAAGAAGAACTTCTCCCTGCCGCAATTCTCCTTCCACTGCTCCACTTCCGCGCCACCGTCTTGAAATATCGTACATGTGCACAAGCATTTAGGACCTGGCAGAGACTTGTCTAGACACATGCGAGGGAATTTCTACCTATACGCACATGTGTTGCTGGCTTCGGGTATCTTGAAACTTGTAGAGACCTGCATGCGTGTGAGCAGACATGCTGCCTCCCAGAAAAACACTGCCTCCTGGGATGTCCACCTCACACTTTCCAGAAGGAAGTGTGTTACTGAGGGGAGCATGCAGGGCCGGATTAAGAGCATCACAGGCCTGGTGCTGAGGATTTTGGTGGGCCTTATTATGGAAATGGCGACTGTCACCGGGGGCCCTCTTCCTCCTGTCCGGGCTGTGATTTGTAGTCTCTCTACAGCTTAGAGTCAGTGGTGGAGCGACAGGTCCGGTTGCAGCTGCGACCCTGGTAGATCTGCCACTGACTCCAAGCTGTAGAGCAACTAGAAATCTTAGCAATATATTATACAGCAATGCAGAATACTGCCAACTATAGAAGACTACAAATCCCAGTAATACATTATACAGCAATGCAGAATATGACCAGCTATAGAGGACTACAAATACATTATACAGCAATGCAGAATATTACCACTAACTATAGAGGACTACAAATACCAGTGATGCATTACAGAGCAATGCAGAATACCACTAGCTATAGAGGACTACAAATCCCAGCAATACATTGTAAAGCACTGCGGAATAATATGATCAGCTATAGAGGACTACAAATCCCAGCAATAAATTGTAAAGCACTGCAGAATGATACTATCAGCTATAGAGGACTACAAATCCCAGCAATACTTTATGCAGCATTGTAAAATAATATCAAGCTACATACTCTGTGTTGCAACGGGCTCACAGCCTAATGTCTCTAGGGTCTCAGGAGAGCTGTGTGAGGTTTAGCGGGGCTGTGCAGTCTCTCAGGGGGCTGTTTGGGTTCTTATATGGCCAGTGCGGCTCTATGAGGGCCAGTGCGGGCTCTCAGGTGGTCAGTAGTGGCTCCAGATGGTCAGTGCGGGTTCTTAGGCAGTCAGTGGGGACTCCAGGTGGTCAGTGAGGGTTCCAGGTGGTCAGTGAGGGCTCCAGGCGATCAGTATGGTCAGTGCGGGCTCCAGGAGGTCAGTGTGGGCTCCAGGCAGTCAGTGCGGGCTCCAGGCGGTCAGTGCGGGCTCCAGGCGGTCAGTGGGGCTCCAGGCGGTCAATGCAGACACCAGGGGATAAGTGCAGGCACTAGGCGATCAGTGCAGGGTCCAGGCGGTCAGTACGTGCTCCAGGAGGTCAGTGCAGGCTCCAGGCAGTCAGTGTGGGCTCCAGGAAGTCAGTGCGGGCTCCAGGAAGTTAGTGCAGGCTCTCAGGCGGTCAGTGTGGGGTCTCATCGGTCAGTATGGGTTCTGATCATGTGACTGCAGCAGGTAGGCCCTCCCGCTCAGTGGACAGGTAGTCAATTGAATTCAATTTTTCGAAGGCAGATGAATGCCTTGCAATGCAGATCCAGTAAATAACATGACGGCAATTCTTTTTCCTCAATAAAAGCGGAATTAAACTTTAATCTGTATTAAAGAAAACTCTTGTTTACATCAATGACTGTCCTTAACTCTATCCTGCCTTTCTTTTTTGCCTTCATAAAATGCCATTCGGGATAAAATGTTTCACATTGATTTTAATGTATCTATTCTCCCAGTACAATGAATAACATGTCTGAATATATGTGAACCTGTTATTTACAATTTCCAGGCGCAGCAAAACTATGCACACAAAGCTCCAGAGGCTAAAGGTCTGGTGCACAGGGAGGAGTATGGATTGGATGCCCTTGATCTGCGGGCACAGTATAGAGCTGCTTGTTACAAACAAGTACAATGTAAGCATAGATCAGGCTCCTTTTAGCATGACATTGACCTGGACCTCTAAAATATTCTTGATACGCTCGGTTTTACATAAGAAAACGATCCACCATACAAAAGAAGGCAGAAAAAGAAGTATAAATATGAAAAGGTTGAATCAATTGACAGTTTAACAAGAAAACATTGTGCCATTTAAAGAGCAATTTCCGGAGATGGGTAAAACCAGCCAGTGAATTTCTAGCGATGTCCAGTACATGCTTCAAGTGTTCTTACAGCAGAAATTCTACTCAATTTACATTGTATGGCCAATGATTTGGGGACATCTGACCATCCCTGACCTACACTATCCTGCAAAAAATTTGTGGACACCCCTACAAATTATTGCGTTGAGGTGTTTGCAGTGACAATTGTGGGCTGCCAGGCTTGTAGCAGTTTGGGGAAGGTCCATTTCTGTCCCTGTATGACTGTGTCCCTGTGTACAAACCAAGCCCATAAAGACTTGGTGGGTGGAGGAACATGAGTGACCTTCACAGAGTCCTGACCTCAGCCCTACTGAATACCTTTGAGATGAATTTGAATGTAAATTGAGAGCCACGTCTCCTCATCCAACATCAGTACCTGACCTCATAATATGTCCCAGTATGACTGTGTCCCTGTGTACAAACCAGGCCCATGGAGACTTGGTTTGGTGAGTTTGGTGGGTGGAGGAACGCGAGTGGCCATCACAGAGCCCTGACCTCAACCCTACTGAACACCTTTGAGATGAATTTAAATGCCAATTATGAGCCAGGTCTTCTCATCCAACATCAGTACCTGACCTCATAATATGTCCCAGTATGACTGTGTCCCTGTGTACAAACCAGGCCCATGGAGACTTGGTTTGGTGAGTTTGGTGTGTGGAGGAACGCTGGTGGCCTTCACAGAGCCCTGACCTCAACCCTACTGAACACCTTTGAGATTAATTTGAATGCCAATTGCGAGCCAGGTCTTCTCATCCAACATAAGTACCTGACCTCATAATATGTTCTTTTGGCTAAATGTGCACAAATTCCTACAGACACACTACAAACAATTGTAAAAAACATTCCTAGAAGAGTAGATATACCTGCAAAAGGGGGTGCCACTCCATATTAAGGTCCATTGAGTTCTCTGTAATGCACTTCACTCCGATGTGTTGTTGGTTCGTCTACTACCTTAAACCTGTACTCTGCTCTTTTCTCGCTACATTCTTTTGTCTCATCAATAATTGGTGGCTGTCAGTGTCCTTATTAGAAAGCTTTTTGCTGTGTATCTCCGCAAAGGAGGCGGGGTCATGGACAAATACAAATACATTTTTATTAGGGTGAGGAAGACTTTCAGGCAGTTTATTTATTGCTTTTGTGCCTACCTCTCTCATGACTACTACACCTTTATG
Organism: Nanorana parkeri; assembly: GCF_000935625.1. NCBI lineage: Eukaryota > Metazoa > Chordata > Amphibia > Anura > Dicroglossidae > Nanorana > Nanorana parkeri. Next base: position 488,415 of record NW_017306498.1, read on the forward strand.
CATACATGCAAGTTATCATTGGGGAATCTTGCATCTTTGTGCCCATTGGGGGTTATATTGGTTCCAACCTGTTCCAACAGAAACAGAAGCAGTCAGCCAGGAAAATCCATGGCCTCTCAACTTTCTATAGGCCATGGAGAGTTGTCCAGGCCCTCAAACATATAAACCTTGCCCAGTCTAACCATACATGACCACATTGGGTGAGCATTTTCTTATGTCTGTATGCACCTTTAGGTACCATCAACTGAATGATAGATGCTCATTCTCTTTTGCAGGTAGTCAGGGATGGATTTCCTACAAGGCCACCAAGACCTGGCCTCGGAGCAGCAGGGAGTAGAGGGGCAGCACAGCTGCTGGGGTGTGTCGTTTTTTCCTACATTTAGCCCTGCTTCTGGGAAAGCGGGGCTAAATGTACAGCAGGGAAGCCAGTGTTTTAGTACAAGTGATCCTGGCGATGCCGCTGAGATCACTTGTAATATGCCTGCAGTCCACCCCCCCAACGTCCCTCCTTCCATGGTCCGTCCCCACATCCGCTTGCCTCTGTCCCCGCTGGCCCCGCCCTTCCCACCATGGTTTTTGGGGTCCTCCGCTCTTCTGGGGGATCGTGGACCAAGGCAAGGTCGTTCAGGATGGAGAGTGGGAGCAGAGCAGAGAAAGTCCATTCTCTGCTCTGCTCCGTGTAAACACTGAGGCGGGTGAGCTGCACTCGCAGCCTTCCCATCTCAGCTGTCACAGGAGAGCCAGCACAGCACAATAAAGAGCACCTGTCACGGCCAAATTCTATCACACAGGGGCTTGTTAGATCCTTTATGATAGCAATATATTTAGGTGAAAAAAATTAATAAATAAAAATAATTTAAAAAATGGATACAAAGTAAAAAATAATAATAAAATAAATAAAAATAAAAAAGTAAAAAATAATAAGAAATAATAACTAAAATAAAAAAATTAAAAAGTGCTAAAGAAAACGTAAAAAATAATAACATAAAAAAATTATTAAAAAACATAAAATAAAAGATAATAAGATAAATACAAATTTAAAAAAGAAAAAAAAATTAAAACCAACCTTGCCACCCCCGCCATCTGTTTGCCATTCTCCATTGGGGAAGGGGGGGGGGTTTCTGGGGAGGGCGCATAATGGAGGAACCCGGCCTTGGAGCAGCAGAGAGAGTAAATCCGGGCCCTGCAGGTAGTCCTTCCTGTTGGGCTCCATGACCATAGAGAAGACCCAGTAGAGGACCTAATCCTGTCCATTCCACCCAAAACAGAGAGTCATTTTTTTAAAATAAAATAACTGAGCCTGTGCATTGTCTCTTTTACTGTACTCTGAATGCTGCTATGTGACTCTATCAGCTGTTCAGCATTGCTTGCATACAAACTGAATTAATTCGTCGCAATGTATATCTCTGTTATGTTTTTAGCATACATTGACCTATGGCCTCCTTTGATGTTCCTGGTAAATGAATTGGTGGTATTCTAATAGAAATCCTTTGTTTTAGATAACAATCTCTTTTGTAGCCCATAATCCTAGTCTGTTCATTCAGGCCCCGCATCTTCTTTGTATTGTATAAGATATGAACTGTGGATGTGTACATCAAAATGCAAAATGAATAGCAATAAATATTGCACATCCACTGTTTTTTTTTTTTCCTTCTTCTTAAGCAGCTGTTAAAATGTAGACAATGTTCTGCTGTGTTTGCTGTGAAGCTGAAAAGTCTCAGAATTCCAACGTAATCTTTCTTTTTTTAAAGCGGAATGGGGAAGAAATAAAAATAAAAGGATAATGACCAGTTGTCACCTGTAATTTTTTGTCTTCTATGAGTGCCGTTCTAGGTGGTCTTTGCCCCACCCTGATACATCCCTAAATTATGCGTGGTCTCAACACTGCTTCTTTGTCTAGCACCTGAAAACATAGGACTGTCAAAGCTTTGTTATGTGAACTCAGCTACTGGGATCATAGCAGTAAAATTAAAAGGGTTTCTGTACCTTGCCCATGCAGGGCAAAGTGACAGGTTCACTTTAGAGCCGAGAAGTATTCCTGCTCTGATGGCAACTGTAAAATTTGTGTTTTTTTATCACTTTTATTATTGGTGACATTAGGACAGGTGAGGATAAGTCACTCCGGTGGTAATAAACACCTGATAAGGTTACTAATTCTTCCACACTTCAAAAACATTACAAAAAATCAAAAACTAGAAAAAAGTTTTAGTTATACATACAATTTATTAGAATTATTAAGAGTTACATGTTGTCAGGGGTGACACTGGCCCAAGACGGAGAGTGGAACCCACTGGCAGGAAACAGGGTTGAAGGAGATCTGCAACAAGGTACAGGAAACGGTGAATCCAAATACATAGTCGGTGTATGGTCTGGGTTGAAGCAGGCAGCTTAGGATCAAAAACGAGAAGACAGGCCAAGGGTTCGGTAACCAGAAGTCCAGATGAGGGTTCAGGGAGCTGAAGGGGAATCAAGAGCAAGAGGCTTAGTAACTACACCATATAGGCAGAATAACTCAGCAACAAGCTAAGGATTTGGCTGGGATTTAAACCCAGTGGAGACCAGGACCGCCTCTGGTTGCCAGGCAACCAGGAGGCTTCCCTCTCTAGGAACCAATGGAGGGGTGGAAACAGAAAGGTGTGTGCTGAGAGCATCCCCCAGCATGACCCACACCTGAAGAAAATGATGCCCGCGGGCGCATTACTTGGGCGCCCTCCCAGGACACTGTCTGTTGTGCGCGCACCCGCAACCCTGCCAGCGGGAGTGCTGCCAAGCTGAAGGAGACCCTGTGTCCTGCACTGTACCCGGCGACCCTGAGGTGAGGTGGTACTTCTGGTTCCTTGATACCTGTATACATCTATTACCTACTACTGTCAAGAATAATAATCTTCTAAGCTATTATCTACCTACTTTCTCTATAACAAAGTTTATATTAGGCCCATAGCAGCAACACAGAATAAACCTCTAACGAGTAGATCATACCCGAGTCTCCCCAGCGAATATATATGCAAACTAATTTCCACGATGAAAAAATGATTTGATTTGCCGAGCGAAACCATCTAATGGGTTTTAAATTAAAGGCTGCGAGCACCGCCGCCGTCCCTTGGTGGGTCAAGTAGGTATTAACGAGTGTTAAGAAGTTTTTCTTTTCTCCCATCACCTTGAAATTTGCAAAAATACATATTCAGGAGGCAGAGGGGTGCCAGTGTTAATATATGGGAGGTCTGTGCTTCATCAAGGTCAGTTTATGGTTAGATGAGCAGAGAGTTAGATGCAATCTCATGTACGCCAGCGACACCAGAGGGGTTAAATGCTAAAATCTCATCTGACACTGCTGAATATTTATAGTTTCTTTGGAAGGTTTGGCATGTGTTCCTAGGTGGTTTATGGCCATCCTAAAAGTGAACATGTGCTTTCATCGTGCATGGCAAAGCAACAGGTTTATCTAATTGCTCTGCTGGTAAGGGGGAGTATGCGACTCTTTCCTCTCCTTTTCACAATGGAGCTCTGAGTGCCTGAGTGGCCAACAGGCCCAAGAACTCTCCCATGCATTAGGGAAAGAGTCCATAGCCCTTGCAGCCAGAATCTTCAGTATTTTTTATGTGCTACTAGGTGGTTCTTTAGCCTCTTGTCCCATAAGGCCCCGTTCACATTGAGCGGTTCGCAAATCGCACGTTTTGTCGCGCGATTTGCATTTTGCGCAGTAGTGCGCAAATGCTTGCATTGAGCAAGCTTGAATCGCAGCAAAATCCGCTCCAAAAAGGGTCCTGCTGTAGCGACACACGACCCGCGACAGCAGGACCCTTTCGCTCAATGTGAACGGGGCCTAAGTCTGCACTCTGCAACCTGGATGGCTCAGAATCTAAGCCTTTAAAAAGGTAGGTGTATTCAATGGCTTGGTAGCCAACCTCTACGTACCCACAGTGGAATATCAAAGGTAGGGTGCTTCATGGCTTCGTGTGTCATCAGCTCTATAATCAAAAATACATCATTTAATGTATTCTTTAAATGGAACAAGTGTAAATACCTGGATATGACATGGTATAACCCTATTGCAGTCCATGTACAACAGAGTTGCAGTATGAGAGGGAGAATCAGCACAAGGAACCAACCAGGTTATGTGGTGAGCAGAAGCATGCTGATATGAAGAAAAAGCAGAGAGACTAAGGGGGTTTTCACAGAGGTGCTGAAGGATCCAGCCGTAGCTTTAGCTGATCCTTCGGCTCTCTTCGGCCGCCAGAGCCCTTTGGTTCAGTCGAACTGGAGGGCTGCTGTACGGGCTATTCACTATAGCCCGTACAGCAGCCGAAGGCGGGCGAGGGGCAAGGCCGAGCTGAAGTCATGTGTTTCGGCTCGGCTGAGCCGAAGTGACAGCCGAAGCGGGGTGTGATCTCGCGGCTGGCTCCACCCAGTTGTAATGACAGGACAGTGTCCCCAAATGACCTGGGGATGCTGAACTGTCTCATTAAACAATAACAACTGGACAGAGCCGGCCGTTACATCATGGCATCTGCACTGGTACTCGAAAAGTATCTGTGCATCCCTAATATGTATGTGTATGTATATGTATATATATATGTGTGTGTGTGTGTGTGTAGGTTGGACTTGATGGACTTATGTCTTTATTCAACCTCAAATACTATGTAACTATGCAAGGAGATTGATAAATGCAATCCTACTTTGAACCACCCCTCTGCACTACAGTATCCTTATCCCTATGTTTGCATCTTTCAGCATTAAATGTATTCTAAAGAAAGCCAGATCTGAAGAAGTGGGGAGGCGGGGTCTAAAGTAAAAAAAAAAATGTCACTTATGTAAAATAAAAACAAAAACTGAATATGCATTTAATACTGCTAGTTTAGGAACAAATGTTTGCAGCCAATTAAAGTGGACCTTTAAGTAACTGCATCACAATATCTGTGATCAGTCTGCTGCAGGCAGGAGGAAGCATTTCCTCAGTCTCCTCTCCCCCAGTCATCAGTCTGCTGCAGGCAGGAGGAACCATTTCTTCAGTCTCCCCTCCCCTAGTGATAAGTCTGCTGCAGGAAAGAGAAAGCATTTCTTCAGTCTTCCCTCCCCTAGTGATCAGTCTGCTACAGGAAAGAGAAAGCATTTCTTCAGTCTTCCCTCCCCTAGTGATCAGTCTGCTGCAGGAAAGAGGAAGCATTTCCTCAGTCTCCTCTCCCCCAGTCATCAGTCTGCTGCAGGCAGGAGGAACCATTTCTTCAGTCTCCCCTCCCCCAGTGATCAGTCTGCTACAGGAAAGAGGAAGCATTTCTTTAGTCTCCCCTCCCCGATCAGTCTGCTGCAGGCAGAGGAGGAGGCATTTCCTCACTCTTCTCTCCCCCACTGATCAGACTTTAACATTGTAACTTTGTAGCAAGTTGCAAGGTAAGAGTCTGGAGCAAGGGCTGATCCGTGTCAGACATTTGTGAACACAGCCAAGTACTATACAGCCACAAGGATTTATGTGATTGTGTTATCTCTGAGCCAGTAAGAAAGTAGACATTGACTCATTATCAAGGTGATCACTTTGATCACTGTGAGAGGTAATAAATACTGGAAAGTGTCACCCTAACACATTACTTAGCATGGATGCATTTGGACACAAATGGGGGTCATCAGCTGGTATGGGTGCATCCCCCCTGTTGGTGTCAGTATTTGTCCCCCTTGGAACTTGTGAGCAGTAATTGATGCCGAGCTGGTTGAGGTGCAGCTGGGGACATGGGAGCAGTTTTTAGGAGAGGCCTTATTTGGGCTGTTGGGCACCCAAAGACCCCTTCTCAGATCAACAGTCATCCAGATTATTTATTTGCATATTATTTTGTTTATTACTTTGGTTATTGTTAACGTTGGTTTGGTGAATAAAAGGGCTGCTGTGGCAATTTAAATCCATGCCGCGCGGTCTGTGTGTTTATTGGGGTTTTTAACAGAGGGACGTAATCGAGGAATCCATCAGTCAAGTCATTGTTCTGTAGTCCAAGATAAGAACTTAGAGGGCTAATTAGACGTGTTGACATAATACAGTAAAAAAGCACAGGCCACAGGGCAACGCTGATTTTTTGACAGACCGAAAGGAACGACCGAAAGGAACTAAATAAGAGGCGGTCATGGTTCGGGTTTACAAATACTTTCATGTACAGAAGGGAGTCCTGGTTTTATGTCCTAAGAACAGAACTCTTACATTTTTCAACAGATATATTTTTTCTTTGCTCTGGTTAGAGTTCCACTTCAACGGTACAAGACCATAATCTATTATTGTAGCGATACTTCCATTTAGCCAAAGCCGACATTGGCCAAGAAAGGCAACACAGAATACCGAGATTCCTTTGTCTCAAACACCGAAGAAGTCATGGGTGTAATAGATAAAGCTGTGGAACCCATTTCATCCGGGGAAAGGTGTACATTGATGAAGTTACAAGTTTATTGCGCCTCTTACGATGAAATATTTAAACAATTGAAACCGTGCGGTTCCGGCGCATTAAACCATCCCTAGATTTAAATCAAACAAGACGGGAATAGCCTCTGACAAAATCAATTATGTTATGTAAGTTTGAGAGGGATGTAGCTCCATTGTGCTGGGATCAGGCCCTCCTGATTTCCATGAATATTGAAAATTAATAATGCTTCAACTCTGCTTTATTAGAAATATGATACCTTAGTAATGAGGGATGGAACAACGAGGCTGTATCTGTTTTTCTTGCAGATAGAAGGCTTTTTCTGCATCGCCCAAACACCCATCCTGCTCCCGAAAATTTAGCTATATTAGATTATGCAGATAACATCTATGAAAATGCTTCTAATCTCCTTAGGTTGCCGAGAGTATAAGCATATGCTTAGATTTGCATTAGATTCTGACTTTGAAATACATTATTATAAGTCCCTGGCTGACTTTGATACCCTGTCTTTACATCTTACGGAAAGGTGGAACATTCAGTTATAGATAGTCCGCTTTTAGGATAAGGCCATTCAAATCTTTTTTTTTTTTTTGAAGGTCGATTCGGAGGCTGATGATTTAAAAATAATACTAAGTGAGATAGGACACACAGACTTTGGAGTGATTGAGATTTTCTTCTTAAAAATAGTGCAGAATTTCTTGTTAAGTCCAAAGAAAATGCCATGCCCTTTAAACAACCTTGGCTTCCAAATATGATTCCATGTTTCTGGTAATAATGCACATTGATAATCGTTTCTAATGATATGAATTGGTCACCATGTATTGTATATGTATTGGTCAGCTTGTGTTTGCTGTAAATATGTCTTATTTAGGCCCTTCTTTTTTTCCTTCTTCTTTTCCATCTGCCTCATGTCTTTCTTTCTTTCTTTCTTTCTTTCTTTCTTTCTTTCTTTCTTTCTTTCTTTCTTTCTTTCTTTCTTTCTTTCTTTCTTTCTTTCTTTCTGTCCCCTATTGAATGTCCCACACTGCAGCAGAGTCACAGTCTCTGTCCTTTCTTTTCACTTCTCTTCTTATCTCTTCCCTTTTCTTCAATTTTCCTCTTTTCCCTGTGTGCAGTCCTTTCTTTCTTTCTTTCTTTCTTTCTTTCTTTCTTTCTTTCTTTCTTTCTTTCTTTCTTTCTTTCTTTCTTTCTTTCTTTCTTTCTTTCTTTCTCCCCTATTGGCTGGCCCACACTACAGCAGTGTCACACGCCACTCAGGCAGGTACAATCAATGTCAGAACACCTGGAATTAACCAGATACATGCCATCTATAATTCAGCCAGACTGACTACAGCTCTGTACAGCTACCCACCTCTGGATCCCGCTGCTCCAACCCCCCCTCCTCAGCCTGACCCCCCTCTGGTTACACTTTCTTTCTTTTTTTCTCTCTTGGAAAGTGAGGAGTTAAAGCATTATTTAACTCTGAAGTGAAAAAGCATATGGTGCTGTAGACCATTGCACTTTGTTTGCTTTGTTCTTCTTCTCCAAGACTTGGGGTTGCTCTGCACGCCTTCTACCAAAATACCGTCTTCTCAGGTACCTTTTTTCAGGTGGCTCCATTCCCGTACAGGGCACCATGATGCCATGAAGTCCCTTCCTTGCTCCTTTCCTCTCTCCTCAGTGCGCATGTGCCGCTCCCCTTTTCTGTCTCCTCTTGTGTCTCCAGTGTGTGTGGTTCCCCACCCAGAAGTTAAGGGAAGCAGCATGGAGCAATCTAGAGTTGGGGCAGTGAAGCCATCAACAAAGTAAGTATTGGGAACACATTTTTATTAAAAGATGCACTACAGAATGTTCCCCCGATTTAAAGTAGCAAATACATTAAAAAAGTTGGAGGGTTTAGTACTACTTTTATGTCTTATTGGTGGGATGCTGCTTCATTGTTCAGTCAGCAGGCTGTGGGCCGGAAGGTGACACTGCTGTATTCCTTAACATTAACGGAAAAAAAGTGGTGTCACCCTCCTGGCTGTGCTATCTGGCAGAGATGTATGAGTCGAAAAAAAGTGTCTGGACAGAATTACAAATCCATTTCCAGATAAACATTTCACATATGTGAATTTCAACTGTGTATTTAGCTGTTCGCCTAGAGAGCAGCATAATAGTGCAACTTTTGCAAACAAAAGTGTTGATTTTCAGCAAACTTTGCTCAATATGTTTTTTTACCAAGCCAATGTGTAGATTAAAGTTACAGTATGATACAAAATTCACTTGGTTCCTGCCTGTTACTAACTATTCACAGCCTTTTGCTAAAAAGTCTAAGAATTTTCTGTTACAACATCTGTGCAGGGAGTCCAAATATTATGGTGCTGCCATCCCCTGCCCTTCTCTACATTACAAGTCTGTATAAGGACACTTGGGAAGAGGGGTGTGGCTGTTAATCAGCTTTGCCAGCACAGAGCACTGCAGGGACAGGTCAGGAAGCAAAAGGAGAAAGGATTTTTTTAGGGACTCCCTAACAAAAACCAGTAACAAATCATAATGAAGTACTCTTAAGAAATAAAAAAAAGGAGTAAGACTCAATTTGGGCTTTGATTTTTATATTGTACAGACCTAGTCCTAATTTAGGTGCGCTGGTGCTTTAAACATTTCCCCAGAATAAAATATTGCTGAATTCCATGAACAGAACACCCTGCAATAGCCTCAGCATTCTCCAAACAATTAACTCCTGAGCCGGCAGTGACTTATTAGCCTGAGATGCTCTTGAGTCCATCTCAAATTCTGCTTGCCTGTCATGTGGTTACAGATGGGGTTCGGCCTTCCACTTTAAAGCTGAGTGTACACGAGGACTCTATTTCCCTCACCGTAGCGGACGGCCAGGAAGTGTCATTTCGAATTTCCACCTTTATTGATCCTGGTCAGCACTTATTGACAGCTGAAAAAGATAATATTTTAATTGGGAATCAGATGGATGTCGTCTGGTGTTGTGTGTCAGCCGGGGCTCCCAGTAGAGTATCGGAGAAGCGCTGAAGCCAGAGGACAAAGATTAATGTGTTGTCCTTTCACTGAGGTGACCCAGAGCGGCTTAGGCTGGCTGCAATGACTGAAGAGCTCTCTTTTCTTACACGGCTTAAAGGTTAACTGAGAAATAATCAATGATTCTTGTTGAGAAGAGTGACTGCCGATATAATACAGCTTCATTCTCAGACCTTGTTTCTTGCAGGACAGAGGAAAAAACCAACTTAGATGCCAAATATTGAGAGGGTCAATCTTGCAGATACCTAAATATACAGTGAAAGCACATACAGTATATTGTCATTTGTTATTAGTCATTACTTGACAATTAATTGTAATTCATTGACATTACATGTGCAAGGGTTTAAAAGAAACCTCTATTTTGTCATTGTAATGTTGGGGGGGCTCACAGAGCACACGCACATGGTTTTTTTTAAAAAACCAAAAAGTCTTTATCCTTTTTCTTCAGACAACTCACAGTTGAAAAACACAACTTCAGGCTTAACTTCAGCATATAACACAAAGTATATTGTCTCACCTCACTCAAGGTTGTCGTGTTCACTCAGTGTCCCAGTCGCAGGACTTTAACGTTTGCTTCAACAAAACGCTTCAAGGTACTTAATTTAACCTTTAACCGCTTCCAGCAGCTTTCCATACACCTTGTGTGCCTGGTGCTCTCAGACTGTCTAATCCTCCAGCTTCCCTGGCTGTTCTCTATGTGGCTCCACCACACCACCTGGCTTGGCCCTCATGTGGCTCCAGCACACACCACACCACCTCCTGACCTCCTGAGCTCTGGCCTGGCTCTTAATGGCTCTTAATGAGGCTGCTCTCAGCCACCTGATCACCGGCAACAACTGACCTCAGGACTGGAGAGTTCATCAACATAGGGTGGCCAGGGAAAGCCAGGTTGGTGAGGAAAAGACTACATGATGCTGGACATCCACCAGCCAGAAAATGAGACGGCTCTATCTGACTTGCTGCAGCTTCTAATGCACATTGTGAGAAGCTCACAGTGCAGTGAAATCAGAGTAAGGGCTCAGTCACACTAGATGCAGTGTGTTCTGGCCCGATTTTGGCCAGAACGCACTGCCTCGCATTGCGGCCGGCTCACTTTTTAGTGGGGCAGGAGGGGGCGTGGTGGACCATTCAAGTGAATGGCGCTGTAGCCACTCCCTCTGGCTGCAATGCGATCCGCCGAATCGCCGACGGAAAATGCTACAAGCACTATTTTGATCGCACAGGACCGGACCGCAAGCACAATGTGCCTTTGCGATCCCGTGCGGCGGATCGCATTGCGGCCGGAGGGCGTGGCTACGGCACCATTCACTTGAATGGTCCACCACGCCCCCTCCTGCCCCACTAAAAAGTGAGCCGGCCGCAATGCGAGGCAGTGCGTTCTGGCCAAAATCGGGCCAGAACACACTGCATCTAGTGTGACTGAGCCCTAAGCAATTTCAGTCCAGGAAAGGAGCCGGTACAACTGTGCAAGACTGAAGGGAAAACTGGAATTCAGCTTTATTTATTCTTTGTAATAGCTTTGTGTAATCGTCCTTTGTACCTCTTGTTTTTTTTTTAAGCTTTTTTGCTAAATCAAATTAAATGTTTAAGAAAAACAAAATCTTATTTTTAAATGTACGCCCATCCCTTTTCGCAAACTTTTAAAGAAAACTTTGAAAACAAGACTTATTGAGCCTGGAGCAAGGAAGTCAAGTCAAGCTGTATATCATCTCAGATACGCTTTAGCCCGTGCACCTATCTCCCGATAAAAAGCAAAAGGCAGCTACCGGCAGACCCCTTCCCGCACCCTCGTGTTCAACACCATTGTCATCGTTCACCTTAACAAGAGCAGAAGAAAAGGTTCCACAGCTTCTCTATGCTTTGTTAGGCCTATCATCTCTTTTAATTAATAGTGTTATTTTGAAGCCATCTGAACTGTGTCATTCCCATTATCAAAAAAAAAAAAACCCCAATGCCATTAATGAATAATTTTCATTACTGATCCTTGATATCGCTCCGGTTGATCTTCTGTTTCCCAAAGCCAACGAGCGATAGCATCATTTTCTGCCTGCGATCAAACTTAATTTGGGCTCTGATTATATTATGCTGTTGCTACTGAAGTGTCAGTTTTTGTCAGGCAATTAGAAGCTGTAACCTGTGAAGTTAACTTTGATAGGCATTGTACTGTAATTGGATTGTTACAGTAATAGGCTGGAGCATTTGCCTTTTCTTTCCCCCCGTTTCGCCACTTTGATTGGGAATACTTTGCTTGCGTGAACAAAGGCCTCTCTTTATTATGCAACTTAAGGGCATTCGGGAACACAAAGGGGTCTGGCGGGTTTATTGAGAATTGATCGTTTGTTTTTTTGTTTTAAAGTTAATCTTTACACTAATTAGGATTTTGATACCATGTCAACGTTAACCGGCAGAAATATTAATGCCGTGGTCTCCTCCAGTGAAATTAAGTCGGAACCCAAATTTAAAAATATAAGGAGATTCTCGGATGCAAAATTGAGACTGGTAAACAAGAAGTCATAAACTGACTTTTTGTCTCCTTATTAGAGGCTCTATGGAAAAGTTAGAGAGGAATTCTTATTTAATTGAAAGGGGGGATAGAGTTTTAGAACTGCTGAAAAAGCTCTGCCACATAGGACCTGATTCATCAATCTGCAACATTACTTAAAAAGTGCATGCTAGAAAAGGCATGCTAAAATGACATCCGGCGGCACAGGTTGAAAGGCCATTTAACAAAGAAAACACCGGGCGCCTGACCTGTGCAATAATCCTTTTTATTGGTAAAAATAATATTAAAACACGATATACTCACAAAGGGAGCAAGAAAAATGTCAAATTGGACTGATAGTCCTCACTGGATGAACTGCTGTGGGGATGGATGAAAAGTCCAGGAGCTCTGCTGAAAGCAGAGTCATGCTTCCTTTAGCTTAATGCGTTTTCCTTCTTCAGAGCCTCTATAAGGAGATGCTCGGATGTAGAGAGCCTCTGAAGAAGGGGAAGTTCCCCGAAAACGCGTTAAGCTAGAGGAAGCGTGACTCTGCTTTCAGCAGAGGTCCTGGGCTTTACATCCATCATCCCCACAGCAGTTCATCCAGTGAGGACTATCAGTCCAATTTGACTTTTTTTCTTGCTCCATTTGTGAGTATATCATGTTTTATTATTATTTTTACCAATAAAAAGGATTATTGCACCAGGTCAGGCGCCCGGTGTTTTCTTTCTTTCCTATGCAGCCTTCAGGATCCCTTGTCTGTTACGGGGCGGCCGTGCTAGATTCCTTTTAACCTTTTGGACCACAGGAGAGCTCTTTTGGTTGTGTACATTTGGCACTGGTCATGTCATTTTTTTGGCTTGGGAATTGAAAGGCCATTTAAGCATGCCTTAAAATGTTGCTTAAATGGCCTTTAACCCTTGCAGTGGGGTTACTGCAGGAATAATTAAAATTAACCCTTGCAGTGGGGTTACTACGAACTGCAAGGGTTAAGTACTTATTTTGGTCTAGGGACCAAAATAAAGAAGGTATACTCACCTGATTCTCTGTCCCATTGTGTGCTAGACTGGTCCACACATCCTCTACTTCCCTGAGGTCCAGCGATCTAGGGACTTGTAACAGCATCTTGTCTAATACTTTAGATGTGAGGAAGCCGAGGAACATACCACAGTCGGAGTGGAGAGGGAAAGAGGTGAGTGGTCACTGCTGCTGGGCCAAAGATCTATATTCTTTATTTTTGCTTCTAGACCAAAATGAGCACTTAACCCTTGGGGTAGCCCACACTGTAATAAATAAATAAATTAATATATCCTGGAGTTCTTTTTCAAGCTTACTTTAAGGTGCCTATAAGCAAAACCCGATGACAAAAAAATGAATAGACAATTAAAATTTAAAATAGAAAACCAGCTTTTGCTGCAATATTCGCATTAATCTGGATCTGTCCCCGCAGCACTTCTTTTCTGCCACTAGATGCCACCAGTCTTCTGGGTTGAATAGCGCTGGCTGTCTTTAAACCTACTTTCTGTGGGCCCATGTTGTCATGGACCTGCCCCATTGGAAAGTGTTTTTATGCAGCTTGGGCTCAAAAGACTACTACACTGAATGGTCCTCAGTGCAGGAGTAAGGGTTATCCTCTGTGCTGTCCCCCATGCAGGAGTAGGGGCTGTCGTCTGTGCTATCCCCAGTACCGGAGTAAGGACTGTCCCCTGTGCTATCCCCAGTGCAGGAGTAAGGGCTGTCCCCTGTGCTATCCCCAGTGCAGGAGTAAGGGCTGTCCCCTGTGCTATCCCCAGTGCAGGAGTAAGGGCTGTCCCCTGTGCTATCCCCAGTGCAGGAGTAAGGGCTGTCCCCTATTCTGACCATAGTGCAGGAGTAACGGCTGTCCCCTGTGCTGTCCCCAGTGCAGGAGTAAGGGCGGTTCTCTGTGCTATCCCCAGTGCAGGAGTAAGGGCGGTCTCCTGTGCTGTCCCCAATGCAGGGATAAGGGCTGTCTCCTGTGCTGTCCCCAGTGGAGGAGTAAGGGCTGCCCTTGTGCTGTCCCCAGTGCAGGAGTAAGAGCTGTCCCCCGTGCTGTCCCCAATGCAGGGTAAGGGCTGTCCCTTGTGCTGTGCCAAGTGCAGGAGTAAGAGCAGTCCCCTGTGCTATCCCAAGTGCAGAAGTAAGGGCTGTTCCCTGTGCTGTCCCCAGTGCAGGAGTAAGGGCGGTCCCCTGTGCTATCCCTAGTGCAGGAGTAGGGGGTGTCCCCTGTGCTATTCCCAGTGCAGGAGTAAGGGCGGTCCCCTGTGCTATCCCTAGTGCAGGAGTAGGGGGTGTCCCCTGTGCTATTCCCAGTGCAGGAGTAAGGGCTGTCCCCTGCTGTTGATAGAGGTGAAGGGGGAGAATCTGTTACTTTACCAAACTTGCCAGAAAACTCTTGAAAAAAAAGTTCTATAGTAATTTATTAGATATGTTTATTGATTTCATATATTAAGCACATTATCACTTTATGCAAATACGGTATTTTCGTTATTGTATTGAATTACTTTTTTTTTAGCGCAGTGCAAGAAGGTTGGATACTACAGTATATTGCATTACTTCAATGTGAACATGCCTCTATTCACTACTAATCGCAGCTTGATGAATCAAAGAAATAGTTTTTTTTTTAAAACAGGCCATTCTGGTAGGTTTGCATTGAGAGAAAGGAACAGCAAGGCACAGCCACTGTGCAACACTACGGAGCAGGGGGCGGAGCCTGCATATGCGATAATTGAATATGGCTGCCCCCCGTGTGCATATCTAATGTTCATTCAAACAAGGAAAGAGGCATTTTCAGACACCAATATGCTGAAAGCTTATGGGATAAGCACTGAATGGTTCATTGATTATTACTGGGAGCTGACGCAGTCCACTTGCATCTTTATTTCATTTCTCTTACTTATACCTTTGCTTTCACTTTCTGAAATCGATGTGTTAGCCAGCTGGGGGCAGAGTGACATTCTTGAATACAGAACGCAATGTACACAACGCAGCTTCAAAGAACTTCAGTTTGGTTGTAGTGTGTACATAGAAATAATCATTTAAAGCAGAAGTTCACGATCAAAGGTTCCCAATTGATAGCAAATAGACATGTGCACTGCCAAAAAATTCGTTTAGTTTCGTTTCGTTTTAAATTCGGATTTGTGTTATTTCGTTTTTCGGGATTCGGGTGTGAAAGTCAATTCGGATTCGGAATTCGGATTCGGACGAAATTCGGTAGCGTTAGTTCGAACGTTCGTTTCGTTTTCTGTTCTTATTCGTTTCTTATTCGTTTCGTTCGTTCGTTTGCAGCAAAGTGACATTTGAAGGGGGAAAAATATTTTTCTCCTTCTCTAATGCCACTTTGCTCCAACGAACGAAACGAATAAGAAACGAATAAGAAACGAATAAGAACAGAAAACGAAACGAACGTTCAAACTAACGCTACCGAATTTCGGAAATGGAAATTCGGATTCGTTTGCATTCGTTATGTCTGTAATTCGGAATTCGGATACATCCGAATGTCCGAATTTCCGAAAATTCGTCCGAATTTCGATTCGGAACGAAACGAATCGCACATGTCTAATAGCAAATAACCCCCCCACAGCTTTAAGGAATGTAGTGTTATCATTAAAAGAAGTACCAGAAATACCAAAACCAGTATGGACTGACTAAGTGAATTTTTCCCGGACCACCGATGTGCAAGGTATGTGATTATAGCGAGATGAACAGTGAAGCCGGACTATGGCTTTATACAGAATTGCCAAAATCAACATAATTTAAAGTGGATTGAGAAGAAAAAAGAGAGAGAGAGATCTATTTATAGTATATATA
>NW_017306498.1:504164-506371 GCF_000935625.1 Nanorana parkeri
ATATATCTATATATATACACTGAGCACAGCACTCCTTCAACTCCGACAATCACTTAATTGTAAGACAGATGGTATTTCTGACAGTCGTTGACACATCGAACCTTGGACGTAGAAACTCTTTTTTTCCCCACCTTATTGTTGCATGGATACCTTCCGAGTTCAAACACCCCGTCTCCTAAGGGATAGTTCCAACACCAGCCAGATGGATGACTGCTATTGTTTATGTAAAAAGATGACAAGGAGACGATGATGCCGGACTGTAAGCTCTTTAGCCCAGGAAAACCCTGACTTTAATGTGTGAAGCATTCATTAAATGCGCACCAGGCTGTGTGGGTGGATTGGTACAAAGAGATATCTCCTGGATAGAACAATAAGATAACAAAGCAACCTATAGACACCTTATGATTGTAGATGGCTCCTGCCAAAATTGTGACTATGGCTGACCCTGGCAGGAGCCACCACTGAAATATACCGGTAAGGTCTATGGTGCCTATAGGCCAAGCGTGCATACAAAACTGGAAGT
Organism: Nanorana parkeri; assembly: GCF_000935625.1. Lineage (NCBI taxonomy): Eukaryota > Metazoa > Chordata > Amphibia > Anura > Dicroglossidae > Nanorana > Nanorana parkeri. The sequence continues at coordinate 504,688 of NW_017306498.1, forward strand.
GATTTTTTGGTGGATGACTTGACAATGAGGAATGGATGTGCCCATATGTGTAGTATAGCAAAGGAAAATTAAAGACTCCACATAAAGCAGAAGTCTCAGAAAATAGCAAATGAACAGATTTGAAACATATATGAGAGCTGCTTTGCCTGCCACAGCACAGCCCTGGCTGGCAGGGCAGAAGATCTGATATTTCTCTGCTGGAGTAAAGTAACTTTTACTGGTCTTGTCCCTCCTCCAGCCTGTGACTGGACAGCATGGGGGAGGGACTGTAAAAGGAGAAGCAGAAATCGTAAAGGCTCATCTCTGTGTCACTCTGCTTTCTCCTCCTATCGGCATGCATCTTCAGCTGCATCACAACTGATTTGCTTCTTGCACTGCTTCTCCCATTCCCAGTCTGAACAAATTTGGACACCTACACTGCTTGGACAATGTATAGTATGGATTTTGCTGTTGGTAATAAATGGAGATGATGTTTGAGCCGCATGGCTAAGCTTTTGTTTGTGTTTTACATTTGGTTATTTAATAAATATGGTTTAATTCAACCCCAATAAAGGGCCTATGCCATTATAAGCCATTTTATTGTCTGTGTTTATTATTTATTGATTTGTATGTTATGGGTATATCTATGTACATGGTGGGGAGGTGGTGGGCTGTGCAGCCCTATGTATCTAGAGCAAGGAAAGTCATAGCAACCCAAAAGGACCATGTCCAAGAAATCAAGCCGACACTTCTTTACCACAGATAAAGGTGAGATACTCACCTCTTTAGGGCTCCCTGTCTCCTACCTCCCCTCCATTTCAATGCTGCATTCTCCATCAGTCTGACTGACTTTCAACAGTTCCAGGAATGTCAGGTGCTTCTATCTACCCCGCAGTGCACCATTGTTCCTTCATTTGACCCCTACATCATTGCATGGAGTTTGCATGTTCTCCTGTTCTCCGTGTTTGCAGCTGGTCCTCCAAGACTTCAAAGACATTCTGGTAGGTTAATTACCTAATGTCTACATTGTCCCTAGAATGTGTGCAAATGAAATAGGGACCTTAGTTTGTATGCTCCTTGAGGGCTGGGACTGATGTCAAAGTATGATATGCCAAGAGCTGCATATGTTTTCAGCACTAAATAAATGCCTGTAATAAATAAATACAAAGATAAATCAATCAATCGCTACAGGACTCAGCAGTGACGTAGGGGTCGAAGAAAGGTAACTCGGCACTCTGTGCGGTACACGGTCCAACGCTCCTGCAAGTGGAGCATTAGGGACAGGTGGAGGTAGGAGACACAGGCCGTTAGAGGGGTAAGGAGTGGAGGTAGGAGACACAGGCTGTTAGAGGGGGAAGAAGTGGAGGTAGGAAACAAGGCCGTTAGAGGGGGTAAGGAGTGGAGGTAGGAGACATGGACCGTTAGAGAGGTAAGGAGTGGAGGTAGGAGACATGGACCGTTAGAGAGGTAAGGAGTGGAGGTAGGAGACACAGGCCGTTAGAGGGGTAAGGAGTGGAGGTAGGAGACACAGGCCGTTAGAGGGGGTAAGGAGTGGAGGTAGGAGACATGGGCCGTTAGAGAGGTAAGGAGTGGAGGTAGGAGACACAGGCCGTTGGAGGGGGTAAGGAGTGGAGGTAGAAGACATGGGCCGTTAGAGAGGTAAGGAGTGGAGGGAGGAGACACAGGCCGGTAGAGGGGGAAGGAG
>NW_017306498.1:506538-526676 GCF_000935625.1 Nanorana parkeri
GGTAAGGAGTGGAGGTAGGAGACATGGACCGTTAGAGAGGTAAGGAGTGGAGGTAGGAGACACAGGCCGTTAGAGGGGGAAGGAGGGGAGGTAGGAGACACAGGCCGTTAGAGGGGGTAAGGAGTGGAGGTAGGAGACATGGGCCGTTAGAGAGGTAAGGAGTGGAGGTAGGAGACACAGGCCGTTAGAGGGGTAAGGAGTGGAGGTAGGAGACATGGGCCGTTAGAGAGGTAAGGAGTGGAGGTAGGAGACACAGGCCGTTAGAGGGGTAAGGAGTGGAGGTAGGAGACATGGGCCATTAGAGGGTGTAAGGAGTGGAGGTAGGAGACATGGACCGATAGAGAGGTAAGGAGTGGAGGTAGGAGACACAGGTCGTTAGAGGGGTAAGGAGTGGAGGTAGGAGACATGGGCCGTTAGAGTGGTAAGGGGTGGAGGTAGGAGACATGGGCCGTTAGAGGGGTAAGGAGTGGAGGTAGGAGACACAGGCTATTAGAGAGGTAAGTATACTACCTCCTTTATTAAAGGGGAGATCCAACTTTTTTTCGAACACATGACAGGGTCTCTTTAAAAAAAATTAAAACCTGTTTATTTTTTGAAAAGTGGGCCTGTGCTCCCGCTGTGATGGGCAGGGCTTACTGTAACAATAGGGGAGGTTTAATTTATCATTGCAGAGTCTACAAACCCCCCATTCTCACATGCTGAATATCAGGGTATGATTTACATAGAGGGAATATATTACATTATATATATGAACATGCTCATTTTTCACGGACACACACACTGCACTCACAGAGAACAGAAGACGGCAGAGTAACAGAACGCGAGGACATTAATAGGCAACTGCGTCTGCAGCTCCCCTTGCTCTTTCTGACCAATTAGCTGGATTAGAAAAGTGCAGCTGTCCTCTGTTGATAAAACATTGCGCGCCTCGGCGTTGTGAAAAAGAGTAAAGGTCATTGAACCCCTCCGAACTCCACAAGGCACCCGGGAGCCACTTTCTGGCGTGAAGCCATGTTTAAATGAGCTAGAATAACTTGCGTGGCACCTTCTCACTTATTAGAGACACCTGCACATGGTATGATCACTTAGCAGAATCCTCAGAGTTCCACGGCGTAATACTAGAATAATGACTCATTAATGACTTACTGTGGAGGAAGAAGAGGTTGATTAAAATGTAGGAAAAAAGCAGAAATGTTCTATTTACCGATATAACATGGTGTACTCACCAACTGTCCTTATATTGGCAGGACTATGGAGCGCGTTTATATGGAAATATGGAGTCCTCGCTCCATTCAGTTCTATCCGTCGTCTATCTTAAAAGAAAAACCTTTTGTTGAAAAGTGTCTCTCACCTGACTTCCTTAACCCTTAAGCCCAGCTCCAGGTTTCTTAAAGTGTATTTCCACTTTTGAAGTGAAGTTTTAGAAAACCCCACTATACGTTTATTATGTGTTCCTTTTCGCACAATATACTTAAAAACTGGCGATGCACCGATACCGATACCAGTATTGGTATCAGTGCCTATACCAAGTATTTGGAGCAAGTTCCTGATTGGCCGGGAAGCCGGCCCGATGCTGATTGGCTGGGAAGCATCGAGCTGGCTAAATAGCATGGAGCCCGGGGAACAGTAACAACAAAGCATTTAAAAAAAAAGTGAAAACAGGTAGTGTATATATATATATATATATATACAATATAGGTGATCAGTGCGAGTAAGTGTAATGTGGAAATAAGAGCTACCAAGCACTAAGGATATAACTAAATATCTGAAAAATGTGAAAAACAATATTGTGCCGATCTAATAATCATACATATCTAATAAATTGAAACATATATAAGTGAGTCACATATATGAGCCTTCAAACAAATGAGGCATAGAAAATATCTACACAAAGACAAAAAAGCAATATAGACAAAAAAAAGTCTCAAGGAAAAAAAAAAGCAAACAATGGTGATTGTGCAAAAAAAAATCCTTCAGATGATTCGCAGCCAATCTGCATATAACTCTCAGGTAAGGATAATCACACAATGCAGGCAGACCTTCACCTCCACCCACTGAGTGATGACAACAAGTGAGTGCTCACCTCGGGAGGTAGACCCACAGAGCAAGGTCAAATGCGCTTTTTCCCTTCTTGATGGAAAGAGAAAAAGGACAAGGACATAGTGCGTAATGTCCAATAAAATGCAATTTATTAAATAAAAAATGCGTACTCACAATGATATAAACAGTACAGGCATTGGGTATTGCTGGATCAGACCAGCAGTGCAAATGGCAGCAAGGCGATAAAAAAACCTGTTCGTCCGGCTCAGCTCAGTGCAGTGACATCAGAAGCTCTGCCCATTATATATATATATAAATTGAGTTTAAATTAAAAAAATATATAAACTCCTTTTGATACACAGTGGCCTATTTGTAAACAATTCTCAGATCAATTTTCCTTGCGAATCTTTATGAATATTCGTTCTGTGCAAATAGAGGCAAAAACAAACGTTCTTAGTATATTTTCTTTTCAGGTAAATCGTATTGCGATGTAATGCCATAGTATGACCACTAGATGGTGCTGAGAAGCATATGAAATAAGTATTTCCTGTACTTCTCAGTTCCATCTAGTGGCCATAATGCTGTATTGCATTATATTACATTTAACCTGAAAAGAAAATACACTAAGCATTAGGGTTGCACTGTTTTTTCGGTATCGAGTATGAGTTTCCGATATGTTTTTTATTATATACCGGTACTCCCGCTAGCATGAAGTTGGCTTCTCAGGCAATCAGGAAGCTGGGCGGTGTATAATGACACGTCGCCCGGCTTCCTGATTGCCCGGAAATCCGACTCCATGCTGTTTGGCCGGCTGGATGCTGATTGCCTGCCCGCTGCCTGGCATCCTGATTGCCTGGCAAGGCAGTTCCATGCTCTTTGGCCAGATCGATGCTGTTCGGCCGGGAAGGTGGCTTCCCTGCCAATCAGCTTCGAGCCATCTGTTTGGCCAGATTGATGCTGATTGGCCAGGAAGCCAGCTTCCCAGCCAATCAGCATCGAGCCGGCTTCCAAGCCAACCAGGCAGGTCAATACCCGCTGCCTAGTATCCTGATTGCCCGGGAATGCTGCTCCATGCTCTTTGGCCTGATTAATGCTGATTGGCCGGGAAGCTGGCTTGCCAGCCAATCAGCATGAAGCTGGCTGTTTGGCCAGATCGATGCCAATTTGCCAGCCAGCCGGCTTCCCAGCCAATCAGCATGAAGCCGGCTTCCAGGCCAATCAGGAAGCTGGTAGGAGGGTCATTACCAGCCCGCTCCATGTTCCCCCTCAGCACTACCAGTCAGAGGAAATCTCCCTCTGACTGGAAGTTCCAGTATCGGGAATAGTATCGGAGCATTTGGGCGGTATCGGTGCATCGCTACTAAGAATGTTCATTTTGCTTCTATTCACAAAGAACAAACATTCACAGGGATTCGCAGGGTTAATGACTCTGTGAATTGTTGATCAACAGGCCCCACAGCAAGTTTAATGTCATTCACTTGGGGTTTATATCTACTTTCTGCCAACTGCAATTTTTTTTCGGAGCATTAGAATAACCTCAGACGTTCTCCATTCAGTTTTCACACCTCGGCACTTCTCAGGACCCCCAAAAATTGGGACAGTCTCCAGACTCTTCAGAAATCTTTCCATCTGTGACCGATATTGTATTGTATATTTTATTGTTCATCTGAACCTGGAAGGATGCTACCGGTGTGCATAATTGTGTTTGAAATCATAAAAAGCGAATTATATTACACACTGACACAGATTTAGCACCGGGGAGATGTGAATCATGTTTCTATGTGGATCTCTGTATCCTTGTTCTTTGCTGTTTGTGTGTGAGTGTAAACTGTTAGATGTCAGATAGTCGGGATGTATCTCCGTCTCAGATCTGCATCATACATAAACAGCCTGATTAAAACATTTTTAGCCGCGTTTCACAGATGCTTAGAGGCAGAATAGAAAGTCTTTGATGGTGTACTTCAGAGAATGCGCTTCCTGGGTTTAGCGCGCACCATTGTGTGGCATCGCGTCTCTGCCCTAATTTTATCTGGGGCTGCATACTCACTAACAAGGGGGCTCCATAATTTACATTATAACGTGCAATCTTATTACAATATCCTGTAGAACAAAAGCAAAGAAATAAGACTAAAAATCGCACAAAATGTAAAAAGAAAAAAACAAAAAAGATCCAACACACTGTATATAAAGAAATCTTTTATTTTTAAAAGGTCTTTGAAGGTTTGTTTATGTATTGTGAAAGCGTATCTAAAGGCAAAACCTTTAATTTTGGATAGAGTGGAGAGCGATTAGAATCCCTGTCAGGTTTTGGTTGTTGTCTGTCTGCAGCCAGGAAGATTCACCCTCCGAGGGACCATTGTCCCTGGTACTCAAAGTGATGGAAAATCCCCCAAATTTTGAGAGGTTACTGGAACAGGAATAGAGGAGGAGCCTTCCAATTGGGGACTCCTAGGGGGGGATTTATAAACCATTTGCATAGCGAACAGCTATGCGAACGAGATTCCCATCGCTTTATGGCCACTAGATGGAGCCACGAAATTCCTAGTTTTGCATTAAAATGACCCTGTGACCACAATGTTTTACCCACTAGGTCTCCTATAAAAGAAGCGTGATTATGCTTTAGGCGATCCCTTAAGACTCATAGGGAAGCCTATCCCACCTCAACCTAACCACTGAAATATCACTTTCTCAAACAATTCATCCCCACACAGCTACCTCCTCATGTATCACTGGCCCCTCCCTTTTAGATTGAAAGCCCTCAGGGGCAGGGCCCTCCTTACCATTTTGTCTTGAATTGTATTGTGATTGTAATGTCTTCCTTATATTGTAAAGCGTTGCGCAAAATGTTGACACTATATAAATCCTGTATAACATTAATAATAACAATAATAACCCAGTGGTGGGCAACTCCAGCTGTTGTGGGGCTACAAGTCCCATAAGGCATTGCAAGACTGACAGTTACAAGCATGACTGCCAGAGGCATGTTGGGATTTGTAGGTAAAGCACAGCTGGAGGGCCAGAGTTGCCCACCCCTGTACTAACCATTCTGGCAGCCTTTGTATTGAAAAGCCACCGCATCCCTGCTTCCCGGCCACTGCAAGTATTCAGACTTTAGATAAGTCGAACACTTGCACCCCCTGCTGGCTGCTGTGGTTCCTTCAACCAGCTCATATGCCCTATAGTGTAGCTTCAGTAAAGAATCGAGTAAACAAATACTGAATCATAAGAATCTATAGCTGATGCTTTGTGAGCATTGACATGTGGTGTAATCCTTTTGAAGCCTTGGGCCATACTGGGTATGCCCTGAATCTTAATTGAAGAAGATAGGGCATATGTAGCACGCCCTGTCTCCTTCTGCTACTCCTCCTGACACTCTTTCTGGCAATTCCTGGCTGCCAAAATGACAGCTAGAACTTGCTGTGTAATGCAGCAGGGGCCTCAGCTACTGCTGTAAAAAAAGATCTTCTTAATACACTGTTCAGTATCTTCAGTAAGAAAACAAGGTAACAGTATTGTTACATTGCATTGGTCTGCAAATTAAGGGGTGACCTTTTGCTATGTCAGTTAAAGCAACCCGACGAGTAAAAAAAATAAAAATAAAATAAAAGTGAAAAATGTTTATTAAAACGTTAGACCCCTTGTTAACCCTTAGTTAACTTGAATCAGCCCCAATTAATTCCTTCTTCTCCTTCTCCCCATAGCTATTATTCTGTTAAATTTTGGTTATTATTTACATTTTTTTGCCTATAAATATTTATTTTAATTTTTTTATGTGTCTTATTAAAAAATTGCAATATTAAAAAAAAAATCCTTTTTTTATATGTAAATAACTTGCTTGTGCAAACAGAGCAAAATATATGAAATTACATTTACACTTTTTATCTCCATTTACATCAAAAAAAGGCTGATTTATAACGCACTCCCCCAACATATAGCTCCTCAGCCCCCATCTAGTGGCAGTAATGCGTTGTTCCATTGTTCGCTCAGCAAACGCATTGTAGATCGGCGCCTTGTTGTCTTAGAAATAACACTGGTCAGAGTAGAAAAAAAAAATTTTTTTGTGTGTCTTTTTTGTCTATAGTTTGCTTGGAAAGTTAAAAAAAAAAATTGCAAGACAACATCACCAAAAGAAAGCCCTGTTTATATAAAAAAAAAAATAAAATCAATATTTACAGTATATATGCATATAGTATTTGTTACCTTAAGAAATTACAAAGTTATTTTGGAATAAATAGGCCCATAGCAAAAATGTAAACATTTATCTGGTCCCATAAGGGGTATAAGGGTGTGAGAGCTGCAGTGATTAATGTGTATTGCGTTAGCTATGCTCGTTTATTTTCTATGCATCCTTCATAAACTTCCACCTAAATAAAGTATTTGACTCATATTTTGCTGATGCACCCCATGTATTCACATGGATACGTTGTGTTGTGTTGAAGGGCCAAGTGCATTGGTTACTGCATTGATGTGCATCAGGGGCACTTTAGAAGTGGGATGACCCCCAAATGCATGGTCAATACATATCAATGTGCAGTAAAACAATCATACATAGGTAGGAAAACACAGCAACCCTAAGGGCCCACTGACACTTTAGCTCTACGCTGTGAGGTTTAACAAATCCAATTCAATGCACACTCTTTAATTTCCAACGTAGCCAAAATTAAACAAGCATTTTTGTTTTCTAACTCTACGCATTACATTTGCATTGTGTTGTGCTATAGTGAGGGTGCATTGCCAGCTGCTGTTTCAGTGCATATGGTCACCGCAGCTCCATCCACAAATCTGAAAACAGAGGGGCTCCTTGTTATCAGATGTGTGGATGGAGTGTCCTTTCAGTCCTACTTGTTGGAATGTTGTAACCCCACCTTTGGCAGTGCCCTCATCATCCATACACACATAATACCATCGGTTTTCCCACTTGACATAACTTTTCCTATTGTTGCCATTCAATAGCAAGTTATGAATTACACATAGTGCAACATTGTCACTCTTTTAGACTTCACTCCATTAGGCTGTGGCGCTCCTGTGTGTTTTTATCTTGTTTTCAGTATTTGGCAGGGCACACATAAATCCCATTGGTATCACCCACCCCAAGAACCTACCCATCTGAGTGCGCTCAACATACATCTCTTGTCACTACATTACAACCTACACATGCATGCGTGTAGCTGTACCGTACAGTAATGCACATTACAAAGCTTATTTTGCTGCGTGTTACAGTGATGCATATGTTTGAATAGGCCCTTACTTAAAACTTATGCTTAATGAAAATAAGCTGTACGTTCCCTTAAATGCCCCGTAGTTGAGCATTTTAATAGTATGCAAACTTAGGTCAGAATGTTCAGGAACGCATTTTCTGAACACACAACCGCTATCAAAACACGCCACTTAGAAATGAATGGAATTAGAACTTCAATTTTGTATGACTGCTGCAAAATGCCCAAACGTAACAAGCTCCCTCAGTGTCCTTTGTAAAGCAAACGCATTAAAATATTTCCCATCCATTCTTATTAAAAGAAATGAGTGGACACCTCCTTAGAATGAAGCCGCTCGCGATACACTCAATACACCTTAAGCGCCGGTAGAGACGCCGTAAATGGGGCTGTCTGATCCAATTCAAGCCTTTCATCTTTCATTCTTCCTTTTTACAGCACATCATTTTTATCTTTGTGCATTACGACTGCCTTTTATTCACTGCTCTCTGATGTGGAGTCATTAGTGCATTTGAAATAAATGTCAACAGCGCTGACTTATCACCCCTTACGTGAGCACAGTACACAACAGTTAAATATTGATTGCAGGGAGCCCGAAACACTTTTGTTAGCGGATTAAAGGGGCACTATCAGCCCAACTACGAAAAAGATACATAATTACATATTTATACAATGCCGGATCTGATTTCTTTATCTGCATGTCCTGTTTTTTTTTTTTTTAAAAAGGAAACTATAATGTGTTTAAAGTGATTACGCATTTTGAACCATTATCTATTTCCTTAGGAAGTCATTTTTTGATGTTAGCTTCACTAATTTTCTTACTTGGCGTGATACAATTTTACGTCTTTAAATTTAATATAAAGGGTTAGCACTGTGTTGGTTTTTCACAAAGAGATCTGGGCACTTCTAGTACACTGTGCTGAAGATTTGGAGAAAATACAAATTCCGCATCATGCCTTGATTCATAACCTAAAACTATCTCTTAAACTCTAGCCTTCCTTCACCTGAATCTTAAAGGGTTATTAAACCCTCACATGTTTTAGTGAAGTTGTTGAAAGTGATGAGCAGACTGAAGGCAGCACTCACTAAAGAAAAGGGATTTCTTCAAGTAAACTTTAATTACATTATCAAAACAAGAGGAATAAAAAAAAAACTCCATTATTTATTCCTATTACAATGCTGAGGTTATAACAGGATAGTAAATGCTGAGACATTTTTTTTTTTTTTGCTCTTCTTTTCAGGAAATTTTCCTTCACTTCATGTCCTGGAGTCACAACAGAAATGAAAAGAAGAGGGGATATCCCCTTTCAGACACTTGTCACTAGAACAGGTGTCTTCATTAGAAGATTTATCTTCAACTCCTATTCTAGTGACAACTGTAATATTTTGGATTTCCCATCACTTTTTTTTCTGGTGACAACAGTCATCAAGAGAGGGTCAGTAGAGAGGGTCAATCTCCCCATTGAAGACATAGGGAGCAATAAAAAAACAATACTAACTATACTCCTTTAAAATACAGCGGCTGATCACAAAGCCAAGCAACTGGTATTTACTGGGTTTGTATGGATGTATAAATGGTTGGGTGAATGTATTGTATGAATGGATGTATTGATGGTTGGGTGGATAGATAAATGAATGGACACAACAAACTCATAGTTCAACACCTTAGCTCATTGGACTTAAAGGGGCAGTCCACCCAAGACTGATATTTAAGATCAAACTATCCAACGGTTCTCTTGGAGACTCTATTGGCGAGCTCTCTGGGCTGAGTCTCCTGGTTTGCACATCCATGAGCCCATTCTGAGGTGCTCCCACAATCCCTGCTTGAATTTTTGTTTATTTTATAATATGGAGAACAGCTAGAACATGCAGAAGTAGGCGGGAACACCCAAAACTCTCGGGATGAGTTAGAAACGATGGTATGGAGATCTCACTATTAGGGTTCGTTCACACCAGATGCAGTATGTTCCGGCTTGATTCTGACCAGAATGCACTGCATCGCATTGTGGCCAGCTCACCTTTTTGTGGGGCAGGAGGGGGCGTGGCGAATGGCACAGTAGCCACGCCCTCCAGCCACAATGCGATGGGCAGCAAGGAATCGCAAGGCACATTATGCCTGCAGTCCGGTGCGGACCGGTCTGATCATAATAGTGACCGGACCGGACCAGACCACAGGCATAATGTGCCTTGCGATCCCATGCGGCCGATCGCATTGCGGCTTGGGGTGTGTGGCTACTGCACCATTCACTTCAATGGCCCACCATGCCTCCTCCTGCCCCACAAAAAAGTGAGCCGGCCACAATGCAATGCAGTGCGTTCTGGTCAGAATCAACCTGGAACGAGTGTATCTGGTGTGAACGAGGCCTCAGACAATCCAAGACATATAAAAAGCTAGAAATCGGACCACCTGTTCTTTATTTTGGTGCATGTAAGTGACTTGTTCAGTCAATTAAAGGAGAACTATGGGGTCAGTGTTTTTCCCCATAGATCTCCTTAGGGTAACGGGAGGACACAAACTAGCGTCCTCCCGTTACCCTAAGCTCAACATTATTATCATTATAATAAAAATAATAATATAATTATTAATAAGAATATCTTGTTAAAAAAACAATAAAGTGATCTTTATTTTATTATTGAACATATCGTTGTTAAACGCGGTGCAATTCACAGTTCTTTTTTCGCGGGTGAAAAGCATTTCATAGGAAAGATAAAGTTGGAGATTAACAAAGTACACTTATCTGTTGAAGAAATGTTGAAGTCTTCACTTTTCTCCTATAGTTTGTAAGAGGAGAGAATGAGTATTTATGGAAAATTATTCAAAATTCACCCTCTTTAATCCATCTCTAAAACAATTTTCCTTGCTCTTAAAACACTGTAAAGTAGCACTTACAGCTATTGCATATGACACCTTAGAATTGATTTATAATTGGGTAAATGCTCCATTACTAAAGAGTCGTATTACTATTCCATTTTCTCACGTCAAAACCATATCACCCACTTTTACCAGGCTTCATGATATATTTAAGTTTCTGAAAAGCCCAAAATGTATTGTACAGCAATAGGTGGCCAATGATGTTAAAGTGCACTGTGTGGAGAACTACACCAGCTATCCTTGTATTGATGTATTTCATGTACTCACAGAGCGCCAACATTGTATAAATGGTAGAGCGTTGAGATGACCTTACTCGTCCTTTGCTATTATGTGTGTGTGTGTGTGTGTATGTGTGTGATGATTTATCAGAGTCCGATCATCCATTAACAACCTAGACAGGAACCGAGTGCCCATTGAATGTCCAGGGGGGCCCAGCTACAACTGCAGAAAACCAAGAGGATTGCAGAACTGGATAAAGCTGTGAACCTGCCTGCTCTTGTAGGCAGTTGCTACTTCACGGGGCTGTTTAAAGTAGTATTAAACTCTCAAAATGTTTGCTCAAGGACTTAGTCATCATGGTTCTGAACAGCTCCAACTTGCTCGGCTTCCCTGAACTTCCTGTCCAGTATAAGACCACAAGGAAGAGCACAGTCTCCAGCAGCTGTCCATCTACTAGCATGGAAAAGGGAGCAGAAGGGTGACCTTCCATGCCATGCCTTTGTATTGGTAGAGACACACACAGCTTCTTAGCACACACAATTGGGTGGCTCCATAGGACCCTGCAAGGGAAAGGAGCCACCCTAAAACAGGATATAAGGACCAGTGCTCAGAGGATCAGCTGATTCTGCAGGAAACTAAAACATCCATTGTAAGTGTTCTGATCAACATTTGAAATAGTTTACAAACCTCTTGACCCAAATATCACATTAGGTACAGTCAATGCAAATGGGGTGGTTACTTTGTGCCTAGTGCAATCTTGACCAATGTCAATTGAAGGTATAAGGGAGCAATGCTGTTACCTTACCTAGGGCGCCATTTTCCTTACAGGGTAAGGAAACCTCCCCAGAAAGTTTGCTTACCATTTTACCCCCCACCCCCTAAGTAGGTCTAGTCCACCCTGCTCCCACACATCCCTATACTTACCTAGATCTTGCTCTAATGCCCTACAGCATTGTTTATATCCCATTACCCACTTCTTCATCTTACTTATGCTGCTACACAGTTAGGCTCCTTAGACTTCTATGGGACTGGTAGATGGATCTGTCTACCAACTCTTTAGGAGCCTATGGAGCTAAACTGTGCAGGCACTAATATCAAAACAAGAAGTCAGCAGATAGATGTAAACAATGCCATGGGCTTCGGAGTGAAAGCTGTTGGTTATGTGTTTAGATGATGTACTGAGATCTTGAGGAATGCCAAATTAATTTTTTTTTCCTTAAAGGAATGTATGCATACAGCATTGTGCAGGAAACATATATATAGGAAAACTTCCTGTGTATCATAGATAAGCATGCACATAGAGAGTAACATTGCACTAAAGTGCCATCTACAGCTCAAAGGACCTAACAGTATACATCAGCATATGCTATACCTTCTTATGGGGTGGGAACAAAAGAGTAAGGAAACTTTCTGGAAAGAGTTTCCCTGCTCATTAAATCGTTTCTAAATCCAAAACCAACAATATAATATACTGAATCTTACCTGTCCTCAGATGTGGTGGCTGCATTAGTTTTTGTTTTTTTTAGCTTTGTTTTCCTGTTTTCTTTACTTGGTCATCCTACCATTAACCTACTGCGGACCTGATCTCCTCCGAATCCAGAAGGAGCTACTTCCGAACACAGAAAAAAGCTCCTTCCAGCTACGGGCAGGGAATTTCCTACCCACAGCTTGAAATAAGCAAAGGGGTTTGGTACAGGGACATCATTCACCTTATATAGCTACATGGCTATATTAGGTAAATAACATTTACCTATTATGGCGATGTGGACATATACTGCATGGTAAATTATGTCAGCACAAACATCCCATCCCCTTGTTTATGGTCAGCTGCGGGGCAGGGAATGCCCTGACCCTCAGCTACTTGTGCAGGAGGCCCCATGTACCTCCTGTGTTTGGATGAGCTCAGTTTTGGACCGGGTTTGGTCTGGTCCATAGTTATGCATTGATCCAGTTACTTATCTGAGTTCTAGATTCAGAACTTGTAAGTTGTCTCCAAAACCTGTTTTTCCTGAATGGAAGTTACTTATAACAATGCTACATTGTAAGTACAATTGATATGTGCTTACGAATAACAAAAAGAACACTTCCAAGAAAATAAGGGTATTTGCTCCTGGCCAGTATTAGCCATGCTTTTGCTCTGGAATGGATTCTGCACTCAAGTACAACCACTGCTGCCTATTGGTTATTATGGCCGGTTGCATGGGCCAATCGGGTGCCGGACTAAAAAACTCTAAGAATCTCTGTTGCTTCCACACGCGCAAGAGCTCAACTTTTTTTTTTCCCCTCAGCTTATTTAGGAAAGTTGCAAAATATTAGCAGTCTGCTAGTTTGTTTTCCTTATCTTTAAAAAATGAGTATTCCTCTGCAGATCCATATGAAAAAATACCTGCAATCTGTCTTTGTACACGGTGTAATTCCATCCTAAATTATGATATTTATATTACAGCTATAAATCACAGCAAGGTGCCACAAATAAATCATGTGGATTTTCCAGGTTGAATTTTATTTATTAATAGCAAGGGAAAGTTTTATTAGAACAAATTAAATAATCACCTCTTCATTTAGAAGGCTTTGAACTTAATTACCGAACAAACTACTCACGCACTGAGTGCCTGACGAGAGTGCACGCTAATCGCGAAGTGTTCGCCGGCTTTCCTTATGTGTCAATAAAGCTTATTTGGATTTTGAAAGGTACTGATATTTGGGGGGACATTGCCCCTTTCGGTGCAATGTCACACAGCTTTTGTTCTGCTGCAATTATTATTAACTAAAAATGGCAGTGTTGCCATTTTAAAGAGCAATAGGAAGGAGGGGCCTTTGACAAACTTTGACATTGAAATCAGCATTGAAGGCGGTGGTAGACATGGTGGCTGATTTACTAAAGGAGTTAAAAAACTTCACACAATAAATTAAAAAAGCAGATTCCCATTTACTTATTTACTCATATCTACATGACTGCATAATTAAAGTGACTATTAACACAATTTATTGTGTGAAAATTCACTTCTTCTTAAGGCCTCATTCACACAGCTAAGAGTCGGCCTTCACAGATCCGTCTTCTCTATGGGAGTATGCGAGCGCAGATACCCGCACCTGCACGGCTGTGCAGTTCGGGTGAGCGTACGGCCACGTACAGCCGCGTCCTACTATAGGAAAGAACAGGCTGCTACGTACAATTACACGCAACACCTGTCCTTCCCAGGACCTGTTTATTTGAGCCAGAATTTGACATGAAGCCCCTGGTACTGACCACAGACTTGATCAGCACTTCATGATGTGGTCTAGGACCATGCCAAAGTTTGCTAAGGCGACAGATCATTTCTTCTCGCCATGTCTGCCCCTCTACTATTCCGTATGCTGAATGAATTTCTGCATGCTCGCTCGCTTCCACCATTTATAATAAATGTTTCCCGTTTCCTTGGCTTAGGTAGACGGAGTTTATGTTTGTTATAATGAAGGAAGAGTGGCGTGCAACACTTATGAATTTATGAGTGATTTACATCTGCTTCGAAAGTTCATAAATGAAATTGGGGAGAAACAGATGCTTCATTCCTTGACTGCCTCGTGTCTGCACATACTGATGCTGGAGAGGAAGCGGGTAGGTCCAATAAATCAGGAAACGCTATTCTTGCTCTCGTGATTCTCCAGCTTGAGCATCCAAAGCCGCCTCAACCGTTGTCTCCTTAATGGCTTTCTTGAGAAGGCCTTAATGCTTTGTAACATTGTGGCTGCAGCCTCTTGGCTTGGAACGAATACATTATCCTAATGAATGTTCACAGGAAATGTCTCCTCGCGGACAGCAGAGAGGAAGCAAGTACCAGGCACAACAGATGGACGAGTTGGATCTGACCAGCTTCTCGAGAAATTATTAGGGCTCGTTCTGGGTTCCAGATAGAGGGCACAGCTTGTTGCGTTTCTACATTAATTAATGCAAACAAAGGAAGCACAATCCTTGAGGTGTCTTGTTACCATGGAAGTAAAGTTATGCAAGATTATTGTAGTCATAATTTTACTGCTACTTTCTGGCGGTCCTCGGCGATGCAGCATCTGGCTTTCAGGTCACGGTGATGGTGAAATATTACTAATGTAATTAATAAGGGGACTCTCCTCTGGGATATGTAGAGAACTTGTGCTCCGACAGGCAAAACAGAAGTAACTTTAAAGATGCATTCCGGGCAAACATTTAAATGCTCGGCTGAAGTACAAACCTGTTAGCTTTTGCTGAAAATAATTTCTAATCCTGTTTATCCAGTCTTGTGACTCAGGCACCTCCGCCATGCTGCACAGGCATGTCCTGCACAGAGCCACATGGTCCACAAGGCAACCTAGTCAGGAGGCTAGGGACCAGTGGATGTCCAGAGGACCCAGCTTTGACCTTTATGCTTCTGCAGTAAACCAGGATGATAGCTTTAATTCTCACCTAAAGTACAAACCTGTTAGCTTTTGTTGGAAATTATATGTAATTATATGTAATAAGTGTTGTGATTCAGGAACCTCTGCCAGACTGCACAGGCATGTCCTGCGCAGGGCTACATAGTCCACAAGCCAACCTAGGCAAGAGGCCAGATGACCCAGCTTTGACCTTTATGCTTCTGCAGTAAACCAGGATGATAGGTTAAATGCTCAGTTGAAGTACAAACCTGTTAGCTTTTGCTGGAAATTATATGTAATAATATGCAATACGTCTTGTGATTCAGGCACCTCTGCCAGACTGCACAGGCATATCTTGCACAGGGCAACATGGTCCACAAGGCAGTCTAGGCTGGAGACCAGTGGATGTCCAGAGGACCCAGCTTTGACCTTTATGCTTCTGCAATAAACAAGTATGATAGCGCAGTTGGGGAAAGCTGTCCACTGGCTTGTCATTTCACAAGGGTGGATGTACATTTACCCAGTTGGTGTCTGATGGGGCCATGACAATGCAGGCACATTATGCCTGCGGTCCGATCAAAATCCTGCAAGCACTATTTTGATTGCACCGGACCGCAGACATAGTGTGCCTTACGATTGCATTGCAGCCGATCGCATTGTGGCTGGAGGGCGTGACTACTGTGCCATTCACTTCAACGGCCCGCCATGCCCCCTCCTGCCCCACAAAAAAGTGAGCATGCCGCAATGCGAGGCAGTGCGTTCGGACTAGAATCGGGCACTGCATCTGGTGTGAATGGGCCCTACGCGATTGCTTTTCAATGATAAGCAGGAATTTTTGTTTTTTCAAATTATACAGTTATTGTATATTGGAAGATGTCAGGAATATATTCATGCAAACTTGTAAATTTACCCAAAGGTCCACTTAATTTATACAGCCAGGATCAAGGCCTACCCCAGCCTATGACTGGACAGTGAGGGAGCAGCAACACATTGATAACGTTATCCATCTGTTCTCTCCTCCTGTAAGCATATTCACACTGTTAGCCAGACAGCACGTTGCAAAAGCAGCTCTGAGTAGATCATTGCGCTGACCTCCTGTACCTTCCTTTCCAATCTGATTGCTGTTGTACAGGGGATTAGCACACAGGTTTAGGTACCTGCTAGTCCTATATAATAATGCCTGAACTGCATTTAATTATGTTTTTATTTTTAAGAAGTTCAAATTTAAAAAGTCAGCTCTTTGTAAGGAAAGTCTGCTGTTGGTGTGTTAATTTCCACGTCATTTATTGCAATTGTGCGTTTCTTTACAAAAATAATTACAATGTATTTTTACATACAGTTAGCAAAGTTACTTGAATCTGTCTTCATATGAACCTCCTGTCATCCCCTGCAGCAGCATTTAGGGCTTGTTCACACCATCTCCAGTCTGGTGTGTTTTTCTTTAAATGATCTAATGATTTTAAATGAGGCTGGTTCACACCATTGCAATCAGTTCCACAGCTTTCAAAAAAGGTACAGCAGCGTACTTATTCCCCTCACTGAAATGCATGTAAACACATGAAAATGCACCAGAAAGCACCAGAACGTGCTTAAACACAATTTAAACCACATTTTAAAAAAAATTCACCAAAACACATAAAAAATGTGTAAAAAATGTGCATAAACGTGTATGTGGAACGCCCTTGGGAAAGCAGAGGGAGGAGTGGCAACTCGAAGCCAATTAAGCAGAAAACAAAGGTAGCAGAGTTGATGATTTATCAATGTATTGTTGCCTCTTCAATGACTTATCAGCAGTGTGCAGAGGGGAAGTCACACTACTGCACTCTATATACTAATTGCATCAGACTGTGGAGACACCCTCCTGGCTGTACTGTCTGGCAGAGGTGTTAGGACAGAGTTAGCTCAATGAACAGAAGTTTCCCCTGCACACCATACAGCAATCAGGACATGTTGGTGCTTGAAATAGCAGTGGTGCTTGCAGTGATGTCCACGGATGGCGCCGTGCAAATCCAGAGATGATAGCAATGAATATCACCAGCACTCGCAAGATGGAATAAATCCAAAAGTTCTATTTATTGTAGAACAATGTCACATGTCTAATATAGCCAACGTTTCAGAACCACACAGGGTCCCTTCATCAGGGCAACGTCACATGTCTAATATAGCCAACATTTCAGAACCACAAGTGGTTCCTTCATCAGTACAAACATAGTGACCTCAGTCACTATTTTTACCCCGATTAAGGGACCCTGCGTGGCTCTGAAACGTTGGCAATATTAGACATGTGACCTTGTTCTACAATAAAAATAACTTTTTGATTTATTCCATCTTGCGAGTGCTGGTGATATTCATTGCTATCATCTCAGGACAGAGTTAGAGACATAGTAAAAGAATCCTTTGGCAAATTAGTTGACCTATCTGTATTACAACTGGAGTTGGTTGGAGTGGCTTTGGGGTTTTTTTTTTTTTTTTTATAAATTCTTTATCCTTTTCATGAAATTTGTAACAAAACAAAATGAACATAACAGTAGTACAGAATGTACTCAGAGGTCGGTCAAGGAAATCCACCATCCCAACTATGCATCATAAGGTTTACATCCTGGACTGTAGCCATAGGCCTGTTCGGCCTTAACCCTGTACAGTTTATCTGGAGTAAACCCGCTCTTTCCATGCTGTGGTTTAACCACAATCAACGTAGTGAAAAAGTGAGGTGGATAGAGGTGAGAGAAAGTGGGGGCGGGAAGAGAAAAGACTAAGAAGAAAGTGAGACAGGTGAGTAGAAAAAAAGGGGGGGGGGAAACAGACGTCGTCCCCTGATTCTCCATCGGGTCCCAATCGCAGCCCTATGTTTCCCTGTCAGTCACCTGCGTATCTCCCGACAACGGGACTAACGCAAGTGTAAGAGACTCATCTTGTCCACATCTCCATCCCCGATAGGCCATCCGTTTCCCATGACCTACTTTACATCTCCCCTAGCAGGGTAGAATATTCCTGGGTGGTCATGAAATCCATCCAGTAATACCAGGTGCGATTAAACTGCGTCTCTCTGTGGCTAGCTGAGGCCAGAAGGTCCTCCATTCTGTAGACCTCCCCAACCTTCGCCAGCCACAGCGAGATTGGAGGCGGATCCGTGCGTCTCCAGTAGAGTGGGATACACGCCTTCGCCGCACTGAGTAAGTGTACTAAAAGGGACTTCTTATATCTGCGTAAGGGCATGGGTGTCAGGTGCAGGAGATATTCGGCTGGATCGGACCCCAACGCAACCCCTGTCAGTGTATTGCAGACTTCTGCCACTTTGTCCCAGAAAGTCCTAAGGAGAGGGCAGGACCAGAACACATGCAAGATCGTGCCTTCCCGCGTCTGGCAACGCCAGCAGAGTGGTGAGCACTGCGGGAACATTCTATGCAAGGTTGTCGGGACTCTGTACCATCTAGAGAGAATTTTGAACCCCGTTTCCTGGATACTGCTGGATATGGAGGCCTTATGTGTCATCTGAAACATCCTATCAACCTGGGGCGAAGTAAAGGTGATTCCCAAGTCTCGCTCCCACTTGGAGATATACACCGGGATGGGTAGATCAGGCGGTTCTCCTAGGAGCTTGTAGGCTTCTGACAAGCCATGACGGATGGGGCCCTCTTTCAGACAGATTTCCTCGAAAGGAGTCAGGGGAGGCAACTCTCGTGGGTTCCTAACCAATTGGGTGAGGAAATGGCGCACCTGGAGTGCTTTCCAAAAGGTCATGGGGGGGTCGGAGCATGCTTGAATGTCCTTAATAGGCAATAGGTCTGAGCCTGCGCGAAAGTGATAGATCCGAAAGCTGCCCGACTTTATAACGCGACTGATCTCCCTGTCATGGGGTGGGATGGGCAAGTCTGGGTGCCCCAGCACTGGGGTCATCAGGGATGGGTATCTATCCGCTCTACAACCCGTCCTGTCTGCTTTACAGATAGCCAACGTGGGGCCAATGAGTGGATGAGTTCTAAGGTGGCTAGTATGCTTCCTATCTGTCCAGGGTAGGCCTCCCAGAGGGATCGTGGTACAGGACTGTTCCATTGTGATCCACCGTTTGTCCACTCCTCCCAGGCTCCAATCCAGTATCCTAGCCAAATGAACCGCCTTGTGATAGCGTATGGGATCTGGGAACCCAATACCGCCTCTGTGTTTGGGTCTCGACATGAGCAATTGGCTGAGACGATGGCCCTTCCGGGACCAGAGGAACTTGCCAAATTCTACTCTCACCTTCCTCAGAAAGCCCGCCGGGACGTGTATTGGTAAGGTCTGAAGAAGGTAGAGCAGGCGCGGCAGGACATTCATTTTGAGAATGCTATTCCGGCCAAACCAGGTGAACATGTTGTCCGTCCATTTCTGTAAGTCAAGTTTTATCTGGGCAAGGAATGGCGGAAAGTTAGCCGCGAAAACCTCTTTGGTGGAAGGTGTCAGGAAGATCCCCAGGTATTTAATTCTATGTGGAGCCCATTTGAATGGGAAGTAAGTGGAGAAGGAGTCTATGGTTGCTTGGGGCACGTTGAGGTTCAAGGCCTCTGACTTTTGCAAATTTATCTTGAAATTGGACAGGGAATTATAACGTGTCAGTTCCGCCAGAAGGTTCGGTAGGGACGTAGCTGGGCTCGTCACGAAAAAGAGTAAGTCATCTGCGTAACCCGCCACCTTATGGGTCGACCCTCCCACCTTGAGCCCAGGAAAATTTGGGCTGTTCCGGATACGGCACAGGAGGGGCTCCAGAGTCAGCACAAACAAGAGGGGGGACAACGGGCACCCCTGACGTGTGCCGTTGAATAGGGAGAAGTCCGCAGATGCCACCCCATTCAGTCGCACATGAGCCGTTGGATGGGAGTACAGTCCATCTATCCACTTGGAAAACTCGCCCCCCACCCCTATGTATGTCAGTGTTGCCTTAAGAAACGCCCAATCCACCCTATCGAATGCCTTTTCGGCATCCGTTGATAGGAGAATGGTGGCGATGTCAAGTGATCTGGCTAGGTGAATGGCATTTAGGGCACGTGTCGTGTTTTCCTTGGCTTCCCTTCCCGGTATGAACCCCACTTGGTCGGCATGGATTAGTCCAGTCATATGGGGCAACAGTCTGTTGGCTAGGATCTTTGTAAATACCTTTAAGTCTGCGTTTAGCAAGGAAATCGGGCGGTAGTTAGCACAGTGGGTGGGGTCTTTTCCTTCCTTGGGTATAACAGTAATGGCTGCCCGTAGCGTGTCCTGGGCATCCAGGACGGAGTTGAAAGCCTCAAGGAAGGGTTGTGTAAGGAGGGAGGCAAAGCGTTTATAATAGAAAAGCGTGAAACCGTCTGGTCCCGGCGCTTTATGGGGCTTTGATTCTTTCAGTGCTTTATGGAATTCTGCCTCCTCCAGAGGACCCGCCAACGATAGTCGGGCCTCCTGTGAGAGGC
>NW_017306498.1:531355-551290 GCF_000935625.1 Nanorana parkeri
CATCCTGGCTTGTACCCATTGGGCCTGGCGGTAGTCCCAGTGGGGGCCTGGCGGTAGTCCCAGTGGGGTCAGCCAATCTTGCACCGGTATTGGGTCGCAACCCAGCAGAGAAAACAACAGCGGCAGCTGGTCTGGCCTATGCAAGGCGAAATGGCGGTCTCCCCTTCTGATCAGCAGGTGGAAGGGGTGGCCCCATCGATACGTGGCTCAAGCCACTTGTATACACCGGAGCACCGGGCGCAGCTGCCTCCGCATGTACAATGTATGGCTGGAGAGATCTGGTAAAAAGGAGATGGAAGCCCCATCAAAGTCCACGGTTTTCTTATTCCACGCCTGTCTCATCACCTCTTCCTTCAGTGTAAAATAGTGAATGCGACACAGCACATCCCTGGGGGATCCGTCCCTCGTAGCAGCCGAGCCATACACTCTGTGAACCCTGTCCAGTTCCAGCGGGTGTGCCGGATCCCTATCCATCAGCATATTTAAAATCGCAGTCACTGTGGACCTTAAATCCGTCCCAGATGTGGCTTCTGGTATACCCCTGATGCGGACATTGTTTCTGCGATTTCTGTTTTCCCCGTCATCCACTTTAAGGCGAAGGTTGGTCAGGGCCTGCAGGTGGGTAACTTGCAGCTGTTCAAGCACCCCTAGCCGTGAGGCAAATGAGTCCCGGGTATTCTCTAGGGAAGTCACTCTTTCATCTACCCCCTGTACCTGCAGCCGTACCGCCGTCAGCTCTTTCTTCATGGATCCCTCCAAGCGTTCCACCATCGAATCCAGGTCCGACCTGAGGGCCGCAAACAGCCCTCTGAGTTCCGGTCCCGAGATCGGGGATTGCGTCTCCAGTGCAGTAGAGGTGCCGGGATGTGCCGGGGAGTCCGGTCGGAGCCCCAGGGGGGTGAGTATCGGGGAGGCAGTCGGCAGATCATCAGCAGAGGAGGCGTCATCCTCGGCTAGCTGTGAGCGTGATTCCGCGAGGCCGCTGCAAGCCACACGTGTGGGCGCCATCTTGGATCCCCTGGCCCGCGGCTCGGAGGCGGCTTTCGTAAAGAATCCACGAAGGTCCGGTTTCGGTGAGGATTTCGCGGTCCCCTTTTCTTTCTTCTTTTTGGACATGGCCCCAAATCCACACCGTTTAAACAACACCAGCCTGAGATATCGGACCCGAGGTACGGAGCTCACGCGCTGCACGTCCTCACAGCTCCATGTCCTGGCCACGCCCCTGGCTTTGGGTTTTAAGCCTCGTCAAGAGGTTCTGCAGAAAAGCCTCGGACACTTTTCATCAATGTTCATTAACTTATATGCAACTGCTGTCCTGAGATACGCTAGGCAACTCAGGTCGCTTTTGTGAGAATAGCCTTGTTTAGGGGGGGGTTGTACCAAATGCCAGGCTTACTGTCAACCACCAGAAAGCAGAAGAACATTCCCACTATTCTTCTAACAATCACCAAGATTTGCCATTGGCTCTGGATGGTCACATGCACTTTAGCCAAAGCACTTGACATGGCATATGCAGGTAATAAGTTGATTCTACATTAGATATTTCTCATGAAAAACATGTGTGACAGTAACTGTGCAGAATTAGGGACTGGGCAATCCATGACCCACTTAACTGAATTCTCAAGAATCAGGATGCAAGTATTATAAGGTGGCAGCCTGGTCCATGAAGCCGGTGTGCTGCAAATCAGTTCTTAGTCAGGCTGTAGAATTAATGGGAGATTTATTTCATTTTGGAGTGACAGTTCGGAAGATTTGTGCGATAAAATGACTAGCAAATCCATTAGCCGAAAATAGAACTTTGCCTAACATCATGTCCGATGCACGGCTGATTTTAGCCAATGTAGGGCTGAAATCAGCTGTACAAGGTTGGAGTGAATAGCCGAACAGCGTTTGGCTCACTTCACTTTGGCTCGGTCATTCACTCGGCTGCTAAGTGAATAACCCCCTTAGTATACTGCTGAGATTGGCGAAGATTGTTCCTCAGTGCATGGAGAAAGAATCATGATGGTCTGGGGCTCTTTTGCTGAATACAGAAGTGGTGACTTAATTAAAGTGACTGGCACCCTAAACCAAAAGGTCTGCACCTAATCTGTCAGGGATTCATCCTACATCAAGATAATGACCCCAAACATACCTCCAGGCTATGTCAAAACAAGAAAAGAACGCTGGGCTCCCAGTCATGGATTGTCCAGCACAGTCTCCAGACTAAGGCCTGGTTCACACCTGAACGTTTTGTAGCGCGTTCAACGCTCGACGAACGCTCTACAAAAGGCTCAAACATCTAAATCCCATTGTATTCAATGGGTCTGGTTCACACCTTGCCGTATTTCCGCCCGTCCGAACGCGATACAAAACGGCCTACGGCCAAAGAAGTACATGTACTTCTTTGGGGCGTTTTGGTCTCGCGTTTCCATTGGGATACAGCCAAGTAGCCCTCGGAAACGGGCGCTTGTCGCGCGTTTTTTACTGCGAATCGCGGTAAAACGCGCAACGCGAAGCGTGCGACAAACGCGCATATTCAATACGCCTAGGTGTGAACCCAGCCTTAAACCTACTGTATGTAGCCGGTTTGGGATGAACTGGACAGAAGGGTGAAAGCAAAAGCACCAATACGTGCACAGCATCTGTGGGAATTCCTGCAAAATATTTTTAAAATATAAGCTAAATTTTGATAAACAAAATGATTGTATGATTTCATTTTTGCTATTTTTTTTTATTCCTTAATTTTAAAACTGTAAATTTCAATGTGAAAACTTTGCAAGGGAATTCTCCCTTAGCACGGTAAATTAGGTTAAGTTCTGCTGACCTCAATCATCCAATCACGAGCAAGCAAAAATCCGGCTTTTTTTAAAATTTTCCTTGCATGGTATTGGGTATTCTTTACATATATGAATTTTCACTCTATTGACAAAGCTAAGTGAAAATTGCCTTGCAAATAAAACAATTTAATTTGCAAAGTCCAGCTCTTATATCTCTTTCGTAAATGAAGCCCAGTGCCTCTTTAAATAATTTGCAATAATCTCTCCCTCTCTCCCCTCCACCATTTATTTATATATTTATATATAATACAATTAATTTAGAACTCACAAATTGACTTTAAAAAAAATATTAAAAAAAGGCAAATTACATTTTTACAAGATATTTTTCTGAAAATTACTGTTCTTTCACGAAAATCAGAACCGTGTACCCGCTGCCAAATTTTACAGACTGTGCTTTCTATTTTTTGTTGCTATCTGCTGTGTGAGAAATGATGTCTTCATTTAAAATTCTATTCATGTTATCGCTAATAGAGGCGATTGTAAAAACAATTGTTTAAAGACAAAAGGGGCGACTGGATCACTACCGCTCGGTACAAAATTTAAGTAATTAAGACATGCAAACTATTATACAATTTACTGTGAGTGTTGTATGAATAATGAATTAATTGTTAACCATTTTCTTCCTGTGGCCGGTATATTTTGGGAACACATTGCGTAGCTTGAGCTTCTGAGGGTATTTTTAGGGATTCTACATTGATAATGAGGATGATGCCTGTTTATTCATTCGTCATCACAACTTACACCAGAATGTTGATTAAGTGACTTCTGATGGTTCCTGAGTTACTAAATGGATTACCGTTAAGAAGTCAGGTTACTCCAAGACTGGATGATTTGGGCCACAATAGGTTGATTGTATGCCAACAACGTGCAGTGGAGTCCACGGTGTGTGAGGCATTTCCCCTGCACGCCCTGCCCCCAGCCCGCCTCTGCCGCCTGCCGGCCACCAACCCGGGCACCAAGTTGTGTGGAGGGGGAGGAGACAGGGAGGAGCCTACCTGTCCCTCACTTGCTCATCATTGGTGAGGCATCAAGATCGATGATCTCAGTATTTTTTTTTCCTTTTTTTTTTGATTGGACAGCTTGGACCAATGGTGCTTTGCCATTGGTGCAAACCATCCACAGGGCTCAAGCCTCTAACAGCAAGTAGAGGCTGATGCAGCTCTTGCTTCACTATGTTAGGTTACACAAGCTGTGGGGAAGCCTGCTACTGAGTAACCTAACTTAGCTGTCAACAGCCGGATGAAGCGCCGCCTGTAATTCACAGGCAGCACTCCGTCCATGACAGGTCACACAGCGAGAAGGCTTTCCCTGCTTTGTAACCTGATAGAAGCCAGTCTGAATGGAGAAAAAGCTGTCGGCTTCAGACATGAAGCTGACAGCTTTTTCCTCCACAATACTAGGCGATGCTCTGCCTCACCTGCCTTTCCTGACAGCACGTCCCGGATGTATGCAAGTCCTTCATAAACAAAAGGAACATTGATATCATATGGTGCTAAACAGAGATGGATTTATAAACGTGGTGAACCTGTGTCTATAGACACTGATGTGCCTGCTGATTCCAGGAACCCAACTCCTGTGGTATCCATCATCTTATGGAAATTGCAACATCTGAACGACCAATGTAATGCCTCCTTCTTAAAATAGAACTTCAGCCAAAGAAAAGGAACTAACTGCCGGTAAGGAATATAAAATAAAACCGCAGATATTTACCTTTAATCCACAGCTGTCTTTCGCAATACTGCTTCTTCACCACTAGATGCCCTCAGTAATTCCAGGATGGACCCGCCTTTAGCATGTGACTAGAAAGCGAAGGAGAAGCAGCACAGTGCGCTCATCTCTCTGTCACTTTGCTCTCTCCTCCGATCAGCACGCTTCTTGTTAAAACATTTATTAACTGGTTCCTTTTCCTGCTTCTTCCACCTGCACTCTGAACTCTGCTGTATAGGGACTCATGTAGATACCATGTCAAATTTAATACTTGCACTGCTTAATTTTAAAATAGAGTTCATTATTGAACAGAGCTGCATTCATTTGTTTCTTATATATTTTCATAGCGGACCTCTTCAATAAGTACTCTATATCTTCTTTTAACTAAGGGGTGTATTGTATGGGTAAGTCCCATGTGGAGATCACAATATTTGGACTATTATATCCACTGCAAGGACTTTTTTGCAAAGCATCACTTGAAATAACATTACAGTGGATTTTTAATGTTCTGTTTAGACTGTTACTTTATTCACCTTAATAATTTTATTGAAGTTCACTGTGCTTTTGAAGAATATTGATTTAGCATTTTTATAGGCACTGACTTCAGCACTCTTCCACTGCTTACAAGTTGTATTCATTTTTTTTTCAGGTGTAGCAACTGTATATTATTATATTATGTTTACTTGAAAGGAATAGTGTTTCATTTTATTTACAATTACTTTGTGGGTTGGGACCACCTTGCCTGCAAGATCTTGGGCTGGCGTGAGTGACGCAAGACTTTGAACACTCTACTTTTCAGGTGTTATTGTAAGTGGGAGATAGCCATTCGCCAAGACCTCTCCTGTGTACGACTGGTGTCAAGACAAATCGGGTTGTCAAGTTCCACAGCTGGTTGAAGGGTACTGCATGGGTGTGGTGAGGAGCACCTCAGGTAAAGACATACAAAAGTAATTTGGTTCCAGACTTTATTGGTTAGTAGTTAAAAAAGCCGCCAACTTATTTCAGGAGACTGGGGCCCCCCTATTTCAGGGGTCATGTTGAAACATCTGGTAAGCCACTCAGGAAACCGTCTCTAGGTTGAATGGTTGTCAAACTCTTAATGCATGGTATTTGGTGGTATGGGATCTGTGTTATATATATATGCTATATGTCAAAATGAAGTCACGTAGGGTCGCACCTAGAGGAATACTGCACCTTTGCTAATCATCATCCCCTTAGTAACATTGGATTAATTCTGGGGACAGTATAACTGCCCTTCAGTAAGATGTTTGTCCCTGTATGTCTTACATAATAGTTGATGGGTTAAGGCATGGGAAATAGAAAATATGCTTCTAGATCTCCAGTCACCTGAGCTCTAAATTCTGGTGGCATATGTCATCAATTACAATTTGAACTGAAAAGTGTTGAGGTAGGCATTCAGTGTTCTGTATACCTCCAATAAGTCTATTTTTACATGAAACATATTGAATATTCTCCCAACTTAAAAGGGAACAAGTGGAACACAAAATTCTGTAATATATAAGACATTACAGCTGTCCGCATTATGTTTTTCTACGCACAGTTTGGAAGCAAAAAAAAAGTGTTCCAACTGTTTAACATCTCTATCAGGACATTAACCCTCTCTCTGACAATTGTCCTGACACCCATCATCCATTGAACACAAAGCAGTTCTAACAAATGCGGTCCCTTCTCTTATCCACAAAATTCCTTGGTTAGAAATTGACCTTCAACTGTGTAGAACTGATGCTGTAGGGTTTGGTAAGGCTATATTCAGGCACATATAGGAGGTTTTTAGATATGTATATGAATATGTTTTATGTATCAAGGTTACCAGTAGCCTGCATGTAGACCTGACTCAACTATCCAAGGGAAAAGCACCATTACAATTCATATATAAAATTGATGCATCATCAGGACCACAGAAAAAGTCCTCACTGACTAGTTTCACTGGTCAACACTTGCTTCGTCTTCTATTGTTGAATTTGGGTGTGTCCACTTTTGGCTGAAATTGCATAGTGTTCAATGGCTGGAGCTATCCAGAACAATGAATGGACACCTTTGTGCTACAAACAAGCTTTTGGGGTTATTATGGGCCAAAATCTGATACAAATCATTAGAGTTTCTACCAGAGATCTTGCATTTACGCCTAAATTTGGGTGTTTTGTAGCTGTGTTCAAAAACATCCTGCTTGCCGCATCTTAGTATATAACCAAGTGGAGCTTCCATAGTGACAAGTGCTAATCCATGGAAAATCCATTAAAAAATGCCTAAAACACATGAAAGAATAGCTACACCCCTCACACAGGGGTGTGAATGTAGGCTCAGTATCTATGTTCGCTATGATAATTATTTTAAGACAATGAATCTTTAATTTCTAATGATTAAATGGCACAGTATTAGTCAGTTATATGGTCTATTTGGTGTTCTGTTACATTTCCTTACATTGTTTTAATGGGAGACAATACCAAGATTATTAGAACCCCTTTAACTTTTCTTAACTCTTTCTTAGATATGAACCTTTTTTGCTCATAAAGGTTCACTGAAATACAAAGTGTGCGTGATCTTTAACTAATATTTAACCAGTGTTGGTTATCATGGCCCTTTGCTTTGGGACTAGACCTTAATAAAGGAAGCTTTTTAAAGTGACACTGTCATTAACCTGCACATTTCAAGCTGATCACATGGTGAAAAAAATGCATGGGCACTGCTGGCAGCACAGTGGCGTAGTGGTTAGCATTTCTGCCTTGCAGCTCTGAGGGTCCCCTGGTTCAAATTCTGGTTTAGACACTATCTGTGTAGACTTTGCATGTTCTCCTTGTGCTTCCTCCCACATGCAGGAGGGTTAACTGTCTCCTGTCTAAATTGCCCTGTGCATGTGAGGTAGGAACCTTAGATTGTAAACTCCTTGAGGGCAGGGACTGATGTGAATGTGCACTATGTAAATGATTGGTGCTATACAAATACCAATAATAAATAAATTATGTAATAACCAGATCTTAGCTTCTGCCAAAGTCTAGCATGGGCTTACCCCCTCCCATCAAGTTTTCTATTGGCCCATAATGTTAGGACTGGTAGTTATGACTAGTAGGGAAGTTGATGGGGCCCACTTTAACATTTATAGGAAACGTCAATGTTGTCATACTATTTCAGCTGCCTATATCTCTGATTTAGTAATCAATTGGAAGCGTCTTTTAAAAAAAAACCCTCTGCATTTGTTTTTCATCATGTTCTCAGTTTGAGTTGCCCACATTTGTGACAAACAAGTTTTAAAGTCTGTAGCATGAGGCTGGGTCTCTTACCATTGACAATAACACATGAAATTGTGGTGAAGATGAAGCTGCAACCAATTGAATAGTGAATATTGAAATTGAAGGAGTAATATCACACAACACCCTGCAGTACTCTTGAGTGCTTATAAAGGTCAAGGGACTTGCACACATGTCATATGGGATAAAATGGGGCCCATGACAATTTTTTGCACACTAGCCTTTTGCAGTTTCTGTCCACCACTGCTGGACATACTCATAACCAATACTTATTCTGGGACCTAATGAGGCTTCACTTCCCTGACTATGAATTCTTATATAGCTTAAAGTGCATCTCACATTGGATACTTCTCACCATATTGCATATCATACAGTTTGATTGCCCACTTTGTGATTGGAGGATGCTGACGTGGTGAGACAGATGGTGCCACCATTAAAAAAAATCACCTGCACACCTTTGTGTCACTTTTTCACATACATCAACCAATTATAGATGGCTAGAACTGCATTCATTAGCGCACCCTGCTTGAGTATGATTATGACATTATCAGGTTGTCATAGGTCAGTTAAAGGAGGTTTTACTATTGCTTCACACATAGCATATAGAGTGATGTGAGTGTAGATGTATTGTCAATTTTTCCTCAAAGAATAGACCTTTCCGGGGCCTGAAACGTCACCTTTGACACCTGTGATATTTTTTTTAATGTAGAAATGAAAAGTTTTGTTGGATAAAAGAAACAATATTCCAGTGTTATATACACAGGAAGCACAGATGAATGCTTAGAAAACATTACGGCTTTGCCATAATACAAAGAGCACCAGGTTCTGCATGAACAGTTGGAGCCATGCTTTTTCTTAATGTAGATATAAATGCGTACTGAATGCCATTTAGTTTGCTAAGCTAAACTGGGCTATTCACAAAAGGGTGAAGAGTTTGGAGAAGGCAGGAGAAGTGAACAAACTAGGCCAACATAGCTGATTTGGAAAAATTCTCCAATTCAGCTCATCCTCCAGTTCAGCTATGTTGTCCTAGATTGTTCACTTCTCCTGCCGTCTCCAAGCTCTTCACCCTTCTGTGAATAACCCTGAAAGTGTTTGATAAACAACTGACCTTTTTAAAAAAAAATGTAATACATGTTTTACTTTTTTATTTTGCATTGTGACATCTCAATGCGACTGACCACTCACAGCCTCTTTACAGCCACTTTTCGTCTACCTGTACTGTAGCGATGGCAGCATGGCATTTTTCATTGGCGGGATCCCTGATGATGGACCATCTCTGTGTAATGTGTGTCGGTGTTCTATCAAAAAGGGCAAAATCTCCAATTACATCACTTCCGGTAACTGGAGATGGCTTTAGTATGCGTGTGCACACCCTGTCTGCAGAACAGAAAAACTGGAGGAGCTGTGCACAGCCGCAGTGCACATGCGCGCACAGCATTTTCACCAAAAATTAAAAATAAGGAGTGCTACAACCTGGATGAAAGTCCTTGGTTAGGACTGTTTAGCGGTGGGTCCCTATATGAGAGAACTTTAATGTGATGAACAATTGGGGGTGGGGGTTCCATGGTACAGTGTCCTGTACAATGATATTGTTGTAAACTTCTTAGCAGGATGGTGCAGATGGTGTGGAGACTGCATCTACAGGTGGGTTTAATACCTTGATGGAATCATGAATTATGAGTCCTGAAAAAGCTGGTCAATGTCCCTGGACCAAGCTGTGGGTCCTTCCGAAAAAGCTTGTTGTGGAGATGGTAACGATGGGCTCAGCTGGCCTGGTTGAGCCGTAATTGCTGTTTGTGTAAAGAAGGAAGCCACTGGATGTTCAAATAAGCTGTGTGGCGGTTGTCGGGAGCAGTCTATCGTTTTGTTCCAGGTGTTCGTAGGAGAAAGAATGAGATCAATGTCCCTAGTGCTGAAAGGAGATCAATGTCCCTAGTGCTGAATGAGGTAATGAGGGCTACACGTTTCAAGACAATCTGTCCCTTTCTCAAGCCGGGGTAATAGAATTTGCCTCATAATACTTCGAGTTCTCCGACAGCTGTCAATGCGCATGCACGCACAACATCCCAGCTATTTGAAGACTCATCGAGTTTGCCAACTGCAGAATGCGCATGTGCTGGTACATCACCTTTAAAGGAACATGGCAACATCACGCATGCGCACTGACAGCTGTTGGAGAACTAGACAAATATTGGGAAAATGCTATGTACACAGCTCCTCCAGTCTTTCTGTTCTGCAGAAAGGGTGCGTGCACATTTACTAACCCCCTCGCTAGTCCCCAAAAGGTAAGTAATTGGAGATTTTAACAAGCTGGCCATTTCGATAGAACATAGGCACAACCGCTTGTAGCCCATGTGGCTGGCTGACAACTGAGACACGAATAGAACATTGTCACTCTATAACAGGAAGTGCCTGAGCAGGATCACCAGGGATTATTTTAATGAAAGCGGCAGATTTAAAGATGTAAAAATTATTTGTGAAAATGACATTTATATATTAAAGCTCTATGAGATTTTAGTGATTGTGTTGGCATTTACATTTAAATCTATATGATATGGACAGCCATTGGACCACTTCTGTGGAAGCAGCAACTGCCTGCCGTTTGTAGGCTTTTTGACTCCGCTCCATATCCCAAATCACGCCGCCTTGTTCAACAAGTTTTTTATGACCACCTGGATTCACACTTTTGTGCCAACACAATCGTGGGCTGATGTGAATCGAGTTGTAAATGCAATTTAAAATGCTTGACTAATGAAACAATAGTTTGTTTTAATCCCTTTTTTTTAATGTTCTCCACTGTTCAGACATGAAATATGACTGTTTACAATTTCCCTGTCAGCAGCTCAGCAATACAGTAAAAATCATTTTCATCTCCCAGTGTTCATTGTGAAGGAAAAGAATAGAGAGCATTACATGTTAAGAATATGCAATGAGATTTAAGTAGACATGTTGACGTACGTGGAGCGTTTTAATGTTATTATACCTCTGCTGCTCTTTTGCAACGCTCTGATGTGTGTTTTTGTGGTTAGATGGATGTGAAGTTGTTAAAGGCTTTGAATTTTTTGTAGACTATTAATTCATCTTCTTAACTTAATCTGAATTCCAAATGCATATAAACTGCATTTCATTTTGTCCATAATTGAAACAATATATATAAATATGTTGCAATGCAAAAGCACAATAGGATAAAGTGGAACAAGACTAAATGCACTGACATAAACAAAAAAAACAAAAAGATCTGTAAAAATAAAATGCGTTCCCTAAACAAAGAATGACAATTTTTACACTGTAGGTATATGTTTACTGCACTTTGGAGAGACTGTTTTGGAGTATTACTTTAAATTATCACTAAGCAACAATGTGTCTCTTTTAAAAATGATTTTTTTTTAATGTACAATTATAAGCCTTTAAGCCAATTATACACAATCTCCTTCTGAAAAGAAAAAAAAAAAAAAAACAGCTATAATTTACCTGGAGCCCTCTTGCTAGGCTTAATTTTATTGGGAGTGTTTTTTATATTTTTAAAAAGGTAGAAATAAATGTATTATTTTAAGCATTTATTATAAGAATTAGCTAAAGGAAAAAAATATTTAGAAAAAAAACAAAACATTTCAAGTATATGACTTGAAACAACTGTATCAATTAAATTTCAGCAGTGGCAAGATGAGTAATTTTGGGCGCACTTCAGTTAAAGCCTTGTTAAATAACCTGTAAGAATAGAAAAATCTCGCCCTGGGAAATGTACATAATTTCCACAAGGCAAGTTAGAAGTGATCATTAACTTTAAGCAGTTTATGAATAATTTTTGGCCCTTTTTCAAGTGATTGTATATTGAAATGAGAAATAAAGCATATAATTAATAACACAGGTGGGAGGGGGGTTGGAGGACGCTATACAAAAAAAGTCAGATTTGCATATCAAAATCTCGAAATAGTCACTCAATGCATCCTTTTTAATTCATGAATATGTTTATATCTATATCTATATCTATATATATCTATATATATATAGATATATATAGATATATATAGATATAGATATAGATATATATATATTGCTGGTAGCTGATGAAGGTACTCTGAAGCCTGACGCTTATTATTGTGCAATCATTATTAGATTTTTATTTATTAAATAATGTTACTTTACAAAGAGCGGTCAGTTTTAAAATACTTAGCTCTTACATGGTTAACTGCCCTCTGCCTTGCTAAAATAAAATAAAAAATCCATGCTCTGGCTATTTTGAATGGCTTGGAAATATTAATACTAGTATAAATAACACTGGTACATTTAGCCCTGCTTCCTTGCTCTATTACAAATGTTAATTCAGACTGCAGCACATAATCCTGCCTTAGCTCTATCCATGTCTGCAGCCCTATAAATCTTTTCTGAGGCACTTAGATTTTTTTTTCATCTGATGTTTGAATGGGTTTGCAATTGTTTTACAGCTGTAAAAGAATTTAAAATCAACCAGCGAATTTCTCTCCTTCCTCTGCACGCATCAAAGACGAGTCGCAAATGATAAACATATGATTCGCGTTTTTTCGCAAAAGAAACACGCAGAAACCATAACACACAGAGAATTAATATCATTATAAAAGCAGTGCTGATAATGTCTGTGTAATTATTATTTAACAACGTACAGCACCCAGAGGAAAGAAAGAACAGCAGCATGTGCTTTTATTTAGAAAAAAAAAATGTTTTTGCATTTTATGTTTCCTAATCACATGTATCTATAATGAAGCAGTTGGTTTTTAAATTATTAACTCCTTTTTTGTTTTTACACAGACACAAAACAAAAACAAAAAAAAGACTAATATACAGATAGCAAACAAATCCTAATAAAAAATCCAAAAAGCAAAAAACACCCCCACTAAAACAGAAACAACTGAAAATATTGTTAATTAGAATATTTTATACAGGCTATAAGATTGATGGGAAAAACTGGATCATGATGCCTTTCAACTGGCAGGGAAAACAGTCAACATTAAAAACATGTGGTTTATGCATTATACATTTATGGCTCATTTCTAGATGTCATTTTTGCAGACAGTGTCCGGTCAATGTGTACCATGGCATAAGATGTATTTTGCTTACCTGGAGACAAGGCTGCAGGCGATCTGGGAAAGGCCAGCGGACCCCATAAATTAAGGGGCGGGGGGGGGAAATGCCACCTAGGAAAGTTTTAATGAAAAGGTTTGTCTGCAAGGTAAGTCTTTGAAAATGATTTTCTGTTTTCATCTGAAACATGCTTCCTTCTGTCACGCCAAAGACATCATTGGCAGAAACAGCTGAAAGAGAGTATCACTGCATCTTGGCTGTCACGGAAAAAACAGAGATTTTAAATAATAATTGAGACTGAAGTGGGCATAAATTAAACAAAGAAATGATTAGATGGGAAACAACAGAAAGAATGTGACAACGAGGCACCCAGAGATTCAGTGACGTCCTTAAAATATGTTTTTCTTCTTGTTATATATAGGATCATTTTTCAAAAACATTCATCATAAATTTTAAAAAATAAATTTCTATCTCTCTCTGTCTCTCTCTCTCTCTTTCTTTCTCTCTCTTTCCTTCTCTCGGTCTTTGCACCTGCTAGCAAAATTATGGCTCATCCTAAAATATATGTATTATGTAATCATGAAAGCATTTTGAAGAGTTTGAGTATTCACAAGAAAAATCCTGACACCTAAGCTTAATGTCTTTACCTACATAAATAAATTGCAAACACAATAAATGACCCCTGCGAATGCCAAACTCATATAAAACAAGGCTGGAGACAGTGAAATGTTAATTTGGAGATAAATTACGGTGCTGCATTTGTACATGATGCACAGAATATACAAAGACTGCGAGTTCAGGCAGCTGAACCGCACTTTTATCAGATAAGAGAAATACTTACATCTTAGCCGACAACTGTTATGTAACTCTTTGGGGTGAGTTAAAGTTGTAAGTGTTCTTTTCTATTCCTTATATATACTTAGGACTTATTATTAGGTTATATGTTATTATGTACACTTTATACTTCGGAATTAATACTTTCAAAGCAGACTTGTCCACCTACAATACTATCAAATTAAAATTCATACATAAATTAAAAAAAGCAGCTGCTGCTATAGGGATCCTACAAATGTGCTTTTGTGATCAGTTAATTTGAATATATTTCTATTGTGTCTATGGAATGCAGCTGTCTACAGGAGCAGAGACACAGCATTCTGTATGCACTGCTGTGTGTACAGTTCCTGCATTGCAAGAAGCAACATTTAAACTGATCCCTTTAAACTCGATAGATAGCTCTAATGCATTTATAAATACAAGGTAACAACCGAAGGTGATATTTATAGAGAGTGGGTGAACCCAAGAACATATGTCTACATGAATTTTCCCAGATTCACTTATGTTAATATTTATAAAGGTCCGAGGTGTATATTGTAGAGAAAAAATGCTGGTAAATCCAAATAAAAGTATTAGGCCAAACCTGCAGCAAATCTGAGCAGGGGCCATTTAGTATAACTTTACTGAGTTTGCCCAAGAGAGCCTCCCTCCCGGGGCCATCTACAGTGTGCCCATTTTTACAATTCCAGAAGGAAGTACATAGGAATGTCAGCACAATACAAGCCAATGTGAGGACCCAACTTTCAATTGAGGGGGTGCCCGGCATTGTATTTTGGTATTCCTTAGTATCAACCTTTGAGAAACATGTAGTCAGCCCCAGGGTTTGGGGGCTCTGAGGATGCCCTGTAGTAATGAATGTTCTAGCAAGCTACACTGATTAGGACCTGACAGTGTTTGAGTCGCCTAAAATAAATTACAAATTCAAATGTTGGCTAATCTTTATCGAAGTGGTGAGCATGTGGCAAAATAATGTGGGTAATGTCTTTGAAAAAACAAGAAAATGATTCGGCGGTCTATACATGCCAGTCTATGGCTGATCATTATTTATTGGCCAATGTAGGGTTATCCTGCAGTACCTCGATGCTCTTATCAGGCATGGAAGTCAAGAAGTAGAGGCATTCTATTAAAAGTAATTTACGATAGGGCACAGAAGAGTTTAGGTGATAGCAGACACACCTTGCGATCACAACAGAAGATGTTAACAATAAAGGTGGTGTAAAGAAGAACAGTGCTTTCAAACACACCACTAGTTTCCTGTCCAGCTTTCCATAGAAGAAAACACGTCCTAAAGTAGATCTTAACTCAAGTGATTACATCTCACATAAGCTTTACCGAGGTAGTGTCATTTGAAAAGTTGTTTTCAACCTTTGTAAATGTGCAGATTTTGTAAAAATACTACCTGGTGACCCTGCCATGTGGCACTTTCTGGTATAGGGTGACAACACTCCGTCCCTGCCTACCAATTGTGCTCATATTTCACATGTGTCCCTGGTGGAGGCTACAAGTGACTGTACCACCAAACATTGTGTGTTGGCTTAGAACAGGGGTAGGCAAACTCCAACCCTCTAGCTATGGTGCAACTACAAATCCCATGAGGCATTGTAAGACTTTGAAATTAATGGTAAAAGCCGCGCTGTGTGAATGAGACCGCAAAGTGTCAGATATAGTAGATACTGACCTTGGAGTAATGTGATACAATGTGTAAAAAGTGCAAAACAAAAAAGAAACGCATGTATATAACAGTGTAAGGTGCATGTTATATACATGCGTTTCTTTTTTGTTTTGCACTTTTTACACATTGTATCACATTAGTCCAAGGTCAGTATCTACTATATCTGACACTTTGCGGTCTCATTCACACAGCGCGGCTTTTACCATTAATTTCATACGTTATATCTGACCACACAGATTTCAGCTGCTGCTTAACTTGATTAGAGTAGTGGCACGAGGTTTCACATCATTCACATTGTAAGACTCTGACTGCCACAGGCATGACTGCCAGAGACAAATGCATGCTGACATTTGTAGTTTTACCACAGTTTTCGTTTGCCTACCAGGGCAGCTATACAAAGCAATAGATCACATGGCAAAAAGACAAATACCAAAGCTTTTGTACAGGAATCTTAACATCATGTAAAACCTGATGAAGGGGACCCTGCCCGGCCCCGAAAAACGTTGCAATTTTTGATGTGACAAATATGCGTGAATAAAAGACGCTTTATTTTTAAAAGCTATCCACTGGTGTGCTGTTGACATTTCTGATACATATTGTAAAGTGCCGCGCCATCCGCAGTCGCTTCAGCACTCATCTTTCAGCACAAGGGGCATTCGGTAAGGAGTGCGGCAGTTACCTACAGTTATGTACTTTTAAAGTGACCCTGCCAGCACAGGATCACTTGCAAAGAGCTACATACCTGTAATAAAAGATGCTTACCTTGCCGGTGGCCTGTTTCTTGAAGAGCTGCCTCTTCGGTGCTCATCTGCACGTATTCAATAGGCCGGATGAGTTGAATACCTATTTCTTCCACTCCCACCAGTTTGTACATCCTGTAGTGTTATACAAGCTGGTGGATGAAACCACAGTGTGTGATGGGGAGCAGGTATTGCACACACCAATAAGTGTGGAGTATAGGGCAGTAGCTGGCAAGCACCGAAGAGGTGGCACTTCAACAAAAGGACAACTAGAAGGGTAAGTATGGAAGGGCAGCAGGCGTGTGGAATTATTATCTTCCGACGCCCAGGAAATGCAGTTCCGGGCGCCTGGCGGGTAGTTGTTTTCTACATTTAGCCCTGCTTATGGCAAGCAGGGTTAAATGTACGGCGGGGAAGCCGCTGCTTGTTTTGTACAAGTGATCTCAGCGAGGTTGCCGAAATCACTTGTATGCAGCCTGCATACCGGGGGGCGCATTGAGGAACCTGGCATTGGGGCAGCAGAGAGAGTAAATCCGGCTCTGAGTATGGAGCCTCCTTTATTACAGGTATGTAATTCTTCAAGTGACCCTGTACAGATAAGAAACTTTTTCATAGGATGTGATACGTTAGCCCATAAGCCCTTTACCCTTCTTTCCCATACCCAGCAAGATGTTTTAGCAATACAATATCTTGAAAAGAACAAAAAATTTACTAGTTCACCAGTATTTTAAAATTAATCCTTTGTTCTGAAAACTGTTACTGTACACACAGGATGGGAAAGACAGGTAAGAACAGGCTTGGAATGTTTACAGAACAGATATGGGATGGTTGAATTGCACATTTACAGATAAATGAACACATTATGTGCGCTAATCATAATGCTTCTTGATAATTGCATCTCGCTTGTTCATTTCTGTAAATACGTTCTTCGGGTTATTAAGGTAATGGCGTCAGCTTGTAAGTGATGGCAGTGGCTTGGAAAGAAAAAAGTCTTGGTGAAGCAGTATAGTTCTCTCTTGGAATCATGTTTTTCCCACTATCCAAAAATGGCTGCCTTGAGTAGTACATAGGAGAAGGATGTTAACGTTGTGGACCTATCAATACAATTCACATCTAAAGGGAATGTATCATCTTTTTAAAGTTTTGTTTTAGATAATCATTTATAAGTTATCAGCTTGAACTTAACCTTCCAACAACACATATCGGCCAACTCGTTGTAAACAATGCTGACAGCTTATCTCCATAAATATTCTTACAGACATGTTGGGGTTGGTTTTGTAGTTTAACCTTGGTTTTACAATACACATGTTGAAAAAATGAGGCAATTTTATTGGGGGAATTTCTTCCAATGTAATTTTTCTTGACAATCTAGATATTTAACAGCAGAAATGGCAAATATAGATTTTTTTTAATATATAACAGCTCATCTCCATAGCTGTGAGGTGATTGCAGTGAGATTCAGGTCTCTCTAGTAGCTAATCTATAGCTCTCCAAATTTAATACAATAACAAAGAGGGTGAAAGAGAGAGAGAATATTTTGACTCCTCTTACCTGACCTTGCGCTTTTTTCCCTCTATGTTTTTTCTGCATTTACCAACATGCTTCCCAAAATGAACAAGGAAGACAGAGAAAAACCGAAATTGCAGTTAAAATGTTCTATGTCTTGGTGATGCTCTAGGCCCTGGCCCATCTAGGCCCTGGCCCGCAGGTCCTTTATCCTTCTGTTGTGAAAAAAAAATACATGTCTTCCTGATGCTGATGGGAGCTTAAGTTTTTGGCAACCATTTCCTGTCTTTTTTTAAGACCTGTGTAATCTCTTTTGATCAGTCCATATTGCACTTAAAAAGCATTCTCTTGAGAAGAGCCGGTGAAAACGGATTTGATTTTTTTATTAAATAAATATGGAATAATACAATATTTCTTGTATTATTTCAAGATTGTTTTTTTTATTGATTATTAAAACTTAAATGAAGATCACATATTTTAAAATACAGTCATGACGGAATCTAGATCACTCCTTGAGGTTCAAAGACGTAAAAAAATATATATCTTTATTCAGTGTAGGACTTTGATAGATATGTACAGTATGTGGTTTTCATAGTTCTATTTCTGGGATATCTGCGATAGTATCAGCGCAAAAAGCTTAGTCTTTGGTGCAGAAGATCCTGGCACAGTAGAGGTAATTTTGCAAAACATGGCATTATGATTACATTAGTGATGGTTAGTGTTGTTAGGGTTAGTGTCAGGACTGGTGTCATAGTGACTGTTTACATGGCTTACATGGAGGGTTAGTGTGTGGGTTACTGTTAGTGTTACAGAGAGATTTAGCACTGGAGTTAGTGCTAGAGCGAAAGGTAAGATTAGTGTTAGAGTTACAGGGAGGGTTAGTGTTAGAGTTACAGGGAGGGTTAGAGATAGGGTTACAGGAAGGGTTAGAATTAGGGTTACAGGGAGGGTTAGTATTAGGGTTACAGGTAGGGCTAGTGTTAGGGTTACAGGGAGGGTTAGTCTGAGGGTTAAAGAGAGGGTTAGTGTGTGGGTTATATAGATGGTTAGTGTAAGGGTTAAGGAAGAGTTTGTTTGAAAATTACAGAAAGGGGTAGTGTTAGGGTAACAGGGAGGGTTAGTCAGAGTTCTATAGGGTGGGTTAGTGTGTAGGTTACAGGCAGTCTTGGTATTAGGGTTGAAAAGAGGGCTAGTGTGTGGGATTGGGTTACAGTTTTAGTTGGATGGTTGGTGTTGATGGTTGGGGTTAGTGTCAGGGTTATATGGAGTGTTAGACAAAATGGTTAGTGTTAGGGTTACAGGAAGGGTTGGTGTTAGGATTAAATGAAGAGTTAGAGTGAAGATGGTGGCTGTGGTACGGTTTCTGTGCTGACAAAGTTAAATGGACCATGCACTGCAGGCTGAAATAATCAACATCTATACTAAAATATTGCATATTCCAGTAATCACTAAGCACTGCCTACAGTACCAGGTCAGCACCATCTGCTTCATATCTAATGGAAATAAAGGCAAAATGACACAGGCACACTAGGGAACATTGGCATATATATGACCTAAATTGTGTTCTGCAAAATACCAAGTAACGTGCCAACAGTATTGAAACACATCCGAGAGTAGATCTGTTGCTTGAGTTACCTTGAAGGAGCTGAGATGGTGTAGAGAGATTTGAAGTAAGACTCAAAGCTCTGATGCAGCTGCCTGTGGTTTAATCAGATGCAGAATCTGGTTCTGTACCCACAATGCCTCTATCTGGGCTGTGCTAAATGGAACTAGCTGACGTGAGTGGGTGTAAACATGAGGTGCTGGGAGACTGCAATTCAGATGTCTAGTCTAAAGTCCTCTATCTCTTTTCCACTTCCTCTGTCATGAGCCCCGACTTCCTTTCACAGTTCTGAATCTTCACTTTACGTGTTATATAGGGCTCAGCTTGAGTGTAGACACCAGAGCAAATTTTAAGCTACACCAAACGTTTAATTGTTATTCTAAAGTTCTCCTGAATATTTTTTTTTGTGACTTTCAGATTTTTACTTGCTTGCCATGTTATAGTTGTATGATTATATTTTATAGATCTGTAGATTTTCATTATAGTGTCTGTGTTTTAGATTGTGCAATCAGCTTTCCTCATGAATGGTGGCTGTAACAATTAAATGACAGGAAGGCCAGACAGGGAATGTCAAGTGTCCAATGAGCCATTATGGGCCTATGTACCCATAGTTTGCACTGAGGTTAGGGGAGCTGTGAAGCACAAGCACTGTGTGCAACGCTACAAAGCAGCTAGCACAGCATGAATATTTAAATGGTAAATATGGCTGACCAAATAATTTTGCTTT